>NC_086199.1:26135083-26472583 GCF_035770615.1 Melospiza melodia melodia
CAGCTATCTTAGAACATTGGCATCCATTTGTTTTGCACCACTGGCTCTAAATGTTCAGAAAAGAGTAAAATTGACTACCATAACTGTTGTCACCTGCTGAGATTCAATACAAGAACTATTTTCCTTTATCTAGGAGACATGAGATTTTGCTTTGCAAATACAAAATATATTTTACATTATTTCCATGCATGCTAGTTAAAAAATGAAAACTAAAAAAACCCAAAAAAACAACACCAAAGAAGGATGAAATCTTGGAGAAATAATTTGACCAGAAAGTAAGAATCCAAAGGCAGCACTTGATGAAGCTATTTCAAATAATAATGTACATTATAATGCCTTTAGGTGCAACACTGCCTGGAGGTTCTATATAAATATAAAGTCTTGGAGTATCAGCATAGGGTATATCAATGGTTACATGCAGTGCAAGAAATACAAAACTACGTGTATTACATAGCACCAACCCAGAAATTCAGAAGTCATGAGAATTTTAAGTTTGGTGTGATGAAAACTGTAGCATTTACCATGTATATTTGAAAAATGGTTCCAAGGATAGACTTGCTAATAGTTTTATCAACTAATAAGCTTTGACTAGTGATTTAGTAGGAAGTAGCTACAGCACTCCTTTTAAAATTATTAAGAGACTAGCAGTATAATGCTGTACCAAGAGAACAATATATCAAAAATATATAAATACTGTAGGTCTTAGAACTACCAAATGTCTCCATAAAGACAGAAGAGAAGAAAAGCAAAAAAATTCAGATATTTTAGTAAATCTCAGTAGGTTTAATTCATTATTCTATACAAAACAACAGTACTGGTTCTGATTTATGGTAGTTTTTCCATCAGTACTTTCAGTGGTGAACACATGGAAATATTTGCCCTGATATTTCCGATACTCTAACAGGCAAAGAAAATTTCTTCATTTATCTGAACTCTTTCTTGAAATGTATATGGATCAACATGGAGAGTAAAGTCTTAACAACATGATGTCAGTTCAGAGCAAGGAGAGAATTATCAACTCTGTAGTTTGAAAGACAGTGGCAGAAAATGCTTTTAACAAGAGACTAACATAGGGTTAAAGCCAAATTTTTCTTGAACAGATGATATTTCAGATGGCCACACTATTCCAGATGCATCAATTTCCTTGAAAATCCAATCCATATATGTGCATATGCTGTGCTGGCAGGAGGACTGACTGAAATGGCCAAAACCCAAGAGCTAATATTCTTTTGGCCAGAATAATGCAATTATTATTTTCCTAGCTATCAGTCTAAGCATACAGAGCCATCTGTTATGCAAAGCAAACATACACATCTCAATTACAGAAAATGCAGTTGCCTTGACAGAATTTGGATTACACCACTAACCAGGGCTGTAAAATTTGTTTTAAGCTAGTGTATAATGGATGCCTTTCAGGAGTTTCCTAATTAGCATTTACCTGCTTAAACTAATTATCCATCCTTCTTCTTTACTGGCTTATTAGACTTTGTTGGATACTATGCATAAACCAGATTAATATGAACATAAGACAATAATAAACATTAAAGTTCCAATTCTTTACTGTATTAGCAACATGGTGGTGCACCAATTTCAAAATATGAGATTCTTGATACTAACTCCCAAACAGATTAAGTCAGGGATTGAAGTCTATTACAAAACGAGGGACTTTAATGAGAGACAAGAATACTGATATGAGCTAGAAAAAGCTCTTGTTTCCATTTCTATCATTGGGTTTGCCAAAGCCAGCACAAAATAACAATTACTGAACTTATTACAGCCAATTGCTTGCATATTCTTTGAGGACTTAATGAGCTCTATTCATATTCTCACCTGATATTATTTAAAATTAGTGTATTTTGGTCACCAAATATTAATATTTCCCATTTAATTGTTGGTGGGGTACAGCAAAACTGACAGTAAGTAGCCTATGGAAATAGTTGCTTCCTCATAGCTGTGTGGGTCCCAATTTAAAGTATCTGAAATACGTATTATTTCAGTTTTTCTTTTCCTCCTCAGGGTGACTGCAGTAGAAGTAGATGGTTTCTCTCTGAAAATCATCATGCAAAATATTTCTGCTTCATTTCTAAGTGAAAGCAGAAAGAAGCTATCCTGCCTAAACATTTCTGAATGCTGCAGGATTAGGAATAAGCATTAGCAACTAACTTTTGCCCCACTTCTGCCCTGCCGTTTAATCTTTGAAAAACAGTTGTCAGCAATTAAATGAAAAACAAAAAATCTCAAACCAACCCCACCTCCAAATTACTATATTTTACAAATTCATCTTTTCATATTAGTGAGTATTGGTGAAAGCATCAAAATGTGTCCTTGTTGGAACCCTCCCTGCAAGACATTTTAATGGCCTCTTTCAGCAATTCTTGACTCCAAATGACTCCCTGTCATCGTGTCAGCTCCCTGGATAATGCAGGGTACTCCATAAACATCCAGTAATAGGACACAAGGGAAGTACTATTAGAGTGTCCCTTTCCTATCAGGTATAGAGGTTTAAAGTTCAAAACAACTGAGAAAAGAAACTTAATTTGTTCTCGATAAATTAATAATGATCCTTTGTGGCAAAAACTTTTCTTACACATCTCAACATTCAATACTATAGATACATTTTTCAGTTGTGTCTCAGGATGAACAGGATGCACCTTAAACAGCTTATTCAATAATCCATGGAAAACACAGAAACCAAATTATTATTTGCTTAATAATAATAAACAGAAGAATGCATCATACACAGTTATGTTCTAGAATTGAAAGCGTGTACTTACTTGGGACAGGCCTAAATAGATGGAGACAGTTTCTGAAATGTACAAAAATTTTCCTTCTTGATTTAGTGCAAATACAAATCCATCGAGGGACTACAGAATAAGAGGAAAAAAAAAACAGTTAATAGATTATTAAAGAATTCCAAACTACAAATAGAAGTAGATTCAAACAAAGGCATCACAGAATAAACTGAGGAAAATATTCTGACTTTTGTGAGAGTGGTTTTAATTTGAACCCTTAAGACAATTTCTTTGTATTCTGTCTACATATTAATAAACATCATATGAGTATATTACTAAGTCCAAATTGATGAGTATATTACTAAGTTATTTTACTGCCATGCTTATATCTGCCATGTACTGTATAAAATTTATATCCTTTGCTTGATAGAAGAAATGTAAAAGAATAAAATGTTCATTTTTTTTTCATGAAGAAATAAATAAGGAAAACACATAACCTTCCAATTGAGCAGTGTATACAAAAAATCACCCCCTATTGCTCAGAATCAAAGCAGAGAATTTCCGTTTCCAAAAATTCAAAAGGAGAAAATAAAATCCTGCCATCACTCAAATCGCTGTGGACCTCAATAATTTGTAAATTAATTGAGGATTACACACACATGCACACGCACGCACGCATATACCCGCACACCATTTTCCTTCTGTGAGACAACAAAGCCAATCAGCAGATTACTGTCAAATATGTTTACAGCTTAGGTCTCTAGAAATGCTATGAATTTCATCCTTTTGGTGTAAAAGTCTAGATCAGATTTTTCTTTGACAGGTTCAAGTCTTTGGATGTGGTTTCCATTTCAACTGCAAAAACCAAAATACAATTGCAGCGATTAATGCACACCTTTTGAAACATGAGTGCAGTTAATAAACAGAGGACTATATTCTAAACTGACACAGGGTACCTCTATCAATAAGAGTAAACCTTTATTAGGAAGAAACTACCTTAATACACCATCCACGTCTTTACCTTTTTGCCTTTTATGACGATAATTTTTGGCAAACAATCACAGACTATTGCAAAAGTAAAACCACAAAATTCCCGAAATTAGAAATGCTAAAACAGCTCAGAAAGTATGAAACAGCTCAAATTTTGGGAAGAACAAGGAAAAATCCCCAAAATCCTGTCTCAAATATCCCCTTGTGATAAAAGAACATGTAAAGGAAATATTTACTGTAGCATTTGAAAGATTAGCCTAGTTTTGGAAAGAAAAAGCACATAAATTTGATGGAGATACATAATGACAAAATCATGTAACCACTCCTTTGCAAATACACAACAGTGATTTCTGAGGGATTTTAATATTTTTATTTTTCTGCTTCTTGACTAATTTCTAACAGGCTGCTAGTCAAAAGCTGTCTTTGGCAAAAGTTCACCCTGCTCTGATGTAGTAGGTGGTGGAATTAGTGCAAAATCTGAGTTTTCTAAAAATAATAGACCGCATATTGGAAAACAAACCCTCACTAAAGACACTGCATTAAAAAAAGACTCTAATTTATATTTATGAATTAATAAAAATGTAAATCTGCATGGATCTCCTTCATGTAAAAACATTTATATTATGCAAGTAATTTATGGCCTCTTATAAATCATCATAATTTCTTTCTCAAATTATTAACATCACTTCCCTGAATTTTTAACATCAATAACAGGTGGAATATTTGGAACAGTGAAGTTCAAACTTAGATCAATACCAGGACAATCAAGACCTTTGCACATCTGATCTCTCTCACTATGTACAATCTCTTACTCAGAAAAGCAAATCTTTACAGGTCTTAGTTAAAGTATTCCTGATTCTCTGTCCTGTGTCCTTTGAGGCAACTGGCTTAACCCTCTGTTGAACTGAGAACCGTGACACTGTCTCCCTGGACACCCATACAGAACTGCATTCTGCACCAAGAAGAAGAAATTGTCCCACTGACTCAGCCTAAAGGCCCATGAGCAGCAGTCAGTTTCCCTGGGTCTGGCAGTATGTACAGAGATGCTTCAGAGCAGTGGAATGTCCATACTGGCAATGACAAGCCTACCAGAGGTTTCTTACAAACCTGTTCTTAGCAGTTGGCATGACTGTGATACTTCCTTTCTTGAGGAAAGGTGTTTCATAGGTTATTTGTGTATCATGTAAACACAACCTTCTTTTTCTCAGTTTTTTACATAGCTTTTTGCGTGGCCTCTTTGCTCTGTTACTTGAGAGAATGACATACAGTTTAAGCACATTCATCATCTGGTCTGCTTAGCACACTGCATTAGTGTGTAATTATCTGACATATCTGGGCAATTTTTTCTAAGAACCAGAAAAAATAATTCTCTGAGTCACTGATGTCTTTTCTGCTTCTTTTATACGCACCATCTTATTTAGGAATTCAGGCTTAATGAAACAAAAATGTGAAGAATGCTTTGAGTATTGATTAGGCAGAAATGTTTCATTCAGTGTAGTTTTGAAATTGTCTGACACCAGTTTTGCTGGAAAAAATATAAACAAACAAACAATCTCTAGCCAACATAGCTGTTCAAAGAAATTTCAACCTCCATGGCTAAAGTTTGCAAGTCATCAGCAACTGGAAGGGTGTTGAAGTGAGAAGTGTTAGTCATCTTAAGCACTTGCTACTTTTCCTTGCCATTAACTCAGATTCTCTCCTTTCCTTTAAATAGTTTTACTTTATTAGCTTTACTTGTTTAGGCTTTTTTTCTCTTTTTCTCTGGAAGAATATTCCTTACTTTTGCCCCCAAGTTTTACAAGGGAGGTAACTGAGGAGGCAGCACCGAAGGACCGGCAGGGCCAACACAGCGCACCAACACCTTTGGATGTGATTAGTCACTTCCTGTGGCATAAAATCTGTTTGTTAAGCCAGCTGAGACTAATGAGTCGTGGTCATTCTTTCTCAATTTCTTTTTCCCCTTCTCTGAAGCTATGGTTATGTGCAACTCCTGGCCAAATTCAGCATTTTGTTTAATAGAATAAAATTAGGAAGTTTATATTTAATTGTATTTTGAAAGAACCACTGATTAACAGCTAATGGACACCTAACTCCTTTCATGCCCAAAATACAAGGACCTTAAAACAAAAGCTCCAAGTACTAAGCTCAAGTTCCAAATCCTAAGAAAAATGACAATAAAAATTGGAGGAGAAATAGCCATCTTCCAATGCAAGGCAGTTCCTCCCACCAGTATGAAAGGGCTGAGACGGACCACTTTTGTGACAATGTTGTTGTTCCTTTTACAGGTCAAACAGTAGTTCTGAAGGACTGCCTCATTCGTTATTCATAGGTATTATTTATGAATATTTATTATTTAAGTAATGCGTGTTGAAATTTTTCAATTTTTCATAAAGCGTATGTCCTTTGTGCATGCCAAGAGAGCAGCAGACTTCAGAGAAGGTGCAAGGCAACATAACACAGGTTATGTTATATACTGCAGAAGAGTATGTGATACCACTGGATACTACATATTCACAAAAAATTCTGTTTTAATGAGAAATATCTGGAAGTATTTTTCATAATGCTTATGTATAACTAAGGACAAAATAAATGAGAGAAGGGTAGTGGATTGAGAAAGCTTTCAAATATCTATTTTGAAAGGAGGATCACAGTGCTTTCCAGACAGAATTTCTTAACAGTTTCAATGTAGTTCACAGGCAGAAGGATTTCTGTTCTGGACATTTCAGAGTTAAGTATAATATAAAAATAGAGTCTGAAAAGGTAACTGTGTTTTGTAATGTACTATTTTCATCGAAGGAGAGACCATGAATACAAGGAAAATTTTCTTGACTTAATTTCTCTCTTTTATTTTAAAGTGAATGAAGTTGACTGTCATAAACCTACTCCTATCTCATCTAGTGTGGCAGCTGAGAAAGGGTCAGGGTGACCCCAAATGCCAATTTTGAGCACAATCCAATTTAAGGTAGACTGGTTACTTCTTGTTTAAAACTACACTTACTGGCTTTATGCAAAATGTGATTAAAGCTGAAGCTCTCTATTACTTTTGATTTCAGAAAACCATTATGTATTATGCTGTTTCAATCACCACAGGCTACTTTTTAATTTATTTTTTTTTAACTGCCCCACTGTTTTCAACAGGCGCCAATTAAGATTCTGGGGTCAAAGGGTTAATTACATCTTCTTACCCACTATGTAGAATTTTCTGATTATTAACCAAGGTTGGATTAAGATGAAAAAGAACCGACACAAATGTTAATGCTTGCCCCTCCTCAAGAAGATTTATCATAATACCATGCTGAAATCTATATGCTCTCTTCAAAGCTGTTAAAGAATGAAATCTTGAAGGGAACACTAAAATAAATGCTTTAAAGACATGCAACTATCTGATTTATTGAACCAGTTTTCTTTTTCCTGAAAACTGTTCTAAATTAGCCAGGCAGGACTGATACAAGTTTTTCTTTGTCACATACGAGCAAGTCAATGTGGTAGACACGAAGGAAGTGAGACTCAGATTTAAAAGTCACTAGCTACAGCACACCGGAATAATAATGCAAATTATTATAATTTATATCCTCTGACATCAGAATAATACAAAAATGTAAAGCACAGGTTTTTAACCCAAAATACTCACTGCCTTTTACAGTATTTGAAGCATAGTGAGGTTATTTCCTTTCAAGATATGAAACCAAGTGTACCACTTTGACCGAATATGCACTTATGTATAATGCATCATAGTAAATGGATTTATATTTGTCAGAGGAATTTTGTCCCAGCCATTTTTGCATATTCCCACTACAGGCAAATTTAATTCACTGGAGTCTTACTACGGTGTCCTTCTGGAGAATATCCTCATATTTCACACTATCTATGAAGTCCCTAATTCTTTCTAGTGTATTCCAATGCTTCAAAAAACCCTGTTACGCTGACCTAAACTCCAGTTAGAGTGAAGAATTACCAGTAGGCTAGGTTATTTTAATGACAGATTATTTTAAACTAAGCCTTCACCATCTGTTCCACCCCCTAATTATGAATGCAAAAAGGACATATTTCACAATTACATCAGTAAAAAGTAAGATATACATGATTTAAATGCATGCGTGTGTTCTTTGTCCAATGCAGCATGCATCTGTGATGCTTTTCTCATTCAGGCTCTGATCAGGAGTTAGGGGCTGGAGAAAGGAATGTTCCCCCTGATAAAACAGACTAATTGATATACTAAACTTTTTTCTGGAAAACAGATCATCTTAATTAGAATTTTTCACTCTTATAACATAGTGATACTATAACTGGAGCTGAGCATTTATTTAAGGACAAAGCCTGTCATCAATTAGACATACAAAATTCAATAACAGCAAAAATATTTCACTCTTTTTTTAAAAGAGAGGAAGTATTGGATGCAACTGACATTTATGAAAGAACATAATCCCTCTCTTATAATACATATACAGTTACATTATTTATTTATCGATTGAATCACAACATGGCTTAAAAAATATGATTTACTAAAGAAAGAAGCAAAAACACAAGTTCCACTTCAACATGGCAACCATTTTTGGATGGAGGGTTAAAATAAAGGCATGAATGATGGCTAACAGAAATCTGGCCTCAGTATCCATCTTCTGTGCTCTCATTATTAAGATATCAGAGCAATATCCTCCAGCAACCTCAACAAACATGCAAAAGCATAACTACTTAGGTGGAAAATCTGACCTTGGGCTTTCACAATTAAGTACTATGAGACAACTGGAGTATTGTGCTGGGAAATACGATTTTACATGGGATATATTTGATACACATGAATAAAAATGAGCAACTGAAGTTTGACCATCTAATGACTTACACAAATCTCTAAAAGCTTTATTTGTCCTCTTCCATCTTTTTAATCCCTTGCAAACAAACAAACAAACCAACCCCAAATAAACAAAACAAACAAAAAAACCTCACCTCCCAACAAAAGCCCTCCCTCTCCCCAAAAAAAAAAAAAAAAAATTAAAAGGCATAGGAATTATATCAGCCTTCCTTGGGCTACAAGCTTTTTGCTACTAAGCAAAAATTCCAATATAAAACACATAGAAACCCCAGTTTTCAACTCAAACTGCTGCCATTTTTTCAATCACAGTCCACCATAACAGTTATATGGCTACATGACCATAGACTCCTTGTGAATTAATGACACATACTTGGCAACAAGGCAGCATGCATTTGGCACCAAAACAACTACAGTAAAAGAGATGAGGTAAGGGGACAAACTCAAAGGATGTGGCTAGCATGGACTTTGATGCCAGCTTCCTAATTTGTCATTTTTGTGCTCTTTGCTCATGTGGTCAGGATGCAATTTATGACAACAAGGGAGTGCCAAAAAATAAATTTGTCAATAATAAGGAGGTCTGCTTTATAGCTCAAAGCCAAGAAATGAAGGAGGAGGAGTAAACTTTACTGATTCCCTTGACGCATCTTTCACAGACTTACAGAATAATTCTGCTTATACATCCAAAACAGCAAAAACTTGCAGTGGCAGTTTTACTACTTGATTAGAAAAAAAGCATACAGAACAGAATAATTGCAAAAGTAGAAAGTGTAGAAGAGAAAAGTTTAGAGGCAAGAAAAATATTTAAAGGTGGCAGTTGAATTCTTAAGATGTATTCCCTGGACTGTTTGCTAATAATATATTGAGAAGTATCAGAGGTAAATTTGAGAATCACAGCAAGATTAAAAATTTCTAAGTAATGGATGTTCAAGAAAAAAATCTGAGATTAAGATTTTGACAATTTTTTGAGTACAAGAACAATAAATGACTTTTAGGAATCTCTGCCCCATAGATAGAAATATTATTTTTTTCTAGAAGGCCATTCTATATTGCTGCATAATCTCAAAATCCCCTGTGAAGTCATGCAATAAAGCACCAAACTTTTATCTTTATGATTTCTGATGAGTTCCTAACCTTTCATTATTTAGGATTCCTAGAGCTCCTAGTGCTGGTTCCAGACTCTTTGGACAGGAGATGCCACAGAATGCAATCAGGTTTATTTAGGACAAGACTTATCATACAGAGACTACATTATATATCTCTTCCCCTGAGAAAGTGATCACTTTGGGTCAGGACTAAGTGTACATCTGTGGACTGCCTTTGTTTTGAAAATACTCAGTGTTTGAATGTAAGTGGTTCCTGCCCTTTGGTGGTACAAATATTACAATCAGCTATGCATTTCTGCACTGAGAGGTGCTGCCCTGAGTAAAGGACGTGACAAAGTATGTACCTGCACAACATTTACTAAATAAGTGCCAAAAGTGAAAGAGTAAGGTGATGCAGCAGCAGAAGCTAAGATACACAGAGATGGCAGAGTGAGGCCAAGAGTCCCCAGACCTGCACCTCAGAACACACAGCAAAAGATTGTGGGAACCTGAGCTGATTGAAACACAGGGCAAGTAGAAGCAAAACTGATTGCGGGAGCAATAAGCATTTTTGTGAATGTTATTGTTTCCCAAGCTGCAAATATGAAGCCCTTTTATGCAACGTATAAATATTTCAGTTTATGAAAGCTCAATTCAAATTGATCTTATATTCCTTGTGTATTTGCATGTTTGGTTAGCTTTTCTGTCAATCTACACAACCTGACACTATGTGAAAGCAAACAGATAAAGGTAGCTAAATATCAGTTGTTCAAAAACCTAGGTGAAAAAACTAAAAGGAAGAATTTTTTATAGAGAGTTAATTTCACTCTTAAAATATCCTCTGTGCACTCAAGAGGTACTCGGATGCTGTGGTGATTGATCCTGACAATTGGCTTGCTAGAATTCGACCTCTATCCCAGACCTGAATATGTGTTCTCACTTGCCTCACACAATTTCATACATATGAAGCAGAGAGGCTGTGCTCAAGGAAGAACAGGATGAGGGGCTTGTGTTTAGCATATTTAATCTATTAGATGGCAATACATACAACCAAAATAGATTTGAATGAGAAATTGAGTTGAGTTCTTTGACTAGCATATAGTTCTGATTTATACTCTTCTTGAAAGAAGAACATCTTGAGAATACTTTCCAGACAACGGAATACAGATATATTAAGAACACAGAACATTAAGAATAAACCCATAGTCTACCCAATGCAGTGCTGTTTCAAACTGTAACCCTTTAAGATACATAGAAAAAAAAATTAAAAACTCATGTTCTTATCTTCAGCCTCTTATTCCATGTTATAATGCAAAGAAGACAGAATCTGGTCCTAATGTGCTAAGAGTTCCTCCAGCTGTCATTAATCCTTGAACTAATATAGGAGATCCTTTTGCTATACCCATTTTTCCTCCACCTATGGGAGTGTGGAGCAGTTCCACACATGTTCCCTCTGAAGTCTTCCAGGATCCACAGACAGCTGGGCTAAATTAAAGCAGCCATTCGCTTTTCCACTAAAAACCAGTACACAGAAGCCTCCAGAATAGTTATGGCCTTTTGAATCCCTAATCTTGTGACTTGAATCCTTGACTCTGGACTGACATAAATCAGAACATGCTAGTTAGTAGAAGCTGAGTTTATTAAGACATGGAAAAAAAGGGAGAGGAAAAAAGCCCACAGAACTATAACCCCTTAAGGTTTGTATTTTGAACTGGTTCTTGCAACTCTGAAGATTGTTTCCTTTACTCTGCATGTCTTTGTCTGTCTAGTGCACTAACAGCATTCAAATCCATGGTTAGGTTTTTTTCCAGATTTAACAGAGGTCTTAGAAGACAGGATGCAAATCTACACAAAACTATGCTGTGCTGTTCTGGTTCTCACAGAAGCTTAGATTTCCATTCACTTATCTGTTCAGGGAACATAGGAATACTGCAACTACATGGGATAAACAAATTTCTGAAACAAATTGGATACTTCATTAATAATAAAAATATTTCATAATCTTCCCCTGAAATAATTATCCACAACATTTACATTCTTCACAGTAAAGTTGATATCTTTATGCTGGGTTGCAATATTTTGTGCAAGGTTTTTGAGCTTACAGTGCTTCAGTCCAGAAGTACATTTCACACAAAAGTGGGAAATGCACATTTATATGAAAATCAATTATCCTGAGGGAACTGGAGGTCTGGTCCTGAATGAATGTGAGGAAATCAACTCAGTTTTCCACTACAAAACACTATTGCTATGTTGACCTTCCACTTCTGTTTCACAGCTGGAATATGAGACCAGGTGAGAAGACAGTATGTAGGTTTGCCATCAACAGGTCTCTAATCTCACCCTAGGCTATGAAGAAATACTGTGTTTCTCTCTCCCTCCCTCCTGGCCTTTTTTTTTTTTTTTTTTGAGCTCACCTCTAATGCCTGTGTTGGTAAAGATAAGTATGGATTTTGCTGTTTACCAGCTCATTGCATAAATTCAAGCATATCAACAGCACAGAGCAGCTCTTCCAATGAAAAAGGTTTATATTCTTTTTAAAATACAAGCTAATATATTACAGTGGCACCTCTGACTGCTGTGATAATTAAGGGTCTGTTTGAATTTCCATAATAAAATCCCATTCTCTAGTGTGGGGATTGGTAAGTGAGTTATGATTTGTCCAGAAGCCAGAAACACAAGGTTTCAACTAATAATATCTTTTTTCCTTTTAGAGACAGAAAATCTTCATCTGTATTTTTATGCAGGGTTTTAGTGTGCAGCCAAATTATTATGCTATTCCCTTAAGGGGTCCCCTGGATCAGCTGCAGCACAAAGTACCAGTAACCTGCTCATCAAAGGGTGCTCGAGATCTCCTTGGAAGTGCAGAGTACAGTAGCTGTTGTTGTGCCAATAATCCACAACCCTGCATTATCTAAAGAGGCCTGAATAAGTCTTGACATCACCAATCCTAATGCTATTTACTGCACATGTCAACAATCTATGTTGAATCTCGTGTCCCAAGCAGGTACTGACATGATTGCTCTCCACTGTTACTATCTGATTCACTCCAATTTGTAAGAGACCTGAAACTTTGTCTCTCTGTATTATGACTGTGGTAAATGTGCCTTCATAAATGAATGTGATGAAAGAAAACTCCTCCTCTTGCCAAATCAAATGTTAGCACCATTTCCCTGTTATTCAGAATCACCCAGAGAAAACCAAGGAAACACTTCTAATTTCTTATTATGATGCTTTATACATAGAGTGTTTAAAAAAGAAGTGTGAATGTAGCATCCCAGCTGTTTTGCTTTCACTGTGTTGTTTTTCTTCTTTCGGCTGTCATATATTTCAAGATAAGCATTGTTGGAATTAAGTTCTCCCTCAGAAGTTTCCTGCAACATTTACAATTCTGCAATGAAGTTACTATGACACCTGATATCACAAATTAGTATTAAAATTACTAAAGAAAAATCATATAATACAACAAAGTTACATATTTTTGCAGTTTGCTCCTGTCTCCAGAACTGTCTACTTTTAGACCCTAAGCAATAACATATTTTCCTGATTTTCTTCACCTTTTTTCCATCTTTTTCTCTTTCTTTAAATCACTGTAAAACTACATTGAGCCAAAATCAAATAGAATTAGAGAGTGGTTTGGGCTGGAAGGGACCTTTCAAGGCCATCTATCTCCAACCACCCTGAAATGAACAGGGACATCAATTAGATCAGGTTGTTCAGATCCCCGTCCAACCTGACTTTGAATGTTCCCAGGGATGGGGCATCCATAACCTCTCTGGGCACCCTGTGCCAGTGTTTCATTACCCTCATCATAAAGAATTTCTTCCTTATATCTACTCTGAATCTACCCTCTTTTCGTTTAAAACTATTACCCCTTTTCCTGTCAAACTCTACTGCCAGTGTTTTTTACGCTGCCATGTGAATGTCTTTGCAGTTCAGATTTTGTTCCATTGCCATGCCCAAATGAACATGCTGCCTGACACACCACACAGAAAACAGTATAGATAAGACTTCTGCATGTAAATTTGCCATTTTAATTGGCAGCAACTCCTCCAACTTAAAATAAATAAATTTAAGTGGTCATGCTTTAATGAGTTCCGACATATATCTGAATTTCTTCAATCTGTTTTCAGTCACTATAGTGAAAAAGAAATGGTATTTTATCAGTCATTCCCTGACTCTGGTTTCAAACCAGATGGGAAAGAGCAGAAGCACACACACACACGATAACTGCAACAGAAATATAACCAAATGTTTTCCACATCTGAGAAGATTGTTTGAGTTCTGACTAGGGTTTAAAATCTAAACAGTTTTTTCAGCCTAGTTACAATCCTTAGCAGGATTGCAATTCAGCTTGAGGAGATTTTCTGTTGTACTTAAATCTGGGTTTATTTCTAAATTAAAATTTTAATGGAAAATAAAATAAACACACTAGGGTGCTTAGAAATTCAGAAAAATTTTTGACACCTAAAAGATGGACATTAATGGCAGATGAAACTTAAAATCATCCTGGTTTCAAACTGCAATATATCTTGCAATATATTTATACCTAAACTTTGTCAGAATCAAGTTCTCCCTCACAGGCTTCCTGTGTCATTTCCCAATCCTTCCCCAATGAAGTTGCTATGCCACCCACTGATATCACAAACTAGTAGGAAAATTAATAAAAAAAATCCTATAATACAATAAATGTAGAACTAGAATTCCCAGTAGGGAATGAAAAAGGAAAGGAAAAAATCTGACAAAATCAGTTTTGGAAAGCAAACAGAAAGTGTGTACATACAACAGCTATTTGAAATTAGTGTCCCAAATTTACATATCAAATTCTACCTACAGTCAACTCCTAAAAAAATCTCTTACTCAAGCTAAAACTATCTTCTTCTGAGGAATCTCACTCTGTTGACACCAAAACCTAATTACTTGCAGAATTAGTGTTTCCTAAATCACTCTTTCATAGCAATCTGAAACCAAACCAAACCTAAAGTCTTGATGAATTTGCAATATATTGCCTTTATTCCAAATAGAAGAGGCTTCAGTTACCTTTTAAATATATTCAATAAGATATGCAGATAGCTATAGGCCTACAGCCCTTGAAGATAAAATAGATTAGACAAAAAAACCCCTGAATATAGGTTAAAATATGTGGATGGCAAATCCATTGTACACAGATTGGAAAGCATTCTGTTAATCTGTAAAGGTAAATGGAAAGATTTTTGTTATTTCTAAGAAAGACAGAAATTTAAGCCAGATAAACATTGTAAAATTTGATTTGCAAAGCCACAGAAAAGAATTTGAATGCACAGAATAAAAAGAAATCCCAGAAGTTAGGGTGAAACTTTATCACGCAAAGGGAATTTCCAGAGTACGGATATACCGGATTTGGAGCGAAGCTGTACAAATCTATCAATATTTTTTGTGCCTCATAGATGAACTTGTACTACTGTCTCTGACCTACAATAATTACAGTCTACAGATAATAAGTGATTAATTTCAAAAGTCTTGATTATCCAACTCCTTAAAAGCTCTTTCTTATCACTCACTGGAATGTTATGCTTCTATACAAATGATATCATAAACTGCTGTTGCAAACAGTACAGCTTCAAATCACATTTATTATTTACAAATGCTTGTTGAACACAGCAGGTGGCAAAATGATTTAGCATCACGAACAAATACATATGGTTGCTTGAGCCCCAGTTTTAGAGTAGATAAACCTATTTTCTGGTCCTACATTTAATGGACTAGAAACAAGCAATATGCAGCTAAACCATTGTACGTATTCTGTCAACTCACTGCTTCAAATGAACTTTCTCATATGAACTACTGTGCTTAAAATAACTTAAAAACAAATCACAGGTCTCACATATTCAACGACTGGCTCATCTGCAATATTTCCTCTTACAGTTTTCAGGGAGGATTATGCATTATGGAAAAGAAAATGCAAAGGTAAAAGAAAGTGTTATGTAGTCTAAAATCAATAGACAGAGAGAGGACATTAACCAAGAGGCTAATAAAAAGATGCTGCCCTAGACAGTACCATAAAGAGCCCTGATATATTTTTCTCTTCAGAAATACTATTCCTAATGCCAATTTTCCCTTAGCACTGCAGTAGTTTCTCTGTGTATATACACGTCATCTTATTTTTTTGTCTTTTCCAATTTTATGTTTGCATTTTATTTTCTCATTTCCTTCCTGCTACTCCCCTGTTTCTCTTTACTGGCTTGATGTTTACACAGACCTTTACTAGAATTGCAGGGTTTGGAGAGATCCCATTTTTCTTCTTTGTTGTAATGCCCACAGTTTTCTTCCCAGAGAAAAGATAAGTTTACCCAGAAAATAAAAAGCTAATACAACCTTTTGCTCATCAACAAAGTATGTCTTGCTGTAGCCAGGAATAAGTTAATAAAACAAGGAAAAAGCTTAGTGGCTTAAAGAAAAAAAAAAAAAAAACACACCTCCTTGGGGTTATGAACGAACAATGTTGTTTTTTCTTCCCAGCGTGCAAGGATTTAATTAAGTGATAACAGTCACCTTGGGGTGGCTGCACAAGGCAATAATATCTAGGTGAAGAAAAATGCTGAAGAGAGTTGAGTACAGTCAATTTATCTTCAGAGAAGGCAATAAATGAACAAAGCATAGGTATTTGGCTGATTGTTTTGGAATGTTTCCATTACTGATAAACATCAAAATAAAAGGACAAAGATTTGGTATTTTCAGTATCTGAAATGCATTAAATACAGAAAGAAACGAAGGAATAAATCACTGTGAGGTCATATCCTAGAGTTCTAATTGCAAATGGTTTGGTAATTATTCAAGCTAAACATAGAACAAGGGAATTTTAATGTTGACACAAAGGATAGAAATACAGCTGAGATGTGTATTTATAGCAAACACAAAACACTGTATGAATTTCACTCTGGAGAAAAAAAATGGTAAGTGTAGATGGAATGAAGTGATATATATTACACAAATATATGCAACTTCGCAGCCAGCAACCCAAATTCAAGGATTTAAAAATATGTTTGTGGGAGCTCTTCAGGAAACAAACAGCAAGCTCAATTATCTGTAAGCCTATGTTCTGCCACCCCCATATGCAGAGAAAGAGATGTGTGAGAAAGAGCAACATGAAACAGGGAAGCAAGACTACCAGAGAGAAACATTCTCCTTTACCACAAAGCTGCTAACAATTTGTTTTACATTACTTGCAACATAGGGTTTGAAAGGAACACACGGGCTGTCCTTAGGGAGCGTGATGTGTTCAAAGGGGTCTGAAAGCAATGTAACCAGTATTCCCAGTAACAGTACTGAGTCTTCCAAAACTCAGCACAACTCCTAATACAGCTACAATAGTTCTTAGCCAGCAGCATATTTGGCCAAACAGGCACGAATCATGCTAATATGTAGATGAGAGAAACAGAACAAACACGCCAATAATCTCGGAAATTTATCACATTCCTTTGTCCCTCTCAAATTGGAAAATCTCATATTCTCCTTAGTTTTGATCCTTTTCCTGAATCTGTCTTCAGCAATGAGGGAATTGATAGCTATTTCCTTGAATTTAAATACTTCTCACCGACACATATCTGCATGGAGATCATGAAACCTACAGACAATTGTTTTTTAACTATGTGGGCAGATACTCTTTCAAAGAGAAGAAAAGTCAATAATGAATGGCTCACACAGCATCCTGAGGAAAAAAACCTGAATATATGCGTGTCTGTGAGATAATGTGAGAGCAGGAAGAGTCTGAAGAAAAAATATCAATTTTTGAAAAACATAAAACATTTTCAACTTGAACATAAACATTAGAACAAATTTCACTACGTTGTCTCATTATGACTTCTAGTGTATGTTCAGGTAAAGTATTTAAATTAACACTGCTTATCAGGGCTTGTGTTTTTAAGGCCCTGTAAGAAAGATCTACATTAGCAACTGGTCCCACAGCAGTTACTTTCCTTCTAGAAGAAATATGTTCTATAAAACACTTTATGAACTACATACATGGAAACATTTCTCACCTGTAGGAGGCTGAAGGTTTATCACCTGCCCAACACTAATGGCCTTGGTAACATCACAAACATTTACCTCAGTTAAAACTACAAATTTATAGATTATTGCCAAGACACTAGAAAAAACTTGCATAATACAGTGACCAAGGTTCCCCTTTCCAGTTACAGTGGAAGTTCTGCACAGTCCCAGAGATGGGTCTAACAGGTTTTTGAACCAGAAATATGAACTTAAATCTGACTTCCCTGAATAAAAAGTGTTCCACAAATGCCTCCAGTTAAAATGTGACATTAGCTACACAATCAGAGCACAGGTTTTACAATGAAAATACAATATCTGTCCTGTGTATGAGACTACAGACTCACCGCTCTATTATATGTTTAGCTATTTTCTCTCTTTTTTTCTCTTTTGATTTTTTTTTTTTTGTTTTTAATGATTATTGGAAATTAATAAGATCTTATAACGTGAAACTTGGACTGGCTTGTTTTCCTGAACTAACTATTGCTTCAGCATCTCTTCCACTAATTCAGAATATTTGCCTGCTTTGAGGTACTAATCAAGCTTACATCTCTGGGTCCTCCTTCCTGCCTTCAGGATACAGTGCACTTCTCATTGAATCCAGAGGGTTAAACCTGGGAGTCAGTCATTGGAAGGACACGAATTTGTTGGATTTGAGGGATGGAAAGGAGGAAGATTTCAAGGTCTAACAAAAATGCTAGAAAAAACCCAATGATAGGGAATAAATCTCACAATAGCAGGAACAAGCTTAAGCTCACTTGTAGTTGTAGAAAACATAATGACTGTAAAGAGAAATATAACGACCATATGAGAAAATAATGATATAATGAGAAAATATAATGACTATAAAGGACAGAATGAGGAACAAAGGGGAACAGAACAACAAGCAAAGAGAACAGAAGGACCAAAAATGTGCAAGAGAAAGAGAGTTTAAGAGAAGACTGAAGAAAAAGAGGGAGACAACTACTAAGTTGCACTTCTAGTAAAGAATGTCACAAAATAAATGATGACCTGTTGCAGACTTTTGTGTGAATATAAAGCTATGTATACAGAAATTATTTAGTACTTAAAAAACCCACAGATAATATTATTTCCAAAGCAGCTCACATGGCAAGTGCACCAGTCAGGACAAACAGATTCGGCATTGTCTGAACTGAAGCATAGATAAAGAAGGATAATTTCTGTTCTTCTGAACAGAAATTTCCTAAACTTTTAATGTCACTTACCTATTCTTGCCAGGAATACCTTTTATTCTTTGCTTACAAAGATTGATACTGTTTTCTAAACGTGTGTGTCGAAAATGCCAGACTTCACAAAATGGTAAATTTTCCCATATTATCTTCTTGAACATATCTGTGCAACATTTAGTTCTTCCCCTTAGAAATTCCTTCAGACTTTCTGCAGCAATTTAAAAAATCACTGCTCAAACTGTTTAGCTGTGTGAACCTGTTCAGAGTTGGCAGTCAAAGGCACAGCCTTGAAAAAAATGCCTGTATGCAAATCAAAAGACAAAAATCTTACAGTACTCTGCTCTTACAGTAGTCAACACTGGACAGCTCTCTCTCTCTCCCTTCTAATACAAAGTCTTAGAAATAATAAAAAAAAAAGAAAAATCTTGTTGTCTTAGGTAAGGCAAATAATTTCCCATTTATGTTAATATCAGTCAAAGAAATTTGGCACATGATGATGTATATATATATGTGTGTGTATATATATCATCAATGTGGAAATTTATTGGAATGCCAACTTTAGCTGAAGACATTCAACTATCCTATTAATTTCTTCACACCATCACTGCTCATTCTTAAGGATGCAGTATCTGAAAAGCCAGTGACAAAATGTCAGAGCATCTTGAGTGTACACTGTCATTCAATTCTATATTTGACCAATCAAACACCTTATGTCTAATTAAGAACTTTCAAATTTTATAAAAGTATACCTTTTTTTTAAATCTAGAAATCTGTTTGTTGTCAAAAATTAAAAAAAAAAATCTTTTTAAACTTGTCTCTACCCACATATTTCTCTGTGTGGGATGCAGATCTGTAAAGACCCACAGACCTGTCCACTAGAAACATTCCAGTGACTGTATTCATACAGTTCCTCTTTTGTACATATCCAGTATGCAATATTTACTATTTTTTATTGAAGTGAGCTTTACACTCTACCTTGGTAAGAAACTTAGTGGATATAAACTGTGGAAATTTATCACTACTAAAATCTTGTTTAGTAATAAACATTATTTCAGACTGTTAGACAAGTATATAAACATTCCATAGAAATAAACCGATGCAGGACTCCTTACTTGACTCAGTTACTCCTGTTGATGTTCTGGAGGATATTACACAAAATTAGTTAACCAGAGCAAAACTGATGCAATTGAAAAGGATTTATTATTGAGTAGCTCTATCCCCCTTTTGACATTGCTGCACAATTTGTTAGAAAATGTTTTCCTGGGTAAAATGTATGATGAAGGTTACATTTCCTTAAAATGGATTCAGCCTGGTCACCTAGCCTACAATAAGAATGCAATGGGAACAGTAGATATCAATCTCTTAATATAATGAAATAAATATGATGGGATTTTGGAGAGACATCTGGTCACACAAGATGCATGTGCTATTGAGTATCTGAAAACACTAGTGGGAAACTTATGGAATATTTTTTTTTCCAAGCTATCAAGCTGTATCAATTACCAGGAAACAATCCTCAACTAATGCTGAGAATGAGCTGCAAGGAAGATTTTCCTTTTCATCATCTTACTGTGTTGGTGTTTTTAACTGACATGGTAGTATCTTCCCAAACTACAAAGATTAACTAAAAAAAATACTGACCAATATAGAAGAAAATTAATTTTGGAACATATTACTACAAAGTATAACTTTCTGGAACATATTACTACAAAGTACAACATTGAGTAAAAGTATGTGTTTTTAATAAATTATTTCTTTACAAACAATCCCATGCAATGCTACAGACTTGGTGAAGGGTGGCTGAAGAATGGCCAAGCAGAAAAGGACCTGGGACTCCTGGTCAACAGGCAGCTGGATATGCACCAGGAGGCTGCCCAAGGTGACCAAGAAGGCCAATGGCATCTTGGTTTGTACCAAAAACAGTCTGGCCAGCAGGACCAAGTGCGGTGATTTGACCCTGGCTGGAGGTCAGACACCCACCAATGCTGCTCTGTCACTTCCCTCCTCAACTGGACAGAGAAGAGAAAATATAACAAAAGGCTCATGAGTTGAGATAAGGGCAGGGAGACATCATTCACCAATTACCATCATGGGCAAAACAGACTTAGGGAAACACTTTCCCCCCATCCCTCCCCTCTTCCTGGGCTTAAAGTTATTCCTGATTATCTACCTACTTGCACCCAGTGGTACAGGGACTCAAAGAATGGGGGTAATGGTCAGTTCATCCCATTGTTTCTGCCATTGCTTTCTCCTCAGGAAGAGGAATCCTTCCCCTGCTCCAGCAGGGGTCCACCACACAGGAGATAATCCTCCACAAACTTCTTCAGTAATGAGACCTTCCCATGCGCTGCAGTTCTTCACAAACTGTACCCTTTTCCCACAGGTCTTTAGGTCCCTGTCTAGAGCCTGCTCTAGTGTGGGCTTCCCACAAGGTCAGAACCTTCTTTCAGGCATCTATCTGCTCTTTCAGGCATCTATCTGCTCTGGCATGGGGCTCCTCCAGGGGCTGCAGGTGGGTCTCTGCTGCACCATGTCTCTCTGGAGAAAAGAAAGCTCATGGAGCCCTTTATTGGTCTCTACAAGTACCAGAAATAAGGCTGTAGCCAGGTGGGGGTCAGGCTCATCTCCCAGGCAAATGGCATCAAGGCAAAGGAAATGGCCTCAAGATGTTCCAGAGGAGGTTCAGGTCAGACATCAGGAAATTTTTTTCACTGAAAGAGTAATTAAGCATTGGAATGGGCTGCACAGGGAAGTGATGGGAGTCACCATCTCTGGAAGTGTTCAATTTCCAGGGATACTGAAATGACTGGACATGGCACTTAGTGCCATAGTTTAGTTGACATGGTGGTGTTTTGTCAAAGGCTGGATTAAATAGATCCTGGCAGTGTTTGCCAAACTAAATTATTCTATTATTTTATTTTTTTTAATCTTCCAAATTTTACATGTTTTGATTTATGGAGTAGAATACATTGCATTATACAAGCAAGATTTTAGATTTGTAATTTCTTTGGTATCAGTTGCAGGCTGAATTTCTGGGAAAAATCAGTCAAGTTAGTTTAATTATTCTCAAGAGTGTGGTAGGGAGACTATTATATTGCCCCTGATTAAAAAAAAAAAAAATCTTTCTTTTGAACTGTTCTGTTCAAATCTGCTGTCATTTTACCAATTTCTGATTTCTTGAGTAAAACTCCAATTTACAAGTCTTGTAGAATTTCTAGCTGACAATAACAACAACAAAAATATCTTAATGATTCCATTTAAACACACAGAACTACTGCTGGAGACTGCTGGCACATGACCAGATCTCGCATTTTCACCTCCAGTTTTCACAAGGTCAGTGGTATGTCTCCATGAGAACTAACAGTGGGCACTTGCCTCATCACATGCCTTCCAGTGTCCTGGGAAGAAAAACCTCTCATGCCTGAGTAGAATAGATGCATGAATCAGGTTCTGTGTAAGAGAAACAGAATGAGGCAAAGAACTGCAGAGGACTGGGCAGGGAATGGAGTCCCTTGCGTAACAGAAAGACACCTTAAGAGTAAGTATGCCAATGACTCTAGGATTAATAAATCTAGGAGCCGAAAAGATTTGGGCTTCTTCGATAATCTGAGAAAAGAGTTTCAAATCACCTGGTCCATATTTAGAATGAATAGTTCTCAATCTTTGATATGATCCAACATGGCAAGGAAGGAATTAAGCAAGTGAAGCTAGATCTGTTAAGTACCTAGGATGCAGATAGAAGACTAGGGCTGGTAAAGAGAATGAAAATGGAGTTTGTGGGAAATGCTGACAGGCTGAACAAGCAAGTGTGAGGCACTGGGAGGATGAGTATTGGAAATTAGAGAGAAGGCTAGAAGAGATAGGCTAGATTATTTAAGCACCATGAAATAGAACTGAGACATATTTTCCCACTATAGCAGATTTCTTTCCAAAAATTGGAATGGCTCCCACAAATTCCAATTCAAACCGCTCTTGTATCTGCAAAGCTAGGAAGGATATTGGCAAATGTTAGCACCATAAAATATTCTAAGCCATGAGACCCACGAGGATCATTGTGCCCAACTCCTGATTACACACAGGGCAACCTGGAAGTTAAACCATGCATCTACGAGAGTTGTTGAAACACTTGAACACCAACAAGCTTGGTCATTACCACCTCCCTGGGGATCTTGTTCCAGTGATTGGCCACTCTGTCTGTGAATTTTCCCTCATTTCCAGGCTTCTCATGCTAGACCACGTAGAAAATTATAATTTATTTTAGTTACCCTGTTCAAATGGCAAAAATACATGTAATTATCATAAAACTATATATCTTCCAATAAACTATGTTAGCTTCAGCAAGACTTCCTGACTTTTCCATTTTTATTAGTAGACCATAAGAAATTACATTCAGAAAAACTCAAAAAGAAAAGCATTGAGATTGTAAAGTCGAGGGCTGCAAAGTAAAAAAGCATTCCACTGGAACTCCGGCCTCATTTATTGCATGTAATAGATAATGCTGCCCTTAAGGAACAGCTATTTGGTATTTTGTTTTCTCCTCAGTCTTCAATGTGTGGCCCTAGGCCTTATTTACTGCATTCTATGCAAACCATTCTCTGTAGACAGAATTGCAAGCTTCCTTGCAGGTTTTTCCATGATGCTCATCACTACAGCATCTGAGTGCTTCATAAACATTAATTTATTTTTCAAAATTACCTTGTGAAGCTGTGGAATAAGGGAGAAGATGTAGCCCCTAACAGTGCCCACATCATTATTGTCACTGATCGATGTTGGATACAACAATTATCTTCACTAGATAAGGATCCTAATTTCGCAAGTATAATTGGATGTCCAACAAAAGGAAATACAAACCAGGGTATATAAGACTGAAGGGCAGGCTGAAGTTCTGTAACAACAAAACTATTACATGCCCAAAAGTCCAAAAATGACAGTAAAAATGGCTTAAAGGCCTTAAGGGCAAATACACACCCATGTTTTTTTATTCCAACTGCCTGATATCAGGCAAATAGGGCTGTTCCATTAACGGGGGGCAACATCAGAAAAACTTAAGTTCTACAACATCAGTGCTGCTATATAGTGAGATTTAAATCTTTTCTCTTAAGCAACTGGGTGATGCTCTAGAGAAGTTATGCACAAATCCTAACCTGTTAGCCATCTTCATGAAAGGAGTGAGATATTCCTGATTGTGGAACTGGAAAATGTTCCAGCTATACCAGCCTAGGTTTATCTGCAAGAAGAAAACATCCATGTATGTGTGTGTCTGTGAAAATTACAGAGTCAAGAGGCAGCAAGTTCTTCACCATTGGGAATAAAGAGTAAAACCACAACCACAATTTACTTGGCAAAGTAATGTGTGAGTGATGATGGATTCCCTAGATGGCAAGTGGTGTCACAGCATGAATACCTGAAAGGAACAGGAGGTCTCAGATGCAGCCAGTCTACACACTGAACAGATTTAAAAGTAGCAGGGACCAGTTAAAATCAGTCTCCCACTTTTAGGTATCAAATGTACATAAATGGATATGGGCTTAATATGACCATGGTAACTTCAGAGAAACCATGCTGCTAAATGCTATATAAACTTCTAGAATCTGAGTAGGAACACTGGACACCCAACTCCTCAAGAACTACTGCTTGTGTGATTACTTTAAGACAAAGTGTGATTGCTTTAAGGGCAATAAATAAGAAAACAACAGCACTAGTTATGCACTGAATGAGAACTAGTGAATTGAAGGTTTGTGTAGTAGGGGGTGATAGAAATTTTCTTTTTCTCATTATCTATGAATATTTGTTATCTATGAATATTTGGGAAAAGAAAAGTTTTCTTTTTCTCATTGTCTATGTTATCTATTAATATTTGGGACTCTAAGCAGTCACCAGGAGCTTGCTGCGGTTTTCAGAGCTAGCCCCCAGTACACTCCAGCCATATCTTCACATTTCTTGTCCTAGTCACACCAAAAGGCAGAATACTGAACAGTGTAAATACTGATGCCAACAAACTTGATATAATCTGAAATGCATTTTAGTTTTTACAGAAGCCTAGATAATACATTCTTCTCAGTGGACATAGGTATATTTTTACAGGAGCTGGATAAAATTTTGATAGTGCCTTAAATAATGGCCCTTTGCTATTTGCAAGATTCACTTATCTTCTGGTGAACTGTGAGAATAGAGATATTCAGCCACAGAGTTCAACTGTCCAATAGCTTCTTTTTTGGAGCTCCACACTTATACATATTGAATTTGAAGGAGTGAAAGCCCTTGCAGGAAAGGCAATTTTTGTAAGAAACATTAACCTCGCATCTGGGGTTCATTAAGATAGCCTCTGAATATAAGAACTTGGGGGAAAAATTAACAATGGATAGATTAACTTTGACCTTGCTAATCTGGCATTTCCTGCACTTCCTGCAAAGTATTTACTGCTGGCTATTTGGTGGACAAGACACCAGACTAACTGGACAGCAAGTCTGACTCAAAATAGCAATAGGTATTGCTATTGTATATATACTATACACATGAAAAAAAAAATACCAAGAAACAACGAATTACAGAAGCAGCAAAGATATCAAAAATCAGAATCTACTGAAAACATGACAACAACAAGGGCCTTGCACTTTAAGAGTGTGCAGACCTTGTGCTGGCTTGCTGCAGAGGGGTGAATTTCACCCTTAGATGGATGGCCTTTTCACTATGAGAGTTTCCAATAGAAAAGATAAATGCTAAAGAGAAGACAGAAGAAAAAAACTTACTGTTCTCTAACTTGTAACTCATTTCCTTCCTCACTTTTATATATACTCATAATACAGACATATATATAGAATAAAAAGAGAGAAATCAAAGTATGCTCACTCATAAAGACTTGCTGTCTTTGACAGATTAAAAAAATCTTCAAGGCACTGCTGCTGCATTCAAAGAACAAACATTGTCCAAATTACTGGGAAGAAAGAATAACTGAACTCATCTAGCAGCTCAGTTTAAAGATGTCATGCTGCTTTATCCCTATCATTAACAGACTTATTTTAGTGTCTTTAACTATTAAGCTTTAACTTTTTTCAGCATCCTCGCACTGCCCCTTGACTCACAGACAGACTTACCTATGTTATTTTGAGGGGTTATTGCTTCTGCAACTGACTGCCTGGAGGGTTTCCAATATCCTGCAGTAAACTGTTGCTAGATTTTCCATTATCACTAATCAGCAAGATAAATGCAGTCAGAAGGACAGAACACTTCTGCGGTTAAAGCTATTTATTTTCAAAAAACTATGGGAGTGTTTGCTATTCAAATCTTCTGTAGGCCCCATGTCAGCATTAATTTACTGGGATTATTACCATGTGAGAAATAATGTTTTGGCCTGGATAAACTTAATTGGTGCTTTTCTTTTCAGTTTCTTTAAGAGAAGAAATGACAAACATTTAAAACTGTCTATTATACATTTTAAGCAATGGAAGGGAAATGAAAGGACAAACAGAGAGAGGAGAAACACTTTCATCCAGAGCAGAGACATTACAATTAAAGCACATTCACAACTGTTCTATACTCTGGCTCTATTATTATTTTTGTAATTCTTTATTTAACAACATTATTTAAAAATAGATCAGATTACTCTAAATATCTTGGTCTTGCTATCTATGGTTTATATTCTGATTCTGCCTTTTAGGTTCCCCTTTTTTTGTACCTCTGATACCACGTGCTAATAAGGAGAAGAATGTGATAAATGAGGTCACAAGTTCTTCTGCATGAGAGAGATTTCAAAGCACTGACAAAGACAATTTAAAAATTATAGGAGACCTAATTTAATAATCAAAATCTCTTCCACATTTAGCAATTAATTGCACAGCATATATGCTGCCTGCAGCCAGCCCATCTCTTGAAGTCCACTGTGTCACAACTTGTCTCATTGTGTCCTACTGGAAACAGTTGCTCTTTCAATTTATAAAGATGAAAGAAACCCACTACAATTTCTACATCTTTTGCTATTTCCTTGTTGAAATGTTTATTAATGAAGAAGAAAAATAGAATGAAAGGAAAAGAAGATACAGTCCTTCTCTTCTCCCATTCACATTTACTTTTTTCCCATACTTGCAGCTGGCTTTGGCATCTGCTGGTATTACTTTGGGACAAGTACTTTACATCTACCACCCTGCCATTCTGGTAGAGAACATGGCATGTCTCCTAAAAAAAATACAAGCTTCCTATAAACCTGCACTCGCCCTATAAACATCCAGCAGTGATCCCACAGTCAGCTCTCCAAATGCAATCACAAGAGTAGAGGTACTGGTAAAAAGCTGGTTCTAGGTATTGTGGAAATAAAAACGCCTCCTCCCACAAAAGCTCTTCCAGTGCTGCTAGCAGAGACAAGCAAATAAAAAACTGAAGAAGGGTATCATGGGAATGCTGGAAATTGTCTTTATAAGCGTCACTCCTGAAGTGGCAAAAATATCACACCTTTTGGGAGAACAGGTTGTTTTTAACCCTTAGGTCTGCTGGGTGGTACCTGAAATTATTAAACTTGACATTTCTAGGGTTAAAACGTCAAGAAGGAGAAAGAGCTGAAAAAGGAAATTCCCCAGTTTCTTAGTAATGAAAAGCTGAGGGTATACCTTCTGTGGTTGTCTGTGAGATGCTTTCACATCCTTGTGTCAAGGGTTTTTCAAATTGACAACTTGCAAATTTGAAATACAAAAATGCCCAAAGCGATATTTTAGTGGCTCAGGGAAACTCTTGTACGGGAAAAAGAATTCTTAAGTGAAACGTCTCTAGAAATCACACAGGGCCTGACCACGATACTCTAATTATGCTAATTGCTTCAATGCCCTTGCTTTATTTATGCTGAGCAGCTAAGATAAATAAAGGAAAATTGCTTTGGATCTAACTGTATTCATATCAGAATGCAAACTAGCCTGTGTTTGTTATGTGATTGCTGATCTGTTTACACTAAATTCTGCAGGTAATTGCAGTTTTGATTGCACATTTATTTCTAGCTGCACAGGTCCCAGGACTAGGTCTGTCTGTTTTTATAATTAAACCGTTTTGTAATATCTAAACTCACTAAAGAGCAAAATGATGCTTTAAGAATTTACATATTTTATGCATTAAAGATAATACTTAGGTACTCAGTGACAGAGAGGAAAAATTCTGTTTATTACAGAAAAATGGACAGCATGTTCTGGATTTGAAGAAATTTGAGACATCTGTTCCAAGGCCTGTTCACTGAGTGGGACAGATGTCCTCCGCATCCCCGTAATCTGTTATACAACACCTACTTTTTGAACTTTCAGTGGTGACTTTCATATGAGTAAAACATGTTAACAGAACAAGGCTGGGGTCTGGTGATTAACCACAGACCCTATGTAAGAGTCAGCACATGATGGAAGTTTTGGAAATGGAAGTCTCTCCCTGGGAAGAATTGGAAGCAAATAAAATGTTGATGTATCTTTAGCTCAGGCTCCCACCACAATTTGCGAATATTGGTATAGTCTTTGACGATTCTTCAAAAAGAAAACAGTATCATTCCCATTTTGCCAAGTGTAGAAAATGTAGAGAGGTGTAGAAATCTGACTTGTCCATGGGCCACGCAAGAAATTTGTGTCAAAGATGGGTATGAAAAGGATTGCCTAAATCCATATCTTTTGCTTCAAGCACAAAATTATTATTATTACTTATACATCACTATAAATGTGTATGGCATATTGCAGACAGATAAAGTGACAGGTACTGCAGAGTTGACACTCTCAATTATAAAACCATCCTTCTGTCCTTGGTGATGAATTTGAGGTGAAGAAGCTTTCTATTTTTTTCCAATGTATTTAGCACCTTCTGAAACCTTAATTTGAACTTCAGCTGTGGTTATTTCTTCCATTCCAACTCCCTCAACATGTAGGCACCATTTTAATCTTTTCTTCCTTGTGTCTTTGAGAAATGCCCATTACTATAACATAACAGAGAAAAACTCCCTAATCTCAGTATTACAAATTTAGAGCAATGTCATCTCTCTGTGGCTTCTTCATCCATCATCAATTCCAAAATCAGTAATCCAGTCTGTCTCACTTAATGGAAGACTTAATATCAGCCTATGCAGACTGGTCTGGCAAGCCTCTTAGCTAGTTTATACTGCAGCAGCATGCTGTGATAAGGTGAGCATCAACAGGCTGCTTGGACCTTGTGTGCATCACTATAGAGCTGAAGGCCAAAGGAGTTAAACCTCGGGAGAAGTGAACAGCAACACACAAAACTCAGCACTGCCACAGCAAAGCTTGCAACATTACCAACTTACAAAATATCATAAGGGCCACTTCTACCTGAGAAAACATACTTATTGAATGACAAAACTATAGCTGCCAGTAAAACCAGTATGAAAGCAATGAGCTAAGGTTATAAAATCTTTCCTTTCCCTTTCTTTTCTCCTGATTCTCTGTTTTGAGTCCCAAGTTGTTGTTGGGATTTCACCCACTCCCAAAATTTTGGGGATGGCAGCAATTTTTCAACTGCCACTTACTCTTCAGCAGTTCACTCTTTGCTCTGCCACCACTGAATAGTTTTGTTTGTCTGTGTTTGATTTTTCCATCCCTATAAAGCATATAAGGGTTTTGTGAAATTATTATTGCTTCATCAGGACCCATACCTTGACAACTCTTTACTGCTTTCTCTATTGAAATGAGAGTACGAGAAGTGGGAGATTATTCATTCTCAGGTTTTGTTTTCATTTCTTCCCTTGAAAGCATGAAGATATTTTTTACAGCTTGGTTGGCAAGAAGAGGATGCTGCATAAGAGATAAAGCTCGCTAGTAATGGAATATGGGAACATCTTTACAAAAAGAAAACCAGAAAATGAACAGGAATCAATTATCTTTGACTAATTGGAATTTTTACCATTAAAAAAATTGGAAATTTATTGTTTCAAATTTTAAGCAAAACTCTCTTTTTTTCCCCATTGGAAACTGATCTCCTCAAATTCTAATTTTACTACAAATATTTTTGCTATAGAAACTTCTCTCATTAAAAAAATGTATTCACAAAGGATTTACTTCATTTTCTTTCCAATATCAGCATCTAAAACTTAAAGGAATCACCCTTTAAAGATTTTGGAAATAGTTGAAAAGTAATTTTAAAAGCCTCAAGACAATTAAAACCTCCCATTAAAAATATCAATATCTCCTGTTCAAAAGAAGTCTGTATACAGATGTTGCCATACAAAACTTTTCACCTCAAAGATGAGAGATACAAAGGCACAAAACTAGTCAATACAACTCTTCATACTCACAGCCTGTATTCATATTTTAAAGAAGAAATGGCAGCATATTTGTTTCAAAAGAGACATAGCTGAGTCTAATGTTGTCTGAAGCATGATATCTTTCAACATACCCTTAACAGATAGAGCTCACTTTCTCCAGGTGGGGTGAAGTGATACTGAAATAAAGAAATGATCTCTTCATTTGGCCTCCCCAGATTATTTATCCATCTATTTTCCTTAACTGCAAGATACACGAAGTTGTCACAATTTAATGAGTCATTTCTCTAAGCCTTAATTATACCATCTATAGTGAGATCAGTGCTGTAACAAAGAAGGACCCAAATACTTCCAGCAGCTCTTTCTTATGGTCATCTCCAACTTTTTGCAGCCTCAACGCAGGACAAAGCTTCTACAGTATGCAAATTATGTTTAAGTTTGAAGTTGTTTATATCCTGAGGATAATTTTCAGGTTCTCATCTATGCAAATGCAATGCTTCAATCATGTTATTACAATGACTATTTTTACTTTATGCACACACTATTGTTTAGTTCAATGCCACCTGCAAATTCTACTGCCCTCTTCTGTATAGGATAAATCTACACTTCGGCAAAATTGTAACTACAGATTTATTGCTCTGTTCTATGTGGCATACTAATCTTAATAGCATTACATTTTGGCAGATAATATTATCTAGCTCAAATGGAGTATCCTGGTATTTCTGGATTCCATTCCACATGCTCTGTGTGGATAACTTTTCTTCCATGTTTGACTGATATTTAACAATCACCTAAATACATACCTTACAGGTATACACCTTACAGATATATATCTTTGTAAGTTCAACCCTTTGAACCTAAAAAGAAAAGCTGGGAAGTGAATAAATCTCTACAGACTCAGATGGAGGGAAGAAATCTCTGCATTTCCAGTTTGTCTTTAATTTTATTACCACTACCAACCCTGGAATTGGTTTAAAATTTTAACCAAGATTGTGTTGTGAGAAACTCACTGTATTGGACCAGGTTTATCTGAAGACAGGAGTATTTTATAACTCTCAGGCACATAATGTGATTCTTGGGGTGTTCTGTGCAGGGCCAGGATTTGGACTTGATGATCCATCCTGACGAGTCCTTTACAAAATCAGCAGTCTATGATTCTATGATTTTGGATGTGCCTTTAATCTGTACACAATTAAAAAGAATTCTTTGTACCAAACAGCCACATCCTGTTCTCCTACAGGTAAAGTGCTGTAGGAGATGATTGGCCAGGTGACTACCAAAATGCTACGAAAGAAAGAAAAACATGTCCTCATCTACATGTGTTGAAAGACATGTTTACAGCCAGTCTATGGACTATACCACCCACTCCCCTTCATACCAAAAAGACTGCATTTTGACTCTTCCAAGACAAATAAGGACTCAGGACTTGTCATTTCCCCATGAAATCAATTTTAGCTCTTGTAGAAAGGTTAGGCAAGGCAGAGGTGAGTTAGATCATCAAAACTGTGCTTACATTCTTGATGCACTACCTTGATATTGCAACATGTGTGCAATCCTACACATAGTATGCACCACTGGAATAAGTCTTTTCTGCATGGATCCTGAGTTTGCTAGGGCTTGCAGAGCCGACTTAGAAGATGTGGCAGCACTGTTGATCCAATTACAAGTTCTTTGGATTCAGCAACAGAAAGCAATGACCACATGGAAGAAAATTTTCATGAAATATGGAAGTTTGCTCAGTTTGTCTCTTTCAGTTCAGATGCTATCAGGTGTCTCTGAAACCACTGAGGACAAGACACATTAGCCTAGAGATTCCCTGTTGCCCTCTATTGGAGGAGGAGAGTATTTTTGTTTCCCAATCTGTCAAGTTTCTGAGTGATTACTTACTATGTGGTAATTGTACCTGTCACAATTATGCCACTTACAGAGACATAAACTTGCCTTCAATTATATTAAAAGATGGTGTTTCGCTTTGCCACATTTTGATTTTCACTGCTTTAAGTCAGAGGACGGTTAATATAGAAATGCCTCATATCTTTCTTCTGGGCAAGATTCTGCCAAAGTATGTTAGACCAAGCATTTTTTAATCCTTTCAAAGGGCTTTACACAGTATGCAGAACATGACTACTTTTCCAAAACATTTGGGCAGACACTAACACTAGTAAAGAAGATAATTTTTGTCAGATACTAACCATCCCATGTTGAAAATTCTGAATACAAATAATTATTTTCATACAATTTCCCTCCTGCATAATAATCCCAGAGTGTGTATTAAGCAAACCATTCAGTGAAGTAATGAGAGTATCTCTGAAAAGTGAGTTCTGATAGAGGATGCTAAGCCAGGTAGGAGGGCGAAGTTCCCAGTGAGATTTCATCTTCAAACTGCAGCATCATGAGAGAGTAAAGAGAGTCAAAAGGGCAAGAGGTGTGGACAGACAGGCTATGGGTAAGATGGAGGACAAGTAAAGTTCCTTGGAAAGCCTGAGAAGGACTCCAAATGAAGATGATTTTACACCACTCCTTGAACTAAGAACTTCGCCTGGGCTTTACTGTTTCCACTTCTTTCAATTTAAGAATCCTCATTATGTTAAGGTTGTTTTATTGCTGGAAGGTGTAGGATATAGTTCTTTAAAAGAAACTGTACTGAGTACCACAGGACTAGCTATTTCACTGTCTTATTTGCTTTTGGTGCAATATTATAGTATCCATTATAACTAACTGCCCAGAAAAATTTGCTTAATTCATTTAAACTAAATTCTGACCAGGAATGAAAGTTACTAAATTACCAAGGCACTAAATTTAGGCTCTTCCCTATACTGCATTAGTAAAATGCTTTTACATATATTTTGTATCCAGTGACTTGATTTTTCTTCATCTCATTGCCACTACCATGTACTCTAAACCTCTGGAGAATTCAATCCAATGATCCTCCATGACAAAAAAGATATTTAATTCACCAATGGCTGCCTTCATTATTTTACAGTTGCAGCTTGGGGAAAGTGAGTGCATGCACTGACAAGACTATAAGGACTACTATAATAACATTATAATATTAGCAATTTCTCACTTAGAAGGAATTAAAAATGCTTGAAAGAAATGCACACTTTTCATTTGTAAAAATGTGGCAAAGGTGGTGCAAACTAAAGGTTGCTTGAAATGAAGAATAAGGTTTTCACATAAAAAATGATTCCACAGATATTGTTATTTTTAGTTGTGTAGAAGTGACTTAGAAATAATGCAGGTTTATCTACAGATAATTCTTGCTGGAGACCTACAGGACCTTCAAATGTAGCCTGGACATAAGTGAAAGAAAATCATTTATACCTGATAGCTATGAAAGGTCATGAGTGGAGAAATAAATTCTAGATCTTGTAGGTCTACCCTTAGGGGAGGTAGGGAGAGGGTATATTAGTGCTATGATCTGTGTAGGGTTTTTACTTGAATGTGAGTACCTATACATGTGTACAAACCACAGAAATCCTTATTAAATGGCAATAATTCCCACTTCCATTTCTTCACTTATTTATCATTCCTGTTCTCTCCTCATCTATTCTCCTTTGGTCCATAGTCTTGCATTCTTCCAATTCACTTGTGTTAGACTCTTTTTTTCCTAGAGTTTCGAAGGCTGTCTTACTGTCAAACTATGCTTCCTAAATGCTAAACTGAGAATTAAAAATAATTCCAAATGCTAGATCTAATGGCATGCTAAGGAAACTGACGCTCCAGCCCAAGAAATGCACCTGCAAACCCTCCTGCACAGTAGGTCATAAGTAGAATGAATTTAAATGGTCTGATCCCACCTCATTTGTGAGCAGGAGAATGGGACCTATTATGCTCTTATGACATTGTAATTGAACTAGACGGGGGTGCTGGAGAATTTGAACTAGTTACCACTTTGCATCAATGGGTACCCATCATGCCACATTTCTTGATAAAAAAAGCAAGATGTGAGGATGCACTGCAAGAAAAAAATGCTCATGCCTGCAGGCCCTATTCCTGACTAAACAACAAACAGCTCTGCATCCCAACTGGTTTCAGAGTAACAAAATTCAGTTAAATAGATGTGCTCTGTTCTTAGTAAATACCTTGACATGGGGCTATAGTCATTAAGAAAGAAGTTCTTATTAATGGAGACGCTCCTATTTGGCTGCAGCAAACAGATTATGAACTTATCTGCACTATTTAAGTTAACTGCTTCTTAACAATACTTAAAAAATGTTGAATAACAGCTAATACCACACCTCACTAATTTCTAACCTTTTTAGAGATTTACCCAGGACTATGAGTCATCAGATGTCTGATTATGGGCAGAGTTTATGAGTGTGCAGACGGCACTGTTTGTGTGTCTGTATACAAACAGTATTTGTATGGGTTCAGCACTTAATTATATTTTTTTTTTGCTTCTATCTATGCGACAGCATAGCTGAAAATGTCTAAGGTTTCTGCAAAGGATGGGTTTAAAATAAACTATTCCACTAAGAAAATTAGGCAGGAGAAGTTATTTCAGGAAATATAAAGTTAAAGAAGAATAAGAGCAAAGAGCCAGCTGTTTCTGTTTTGATTTATTCCATACTTCAGAGATGCTGCTTCTATAGGGAACAATATGCAAGACATTGGAAATTCTGAAGGCATTTCTTTTGTGTATCATAAAAATGTGCTGCTAACCTACAATAGCCTCATAGAAATACAATTCAATAAGGAACTCAGTTGGGAAGGAGCCTCAATAGAACAACATGAAAAAATGGTCAATACAAGAATGATTTAGTTTACCTTACAAGGGATTTCTATGCTGGAAATAAATAGGGCTTTGAAAATTTAAAAATAAAAGTCAAGATAAATATAGACCTATATTTTTAATTCTCACACATATTTAATGTAACTTTTTAGCAGATCATTGCCTCTGAATCATCACTTCTATCAAGCCTATCACTTGAGAAGTGTTACAGCACTTAGCCCTCAGGGCAAAGATAAGTCTTTACCATTGTCACATACAGTATATTGAGCCATATTATGCTGAATGGGAATAGAGTACAATGTGGAAACAGTACTGAATCTTGCAGAATATCCTCAGATACTTATCAAGCTGTTAAAGGAGACATCACTCTTTTGTCTGTATTGCCCTTGACACATCCTAAAGGAAAGTATCAGGAAATTCTTTGTTTGTTGAAGAACCCTCAGACCCCTCAGGTCTAATGTAGGTTAAATGCCCCACAGGTCTCTCAAGAATGGAAAAACACCTTGAAAACCACTATCTGAATTCACCAGAAACAAATAAATAATGGCACTGAATAAGTAAGACTAAACATCCCTAACAAAATGTAAAACTGAAAATCCACATGCATCCTAAAGCACAAATAACTAAACATGGTCATCCAGGGTATCAAAACAAGTCAATATAACATAACCAGAATCTAATTCCAAAACCCTCCCCCAAACTGTTACCAGCAAGGCTTACATGAATGATGGGAACATTACACATATTTTCAAGGATAAATAATTATCTGCCTGCATTCAGGATTTGCTTATTGTTTAACACACAGACCTCACAGCAAACATCCTGTATGACAACTTTGGATTTTTTTCACTTACTGCTTGCATTTAGAATTTATTTACTTTACACAATTGCCCATGCAATATTTTGGAGGGAGAAGTTGGTGACAAGAAAACAAATAGAAATTTTTAGTGTGACCCATAGTTTTTGTTTTGTTGTATTGCTTTGCTTTGTTTTTAAAATTTTGTGTATTCCTGATTTTGTAACAGAACTGAATTATGCAGTTAACAATTTTAATAAATGTGAGAACTAAAAAATACAATTTTTGTTGCTTTTGTTTCTTTTCTACATTCATAAATGTTGGAACAGCCAATATAACTTTCCCAACATACCATGAAATAATATTTTTCCTTTCATATTTTTCCACAGGCAAATCACAGAAACAGTCATGGCTTTCCAGTAAAGAAAGGAAGGAAAGGAAGGAAGGAAGGAAAGGAAGGAAGGAAAGGAAGGAAAGGAAGGAAGGAAGGAAGGAAGGAAGGAAGGAAGGAAGGAAGGAAGGAAGGAAGGAAGGAAGGAAGGAAGGAAGGAAGGAAGGAAGGAAGGAAGGAAGGAAGGAAGGAAGGAAGGAAGGAAGGAAGGAAGGAAGGAAGGAAGGAAGGAAGGAAGGAAGGAAGGAAGGAAGGAAGGAAGGAAGGAAGGAAGGAAGAAAGAAAGAAAGAAAGAAAGAAAGAAAGAAAGAAAGAAAGAAAGAAAGAAAGAAAGAAAGAAAGAAAGAAAGAAAGAAAGAAAGAAAGAAAGAAAGAAAGAAAGAAAGAAAGAAAGAAAGAAAGAAAGAAAGAAAGAAAATGAAAAATAAAACCTCAACCTCTTCTTTAGGATAAACAAAATAAAACATCAACAAAACATGAAACTGACTTCTAGTCTCCAAAATACATTTATGCTTTCTCTTAGAAATCAATTTCACCAGACCTTAAGAGCTTAGAGACACAATGTCACATGCATCTGCTAGGTCTCCAGTGCTGGAATGTGAGATGCCAGCACGGGAGGCTGCCAAGGTCCATGTCCTCTACTCGTTTGGCAGCCCAGCCAGGGTGATGGAGAGCAGAGGCAGCAAGAAGCCTTTCATGGCCAGGCACCTCACTGCCACCGCAGCCCGGCTGGGGCCATGTCAGGGCTGGGGCTGCGGGAGGCGCGGAACGCTGCAGCACTGCCCCGCGGCAACAGCACCTCGTGTGCCAGCACCAGGATGCCAGCCGATATTTTTCCATCATACACACAGATCACAGAATATTCTTTAGGAAGAATAGTCTCCCACTGATGCAAATGATTTAAAAAAAAAAAACCCATGTGCATGTTTACATGATATTTCTGTTCTCAGCTTCTCAGGGATAATGCGATCAGTATGCCATTAGGGGAGCATGGAGAAATCTACCATAAACAAAGCACAAGAGCACAAGAGAAAATGCTGTTACAGGTGCCCAAAGAACAGCATTGTTGAAAACAAACTAAAATGAGACTGCAGAGTGCATAGCGATCATAACACCCTACTTCTTAAGCAGATTAAACTTGCACAACGGTTACTTAAAAGTAAGGCTTCTTAAATTCCCCTAATCATGGAAAAATTATCTATTTTATATGAACACGAATTGAGGATGTTTGAAAATTACTATTTTGTAACAGTGTCTTGATATAGAAACAATACAGGGAAAAAGGTATTCTCAAATCTGTCTCTTCACCTCAGTGCTGAGATGAAACAACCTGTAATTTCACTCCTAAGACTACTGACTGAAGTCAAACAGAAATTACAAGTTATATCAAACTGTACATGGAGACTGTAATGTGGATAAATATCCAAAGGGATTAGGTAAGACCACCAAACTCATTTCACTTGTGACCTATTCAGATTTGAAGTCAGTTTCTTATCATTACTATTTTATTAAAGAAAACCATTTTTAAACAATTTATCCAGAGTATTCCCTGAAATGTGCATTCAGTCAGTTTCAGACATCCATTTTTTTCCTAGACCTTTTTCCTTCCCTTCTTACAAACATATTTTGCTCTATCAGTACAGAAAAAAATATATTTTCAGATAAGGTTACGCAAGCATCCAAACTATGCCTTCCATGTGTTGACAGCTGGCAGGATACAGCATAGTAAAATTCAGTGTCTCTTTAGAAAGAACTTATTAGGGCAACTTAAAAGTTGCTGACTTATCTAAGCCAGTCTAATATTTTAAAGATTTTAATGAACTAGCTTTGAATTTCTACTCACTGTACCCCGCTTTTCAGAGCTTAGTCAGATGAGTGAAGGCAATGATTGCTGCCAGCTTCTTTGCTGTGTGATCTCAGTATCCTCTGGGCAAGGTTAAATATATGTTAAAAATTCCACCCCAATTTTAAATTTTTATAAATAAAACAACAGGGAAAAAAACTTTTCTAAGCACAGGGCAGAGTCACCGAGTATGATGCAATCATCAAGGAAAAAAGCCAGGCCAAGGTCACGGGCATCAACTTGTGTTCTGACAAAATAATGCTGAGAATTCACTGAGGGCCATCTAAAGGGCTCAGCCAGTTCAGCCAAGTGAAACACAAGGTATGGAGAATTACTTGTCCATTTACAGTGCACTCATCCATGTATTATAAATCAGAAGCTGAAATCATCAACTCTCTCCAAAGTACTTGTAGTATCACAGCTCTTTCTGTCTAACAAAGCTCATCTAGCTTGCATGGAAGTTTATAACAAAACTCTAAAAGTTATTTATAATAGAATCTTCTCAGCATATATCTGAAAAAGCATATGATTGCTCATGAGGGGAAGCGAAGGGGCAGACACTGATCTGTAGGACCTGAGGAAATGGCATGACACTGTGTCAGGAGAGGTTTAGGTTGGATATTAGGAAAAGTTCTTCATCCAGAGAGTGGTTAGACACTGGAACAGGCTCCCCAGGGTTATGGTCACAGCACCAAGCCAGACACAGTTCAAGTGTTTTGGACAATACTCTCAGGCCCATGGTGTGACTCTTGGTGATGGTTTGGTACAGGGCCAGGAGTGGGATCCAATGATCCTCATGGATCCCTTCCAACTCTGGATGTTCTATGACTGACGATAACAGCAGGGACAGCATGTAGGTCATTGTAGAGAGGACTATTTGACATTTTATTATGTTAATTGCTCAAATTACCTTCTTTCTAAAGATATGACTGTAAAGGTAGCATTTGCACACACTTGGGAAGCCTCTACGGAGCAGAAAGAGCGACTGACATGTAGAACCACCTGCAATGTACATTTCTTGTTCTTTATGACAGGTAAATAACACAAGGTTGGCAACTACTGAAGAGTGCTTCTACAAACAGGTTCCCTACATGACCAACAGCAGACATATCATAGGGTTCATAGAGCAAGTCTCATATACAGTGTCTAAAAGAGAACAACACCAATATTTTGTTACCAAGGATCTTTCCTCATCAATCTCATTCAGTATTTCAGCTTTCCTATTGATTATCTGGCAGTTTTTAAATGTCCAGAGACTGAATCCAATCAAACCTATTGAAAGAAGCAGAAGCGATCAAACGGATGAGCACATATGATGTTATTTACAACACAAATAATTTGGTTCATAGGGCTTTTCTCAAATAAAGTAGTGGGCTGAGATAGCCAATGATTAAATTGTGTGGGAAGCAGCACACTGAATTTGAAGGCCTCAATTCACAATACAAAGATTCAGAACATGAAATATGAAGTCAGAACAAATTTCTCCCATTTCTGTACATAGATATGAACAGAAAATAGTTATAGCTCTGTCTGTATCAAAAATTGTAAATAAATGTTTTTATCTATATGCCTTCTACTATGCCAGTAAAATAATTAATATCCATCACATCTGTTTGATGTTCTATATCCAGAAGTGTCCTATAAACTTTCTGCAGTCAGCAGTTAGAAAAAAATTTTGACATAGCTGAGAGGATGAATAGTTTGGATCAACATGACTTTTTACACACTTAGGAGCTCTCAGCAGCAGACCAGAAGGTCCTTCAAATGAATGAAGCACCCTCTGGTCTGATCCCACCCTCATCATGGAGAGGAAAGCATTTACAGGTCATTGGCTTAAAATACTGAGTACATGAGTTTAAAAGGATGCAGAGCATTTTCAAAAGAAAAGCCTCTTTAGTTTTGAAAGTGCACTGCTATTTATTTAATTCAAAAAAACCCAAAAAACCTAGAACCAGCTACCAAAAAATATCCACATCCATAAAAAGTGAAGCCTGCAGAAAATACAAGCCCTACCTTTTCAACCCTGACTACTAATAGGAAGAGGTATCTACTCACCTACTAAACACAAGAAAATTCATTGTGTAGTTAGTCCCAAGTCCAGGCTGTCCTAGCTCTGGCCTGTTAGAATAAGAAAAAAGACCAACAGACATGCTGGGAACAAGCAAATGGAAAAGATGGACTGAGATGTATATCTTTGAAAGTTCATATAACCACCTGAATTGAAATCCTGATTCAATGGTCTTGGCAACAGTTTTGCTGCCAGCTTCATTAAGATGTCATGGCTATAATTGGAAGCTTAGTTAATTTCAACTTTGGAACACAACAGTAACAGAATCAATAAACAGGCCTCTTCTGAGGAAAACTCAGGACATTTTCTTTTTCTAGAGTTTCATATATGCTTATATTTTATCTTGGGACTTCAGGAGGGCTACAAAAGTTATATTGTTGGTAGGTTGATGTCCTTCATTTTTCTCCTAAAGTATTGATATGCATTTTCTCTATCATAATCTAGTGAGATCATCTGAAAGCAACAGCATTAGATCACCAACAAAATTCTAATTCAGTAGACTTGCTCTTCCTAACCACCTTGGAACAATAAGCCTATTCAAAAACATTTGTATTTTTTGGGAGAACAAGAAAGCCTGTGTGCAAATTCTGAGATTCACAATATTTTTTGACTCATTTTACTCATAAATTAAACATTCCCCAGCCTATCGGATTTATGCAATCCCATTCCATCTCCTTTCCATCTCTCTCTCTGTCCCTCTTGCCATCAGGATGTGGGTGCTTGGACATATTTCACCCTTAACTATTAAATGAAGTCCAAGCCCTAGCCTTTGAGTACTTCCTTACAACCAGATACATCAGGAGTGACCTAGTATCTCATGACTATAAAACCAAAACTGATTTTATTTACCAAGTAGGGCCAACTAGATTATCTAATGAAGCAAGCTTACTGCAAACATTAACATAATTAGGCAGGATTTTCTTGCCGGTTCTGCCGTGCAGTTGAAAACAGATGGCAAAACTGAGTATAAAAATTTCCCTTTTACAGCAATACCTACAACAATACTGTCTGTATTATAGGCCAGAAAGGATTAAGGGAAATTTCAGTAAAAATTTCCATGATAAACCAAGGACTGAAATAGAAAATCAATAGAAAGAAACATTAATTGTTACTTGCTCATGAAAGAAGAAAGGTATATGGGAAAATGGGCAGGATGCTTAGTGTAATTAAATAGTCTTTCTAATATTTAGTGAAGATTGGTTGCTTCCAATGCAATCTGAAGACATTTTTTAAAGTTGCCCCTGCTCTCAAATATTACTTTTTTGAACCTTTTAGAGGCCCTTATTTTTCTTAACTTTACTCCTTTTTTACTCATTTTGTCGACATATCATCCTTTCAGCAGGAAAGTTTTAGAGAAAATCTGAGAAAGGACAAGTGAATTGGCAGAGCAATGCTACCCTAGAACCACAAAGAATGAGTCTGTTGAGCCTGAAGTGTGGTGCTGGTCCCAGAGCAGAAGACATCAGTTTTCACACTGATTAGTGGGAATTACAGGTTTGGCTGCTGTCTGTCCTAGGCTGATCTAAACTCCGAGCTGATCTTCAAGTTGCTTCACCTCCTTTGGGGCAAACACATTATAGGGAGAAAGGGCAAACACATCTGGGCCCACAGAGGGTCACAGATCCTGTGATTGCAATGTGAAGAACATCGAAATTTTCACTGAGAAACTCAATTATATAATAAACCTGAATATTAAATAATGTATATCTTTGCAAATAATTTATTATGACCATAAAGTCCCTGACTCAATGGCAGATTTCGGATAAAATTTTGCAGATCTGTCTAGTTGGTGATTGCGCTTTATGGGACATGGACCAAAGGAATATGGGAAAGATGATGACCCTAGCTGAGTGAAAAACAGGGTATCTGAAAGCTGTTCACAGATGGAAGGAATTGGAGAAAGGGAGAAGCTAGCTATGGAAATTGGTAGGAACTTTTGGTGAAAAAACTCCAGTACTAAGGGGAGTTCTCAGTTTTAGTAGCAGTTGGGTGGTATCTAGGGAGTGGTAAAGTATTTCTGGGATAACAAGAGCTAGTAGTGGAAGCCCTAATTTGAAACAATTCCAAAAGAACAATTTCTGCTTCTGATTAATGCATGCAAAGATCCAGCAGTGGTAGTGGTATAAGAGATGCTCCTAGGATAACCAGCGCAGTTTCTAGTAATATTTCTGTGTCATCCATCTGGAAATAGCATGTTCAGCTTGGGCAGTGGAATTAGGGGAAAGTCTGCTGGTGTTCATACTGTTCCCACATTATAAAAAAATGGGATACAACTTAATTATATACTGCAGCATTGAAACAGATTGATATATTCCTATTTTCTAATTCTAGTGTCTGAGTTTGTGTTCAGGAGAGAAAGGTTTTATCAGTATAATAAAACAGAACAGGGTGTGTGACAAAAAGAATGTTGAAAAGAAGAGGCATTACTGGTGTTTGCTAGACACAAAAGGTCACTGATAGGGAATGAGTTTGCAAAATTGAATTGGACAATTGTGGTTTTTCTCATAAAATCACAAAGAAACAACATTTAATATAGTTCAAGCACACCACCAGCATGGGAATAATAGTCTGCTATGACATGAACTGAAATAGAAACCTAGGAAAAGAAGAAGGCTTAAAAGACCCTGTTACCACCTTGAATGCAATAAAAAAGGACAGAAATATTTGGTTCCTTTTGACAAGAAATAGAACTGCAATGCAATGTCAGGAGAAAATGGGAGTGTCCACAGATACTTTACATCATCAAAGGACCAAAAATGCTAAGGAAGTTTTTGTGTCTCATCATCCGCAAAAGGACAGACACCAAATCCTCAAGCTTTATTTGCCTTCTCTTCAACCCACTGTCATTTTAATCGTCATGAAAGATAGCAATCTCAATATCTTTCTCTGTTTGCTGTTGCACAAGTATTTATTTACTAGGGCCACTGGGGGAAAACAAATCATAGAGAACAAATGGCTTGATGCTCTCTCACATTCCAACCGACACAATGTTTGAAAATATTGCCTTGTGCACCACAGTTCTACAATTTTGAGTGAACTGTTCTGTTATTACAGTAGAGTGGTGTCCCAAGAAATAACATAGCCCCTAATGGAGTCCTTAAAAGTCTCCAATGCTCCAGGAAGATGTATAAGTTATCTCCCTCTCAAGAAGCTGGCGGTAATTCTTGCTTATAGGGGAATTAATAATAAGCTGCATAAATAAAAAATAGTACCTGTAGAAGATAGGTGATGTTTATATTAGCACAGCATATTCCAGGTACTGTACAATGCATATATAGTTAGAAATAAATGGTCTGAAAATTACAGGGAACATACACACAAAAGGATTTAAAGTCCGATACTGACATTAAAAAATATAGTTAGAATTACAGTAGCCCTTCACACCCCTTCTTCTGTAATTAACAATGAATGAAAACCTCACTGCAATAAGATATTTATTGCAGAAAATGTAATTTTCTTCTGTGCTTTTTCCTCTGCTATTTAAATGGGAACACTTCAGGTGCATACCATTACTTGAGGTCAAGACTAAATCAGAATTTATTTTGATGCATGTTCAGCTATCAGTGTTTAGTACAGAAATGGATTAAATAATATCGTCAGATGAAAAACAGACTACAGATTTTGCTTTGACTTTTTTGGGGACTTTATTTTTTAAAGTGTGTTGGCTAGCTCTCCTGAACTAGAGCCAAATCATTTTAAAATTTAATTTTATTAACTAATTTTTAACCCACCCACAAAAATGCTATTTGTGTGATAACAGCATGTGCAAGAATTCCTAAGGGATATGGAAATTAATCCCACTTCTGTGAAAAGGCCTTTTAATAACTCATATGCTATTTTACCTTTTGAGTTATCAGTAGGCTTTCCTCTAGCATTTTCTAAGGAAATCTCCTTGTAGTTTGAAAGGGAAGAAAAAAAAAAACCCAGTAAAAAAAAAAGGAGTAAGAATATAGGAGTTTGTTCATTTAATGTAATTTTGTGCTGGTTAGACAAAGCCACCTGTTTTCTAGCAACCTTTAAAATCATGGTCCAAGAAGCAGCCTCAGACCCATCAAAACATTCTGCAGCGTGTGCGCCCATTTACGGGGTTTGTTGTAGTCATCAACATTTCGTTTGCTCTTCTGAATGCCAGCACAGTAAGATTCTGACTGCTGCAAATCCTCATGTTTCCACCTTATTCCCTTGCTCTTTTCATATGCACATATGTCACTGACAATTTCTTCTCTTTCCTTCCTTCCTTCCGTCCTTTTTTCAATAGTGCTCATGGATCAATAAGACATCATGGCACTGTATGGAGCCTGAGCGATTTCTCATACAATGGCTGCTGTGACCATGTTTCCATGGGAATTGCAAATCACCTTTTAAGAAGGAGCTGAAGATATTTTCAGCCACAGAGCCACTGCTGCTACAAGGGCACTGAACCTCAGAAAAGGCCCAGAAACCTGAGCTGCTCTGGAGCTTGAAAGGAGCTGCTGCAGTGACGGCGCTTGATGGATCTTAGCCTTGATTACAAGAGCAGACTACTACCACCATGATTGATGAAATCCTGCTTCAAATAGAAGATGAGAAAACAATGAAAGCTCTGACTACTGTGCTGGGGGAGGAGGGATGGAGGGAACCAAGGCAGAAGGAAAGTAGTCAGGAACCTGATCTAATGTCAGGGAAGCACATAGGTTTATGGCAGCTGAGAAGAAAGAAAATTTTTTTCTCCGTCAGTTTTCTAATGGGTACAAAATAAGAATTATATGAACTACAGTCATCAGTTTATAGAGAAATCTATTACTCTCTGGGATCAAAAAGTGAGCACCAGTTGTGAATAATGGTTTCAGCCTGTGGCTTTGAGCATTAAATCCCATTTTTCAACCAGAAGGGCAGTACTTTTCCACTATCACGTCAATGACAAGTTTGTGTTTGGTTTGCCAGTGACTCCTTTTGCTCCATCTACACCCTCTTTTTTTCTTATGCAGCTGTGTTCAATCTTACAATTTGAACTTTTAAAGAAGTTGCTGTCTGCAGTCTCATTATGCACATTAAAAATAATATTTTTAACCATCTTTTTCACAAGTTCAACCAAGATTAGACTCTGAAGCCAATGAAGATTGTTTCCATTACTATAAACCAAAGAGAGAGATAACTCTTTAATCTTTCAATTTTTAAATACAAATTTTCTTACTCTTACTTCAGACTTTCTATGTTGTTACTAATTAACAAGGGGCATGTTCTAGGCCATATGAAATTGAGATTTAGTTTTAGTTTAATTTTATGTGAACACAAAGGGTATAGGTGGCTAATGCAGTAACCTTTCACTTCTGGAGGCTTAGACTGGAATTTGGTTTAAATTACAAGTGAAATGAGTTTAGTGGTCTCGTCTTCACTTTTAGCAAAAACTATTCTCATTAAAAAGCCACTCTGCACTAACTTCTAAAAGATACAGCTTTTTCCTAGATTAAAACCAGTGCTGTATTAGGAATTCTGGGCCTCAAAAATGAACTGCAAGTACAGGGTTGTGTGAAGATGCTGGGTTAGGAGAGGTATCTGGTTGAATCATGCTTAACACTAATGAACCATATATAGATGTCCATTATATCAGCTACAAAATTCTAATTAACTCAAAAACTACACTGCAAACACAGAGGGGAGTACAAGATAATATGAACAGATGCAACATGTGAATACTGTACCTCCCAGAAAAAAACATGAGAATTTATAAACTGCTTGCACTTCTGTAATAATGACACTGACTAATTTAAAGCACTTACCTCCCTTCCTTGTCCCCAACCTAAACAACACCTATAATCAGGTTGTGCATGATCCTCACCTTTTAGGCCTACTGAAAGGATAACATGCAAAACACATCACTACACAGAAATGGCTGTAGCTTGCTTTACCTCCCTTGTTAGCTCAAATTCTACCTTGGAAAGAATCCAGACGCATACATCATAAAACTTTGGTTTATAAACTCTCCACTTGGTTTTGTGCAGCATGATTGCTGTGCACTAACTGGAGTAAAACAATCTAATGTGAGACCCAGTGACTACTAAAAGCTGGATTGTAGCTTAGTTTGAACACTGATCTCTTGTACTAGAAAAAAAGAGAGTATTTGGCTAAACATAATGATGCAACAGTTTTTGCTCAGGCAAAATCATTGCTTTCATTTCTTCAAGTCATTTGAGATTTGTTTCTTGAAATAAATACAACACAACATATCAATCTCAGGTAAAAACCATATACTGAGATAATTTCAGTTTCAAATAGAAGATTTATTTTTCTAGCATCAAACCAGCCCCTCTAACGTGCCCATTCAGATTTTCTTCAGGCTTAAGTTTCATATGAAAATCCTATCTTCTGAACATATTAAAAATTTTATAAAATTTCATGGGAATAGCATTTTCTCAGCTTTATTCATGCTCATGAAAAACAGGAATTACATCCTCTTTATCAACTGCTTTTTACATAAAGGGAAACCTTTATCCATAGAATGGCCCAAGCTACCTCCCCTACACACAACTGAATTACATACGTGCATATAGTTTCAGAAAATATAGTCAGGAAACCAAGGCAGATTTCTTTGTAGTCTCCCTTCATCTCAGCTGAGCACAAAATTAACATGTCCAGAGTCACCAAGTGATGCCCTTGAATTGTCTGCTAAGGAGAAAACAGGACAACTTTGGGTGAAGGCAAAGGCAGGCGAGGACCTGATTTTCAAATGCTCAGAAATGTTGCAAATATCTTAACAAAAGGAAACTTCAAATTTAATTCTCTGTAGTCTGTGATAAAGTTAATATATTACAAATTTCAGATTTTGTGTAGTGACAGAGTTGCATGTTAATGCAAGCAGAATACTGTCATTACCAAAAGTGCTCTTGGAAGCTGGGCTGCATAATGTAGATTTATTAGAAGACATATTGTAAACATGACTATGTTTTCTTCTTTCAGAATATACCCACTATGCTGAACAGAATAGCATGGTGTTCTACTTTTGCAGTATTAAGACTACAAGGTATTAAAGGTGAAATTTGCTTGATCTGTAGAAACTGTGAATTTGCATTAGCTCCAGGTATTTTCAGGCACATGTGGAGGTGGAAAGAAATTTATCAGGCAAAAGCAAATCAATGCTTGTCAACTTGGATGCAAGATTTTATTTGGGGTCTTATAAATCCCCTACAGCACAGTCCTTACTTAATAGGGTAGTTGAAAACCATGTTTAGTTCCCCAAACTCCAGAAGACAGGGACAAAATATCCTCTAATTTCAGTGGTCACAGAAAGGGGAAGTACTTCTTAGGAACTAGTTAATGATACAGAGAGAGCTACACAGATGAATGGAAGGAAAATAGACATGAAAACTTTCTAAACATACTATTGGAAACATACTAAACATTCCTATTGGAAAGCTAATTTTTAATTATGGAACTGTTATACTTTGACTGGTATAAGTTATGTAAGAATATTTCCGCACAAATTGCATATCCTGAACATTACAAATACAACAGATCAAGGTTAAGGGACAGTGTAATTCTAGCAAATTTAGTGACAGGTTAAGATCAAGGGATGTCTTGACATTCTCCTCAGAAAGGTCAATCTAGCAGGTATGCGATGTAAAAATGAAGACTCTGCCATCATTGCCATGGCAAAAGGTCAGACACAAGCTGATTGGTGATAGAATTATCAAATTAACCAATCGATGTGTGTGAGTAATAGATGTAAGCAATCCTGGGGGAGAGCCACAGGGCAAATGCCAGCTCATCAATAACACATTGCCTAGGAAAAGAAGATCCTCTCTTCAATCCATGTCCTTTACATTAGCAGTGGTATCAAGGAATTAAAAGAAAAATCGAAAGCAACAGCTTTAAATATGCTTTCAGAGTGTATACAGCATTCAAATCTTTCCAAAACAAGTTCCATAAAATGCTGTGGTAAATAAGAGCTTGCTAGCAATCTAAAGAGAGGAGGCACCAAGAAATCCTATTATAAACAGGTAAATTCAGAGACTGAAGGATTTTTATATATCTGACACCAGCACAGACTTTATTAGGAATGCTATTTTACCTGTGGCAGTCATAGACACACAAATCTCATGTTTGATTTTGTGGCAACTTTTGCACGGCAAAATGAGAAACAGATCACAAGTATTCTGAGGATTTTGTGAATAGGATGCAGCAAGTATATGAGTAATCCTTTAGCTGTAAGTAATATCTTAATGCATATTATATATATCTTTTTGTATCTGACTGCTATTATGCCAGTTTCTACACAGCTCAAAGGGCTAAACCCAGCAGAAGCTCTCTATGAGTGCTCAAGAAGGCAGACAATGTCTTTGCACAGCAGAAGAGGGCTCCAGGTAAGCAAAACAGCAAAAGTGAAACAAAGACCCAACCTAGCTGGTCTCAAGTTCAAGAGACATACATTTCACAGAACATATGTCAACTGCAGGAAAACAGACTGAACCCCATTTCTAGATAGAGGGTTATCTAAAATCAGTAGAACTGTCTAAACTTTGATGAAAATGTTAAGCACCAGGGTGGGCTAAGTACATAAAAGCTGCTTTGTTATTTTAAATGTTTTTTCCCCTTTATCTCTGTATTTCTAGGCATAAATAAACAATGATCATTTCAAGACCCTCACTTGCTAGTGCTATTTTCCAAAGGGAGATGCCCACTTGGAGCTCTAAAAGCCTGCACAGCATCTCTATGGAATCCTGGGAGAGCAGCTCAGGGTATGCACCTGGGGCTCAGCTTCTCTGCAGCTGGAAACAGGGCAGCAGCCTGATCCCTGCGCCGTGTGCTCCACTGAGACACAGGAAAGGTGAAGGTACACTTATCCTGCCCGTTGATGAGCCAGAGTCAGGATGTCAGATGTGACAAAGCCTCTGTCTGTACTAGCAACAACAACTGCTAAGGAGATAAACATAACAGCATGTTGGCTGTTTCAGGATTCCTTATTCCTTCCAGTGACACCCAAGCTTCAAAAAAAGCTAAGCACAGTGGTCGCTGCACAGTGAACCAGAGCTGGGTTCGCCATACATTACTTGGCCACCACCTTCTAGAAAAGCCTAGAAAGGATCAGTGGCTTGCAGATCTTCTGCCTGGTTATCCCAAGTCTTTACGCCTCTTCTTGTCCCCTACAGGTACGCCACTCAGGTGCTACCATGAGGTGTTCCTACTTCTCCTCACATAGTTCTGCTTCTGAGAATCTTACTTTATCTCCAGCAATGCCTCTGTTACTGTGGCAATGGGATATTGCTATTATCACAGTAGGGATGGTAATATGGTAACTCTCAGAGGAAGAATCCATTCTGCCATCAAAAGGTGTGCGTTACTCCTGTTACTGTTAATGGCAGCCATGTACAGGTATCAGCACCAGAACAGGTCTCTAAGTGAGCACAATTACAGCCCCCACTGTGAAATTCACTGAACACAATTTTCATATTGCTTTTATTATAGATATACATAGCACTACAAAAGAAAAACATACCAATTTGACTAGGATACCAATTTGAATATGAGTTAGTTTCCTTACAAAAGAAGTCTTTCTGATATTTTAAATGCTTAATTTTCCCTAATGTATTGTTTAAAATGTAGTTAATATTCTCCCTCAAAAAGTACAAAAAGCACAGAAGCATCTGAGATTGTGTATTTATCTGTAGGATGTGTGGAGTATTTGTCAATGAACTATCAGCTTGGGAAGAATGAATAAGTATGGCACCACTGAATACCATAGTGGTCTATTGATCCAGTTTCCTTGAAGATCCAGCTCTGCATTGCCCTCCCAACATATGACAGTATGACTAGCAATGCCACTTTTAAGCACTTGAGGATTTTTGTATTTATTTTATCACATTTTGTCTGATCTGCAGTTAAAACAATTTAGATCTATAATTTTAATAGGTTGTTACCTAAAAACCTGAGAAGATTACAGTCATGGGCTGTGGGAGCTCTGAGTGCTGCTCTGCCCAGACACAGAAGCTCTCACTAGTAATTTTACATTGCAGTGGCTCCGATCAATCTCAAAGAAAACAGAATGACAAATATTTATCAGGTAGTGTTCCCAACTCGGTTGAAGTAGAGAAGCTAATGACATGAAAGGAAGCTTTTTTTGAAAGAACAGGATATCTACTTTTGAATTTCCAAGAATAAACAAAATCACAAGACTTTGTTGATTTATATATTGAAAACTATGTATTGGAAAAACTATGTCTTGGAAACTAGATATTGAAAGTATCTCACACTGCAATATGCAAATTTCTTTACAAAATGTGAGTAAAAATAATGTCACTAGCATTTTAAAAATTAAATTACTCTACATTCCAATGCAGCAGATAAAATGGTCAATCTGTGATGACAAGTTCTCTTTAAGTATGCAGGGCTCTTAAAGAGCTGAAGTTCCTGGTATAGACCAGGATGATGGACACATTTGCATGTGTTAGCTGCTTGAACATTGATCAGAACATTTTATAGGCCTTATAAGATAGTGATCATCATAGGCACCTCAAGGCACTACCAATACCCAAATAATATAAAGCAGTACTTAAAAAGAATACAGAAATTAGCACACTAAGACAAAATGACCTTTGTTATAACAAAATTCAAAGGTTTATCATGCACAAATTCACTGATAGTCCTATTTAAAACAATCTAAGCTTTGGTTTACAAACAGCTGTTGAGATGACTTATTTTGGATTGTGCTGCTGTACCATTTGCAGGCTGTGAGTACACACACGGCCTCTGCTATTTTATCACTATTCAAAATGACATGACAATGCAATGAGATCTGCTTTCTGATGTTGTAAGTAAGCTGTCATCCTTCCCTCAAACCCTACGGAAATATGGAATATCTAACCATCTCTGAACAAGCTCATGGTTCTAGATTAATGAACAGCATTAACAAGGCACTGATGTGAGGAAATACATCCTGCTTACAATGTCACTGCATGCTAGTCAGCAGACCTGGGAGAAAAATTAACAGAAAGAAAGCTAATAGGATGAAAAAAATCAAACCATTTTTTCTGTAAAGTCAATTTCAAGCCTATAAACATACTTAATACATTCCTTAAAAAGTAAAATGCAAAAATCCTGTCATTATGTAATACTATAATATATATATATATATAAATTATGAAAACTTGGAAAAATAAAACCCCTTTACATTTAACAAAATGCTGTTTACCTGTATGTGGAACAAATGTACACAGTCTTTGGTGAAGGGTGGACACAAAATCTATAATATCTTATTACTCTGTCTTTGTTTTATGGAAAGAGAATATTTTTCCTTAGAAAATAGGATTCTATGAATACAGTAAAACCAGGACAATGCTGCATCCTCCTATAAAACAGTGAAGCCTTTTGATGAACTGAATGTAATTTTAATTAAAAATCCTATTCTGCAACATTCTGCTATAGGGTTTCTAAAATTTATGGAGGGTACTGGATTTGCACTGATGAAAAATCAATAAAAACAGATCAAAAATGCTGAGAGACTGAATAGGATTTGCACATTCTGTTTGAATCTCTGACTGAAAATCGTATGGCAAAACAAGCATGCACCACTCAGCAGGAAACACTGGAATCTAATCATTCACCCCTATTCTGAGCCTGCCCAATTTAAAATACCTTCTTGGGGTTACTTTTCTAAGGTTGAAATTGTAGCATTTTCTTGTGTGCCACAGACAAAAGTAAAGCACTATTTTAACTCAACCACTGCCAAACCAGAAAGTGAAAATTCATGTCATGTTCAGGAGTGAATATTGTTGTTGCAGAGAAATACAATGTAAAGATTATACTAATACAAACTGTAATCCTCCCCAATGGAACATTGCATGAAATATGGTATTTTCCCAATTGCATCCTGGTAAACACTACTAAAATTCAGAATCTAGGGTTTTTTTTTTCTTTTTGCCACCTTTTTTCAATCCTGTAAAGTTGCTTCAAGAGCACAGTCATTGACTACCAACTCCCACAGCCTTCACTATCAGCCAGAATGCTTTGTCAGCAAGCCTTTTCCTGCTCCAAAGAGTGTGTTTAAGGAGTTGCTATTTCATATAACCTAGCTTTGATGTTGTGTAACAGTAGCCCTGTAAAATAAAACAAAAAATGATGGAAGTATTGATCATTGTTCAATAGTAAAAACTGATATAATATTTAAAATATTAATTTCTTCTTCTCTCTTTTTAAGAGATTTAAAAGAGACAACCAAATCCCATGAAGATTTTCTTGATGCTAAATGCAACTTGTGTCAAAGCTGAATTTGTACAGTAAATAAAGAGAAATTGTAAATAAATGGACAATCTTATAAAGACAGGTAAAATGAAGCAAATCATACTAAGATGCTAATTTTCTGAAGATCAAGTTGAAAACATAAGAAGTACTTTCAATGCTAGTATGCTTAATGTGTCAGACGAAGGCAGGCAATCTTAAAAATCTAAGGGCTATTAAACATCAATGGAATTTCATCATCAAACTTCCTTGTCATCCTGTGAAAATTGTAAAGGAAGAAATACAGGGAACTGAATGCTACTTCCAGTCACATACTGCAGCTCTTAGCAGAATATTTTGTTCATGTTTTTCCAAATAGTGCACCCCAATAGGCAGGGTCTGTAGAGGCCTTGTATTTATGCTACCAGCATTTCAGAGGGCTGTACTTCACACAAAATCTAATCTGGTCCTGTGGACTGAATAATAATAGTCCTTAGTAGCTGGTGTGCATTAGCTGACACTCCAGGAACTTTGTGCTTTAGTTTCATCCAGAAAGGAGTTCAAGGGCTCCAGGACTGCTCCATGATGTGAAATGAATCATGGTGGTGAGGGGGTGATGAGCACCACATCAGAACTGCACCCCTGATCTGAAGTAAAACACTGATGTAGGTTCACTATCTGTCGATTGGTTGGATATGGGTTCCTCTATAAAGTTAAAAATTTTCAGAGAATTCCCACCAGAGACAAAATTCTGCCAGGTTTGACATATTATCCCATGTGCCATGAAACAGGATTTAAATAGATGCATTTAGGAGAAATCATTTGTTTTAAGACTTGTTTTAAGATTTTGAATCTATTATGGTTTCTTGCAAACAAATCTTTTAATTTTTCAAAATGAAGTTGCACTGTATTTGTGATGCATTTGTACTTAACCCCCCCCCCCCCTTTTTGTTTCTGCAAGCACCAACTTGTCTCTGTCTGCACAACAATGTCATCTGTTAAGTAGAATGGGTGAAGTACATTTCATATTCTTCCTTTTGGAGTTCACTGTACCCTCTAATTATATTAGCTCACTGCCAGTACAAAAATATGTCATGTGTGTTCCCGAAAGCCAGAGTTTCTCTTCTTTTTCATTATTTTCAATTGTTTTGACTGAACCTTTAGATGTGGCATTACAAAGTATATAGATAAATTCATAAATGAAGCATGACAGCATAACCATGGGAAAATAATGGGTGATAGCATCTTGTTGTTTACCTCACTGAGCCATTGTGAGGATTAATTAGTTAATGGTCATAAAGCAGAGTGCACATGCAAAACACTTTACAAGTGCTAGATAATATTACATGTGATATACAGAGCAATACCACTACTGCATATGGCATAAAGTGGAAGCACTCAATCATTATATTAACCTGAGTCTTTCAGGTAGTAGAATCTGTCAGAGGGAAATAATGGTTGACTGCATCACAAGTATCATTAAACCTTTCAGACAGTTATTCTCTTTGCGTGTATACATTCAAGCCTGTAGGTAATAAGCACCAAGTACCACTAGTGATCTAAGGTAAAACTGCAAACACATTTCCCAATTCATCACAATAATGTTGATAGCTTGGATGATAGGAGTGTTTATTAGCTTCCTGCTACATTTATCTGTAGGCTCACTGGGATTCTGGGACAAAAAGGAAACAATGGCCTAAAATGCAATATTGAAACGTAGATAAAATTTGGTTCCAGAAATTAATATGGGCAAGGCTTTACTAGAGAGTCAAGTGGCCTCCTCAGCCACAGCCTCCCCTTGACACAGCACTAAGAGCAGTAAGATGTTATATGAGATTTTGGTGTCAACTGTTCTTTGGGCAATGTTTAGAGCAAAGCCATTTGGTTCCCTGCTCATGAAACAGCTGTCACTATACTCATGGCCATGATTCTTAGTGCTCCAATTGCAATAATACTGACTGTGGATAATACTGACAGATATAAACTGAGTATAATCTAAGCACACACTTCTGAATATAAGTTCCATCTTTTTCTAAGTATTATTAAGTTGAGGGAAATATTCAGGTCTTTCTTAGTTTCTGATGCTATAACTGAATGTTGTACTCTTTGGAAAATATTCATGGAGACAGTCCTGTGAAATATTCCTGTGAAAAACCTTGACAAGAGATCAGAGAATTAGATAAATCATAAAAATTGACTTTTAATTTTCAGTACATATATACATTTGAAATTTGTCCATGATGTTCAACAGCTTTATTTTTCATGAAGGAGACTGCATTGAAATAGAGGTGAAAATTCTGAAGCTGGATGAAATTCTCTTTTAGGTTTGATTTTTTAATTACTCTTTAACAGGAATTTATGAGAAGGAAAAATTATTGAAAAATTCCAAAGAAGCACTATGAATGGAACTGATAAGTATTTTTTGAATTCAGTTTTGAAAAATAGCATAAATTTAAATCAATTTAAATTGGATAAATTATATTACAATTATAGTTCAATGAAATACGATAATTTCCCCAATGTTACAGAAATTCTTCTCAAGGTTTATATCTCAGGAACTCCACTAATCCCAATGAAATATCTTTTTGCTAATTTTGAGACTGAAGATAATTCAAAGAGAATAGAAATATGGTTGAAGACTGAATGAGATTCTTATAGGGATTCATAATGAAGATACAGGATTTCCTGTCACCATGATTTGTTCAGTTGTTTTGGGATAGATCTGTTAAAAATCTGGGACAATTTCAGATAAGAGGAATGAAGGCACAAATCAGTTGTCAAGAATTCTAATAATAAACTCAATGATTTCAACTATATTTGTTATATTTCTTGTTCTGGCAGTTGCTATACTATTATTAATCAACTGATGTTCTTAGATTACTATCCTGAAATTACTGTTGCCCTACCTAGAAAAAAAAAATTAGGGATTTCCTAGTGCTTCACATGCAATATTTTCAAGGTTAAAATACTAGATGTTAATCTAAAATACTAGATGTTTTAAAATACTAGATGTTCATCTAGAAAAAAAAATTACTCTACTGATATAAACTAAAAAAAACCCTAAAAAACAAAAAACCAGCAAGTATCAATTTGAGATTTAAGTCTAGTCAGGAGCAGAACTCCTACTGGTTTTGAATGAATCAGAATTTAATCCCTAAGAATGAAGGCTTTCTAGTGATAAACTCTACTAATTTGTTATATTTTCCTTTCTATATTGCCTATATGATGATTTTGCAAACATATCAAAGTAAACCACTCACAACATTTTTCATAAAAATCTCTACCATAAAAGCAACTGAGTGAATGCAAATGACAATTTCATTCACTTCCCTGACTCTTTCCTTATATCTTTTCAACACCGATTTACCAAGTCCAGGTACAACATATAACAAACAAGCCAGCTCCTATAAGCTGCGACAGAAGTATCTCCAAAAGCTTAAGAATTTCAGTAGAGAAATTTTTAAGCTTTTGGAGAAAACATCCCTCAAATTTAAATATGTACACACAGAAATATCACCTGTGTAGGACTGTAACCCCAGGCCTGAAATGAAGCTACCTGTTATATATTTGATTTGAATCCCATTGCAGGTAGGCACTGTTTACCCAATTCCTTTAAAAAAGGTCATGTTTTTATATGCGCTTTCTATTTCTCAAAAAATCTATAAACAGAGATATAAATATATTTTAGAAGCTAGTTTGTTCATTTCTGTAGTCTTCAAACTGTGAGCTTTTATTTCTTCTTGATAAAAACAATTGTATGCACTTCATTAGGTAACTTCCACTAAATACCTAGTGGAGGTAATATGGATTTGTACTTTGTTCTTCATCCGCACTGAAATTTCAGCCTTTATATAGTCATGTTCATTGCTTTGGTACCTATGTATGCTATAGAACTCATACTCTAAAATCTCTGGGAAGAGCCTGTAAAAAAGAAGAAACAAAACTCTATTTCCCTGTATCACTTTGTCTCCAATTCCCCAAACTCATTTCTGATGAAATAATTTGCTCTTTCACTTTCTGTCTTCTGCAAATATATTTGAAGAATATTTTATTCTTTCCTGATATATTTCGCACCACAACATTCAGTATTTCTTTTAGCTCTTCTAATTATCCTTTTAAATTGCTCCTGCTTAGGCTCATAGATCTCCCAATCCTCTCTTAAGTGGACTGCCTACATTTCTTCTGAAGTCTTCAGTTTATTGCTCACAGTAATCTTTTAGTCGCTATTCCCCACTTGACTAGATTGACTGCCTTTCCATGATTTCTTTTCTTAAAGTTTCTGTTACTCTGTCTACACTGTTATTAATAAATATGTGATCTTGCTTGTAGATATACTAACGCTACTCTCTGCTTTATAGCCAGATAGAGCACTGCAACTTCTTAACACAGGGTCAGATTCAGAAGAGATGCATTAGTATGTGCAAACCTTTTGGCAGGTGAGTAATAACGTGGATATGGATGGAGCAAGCTGACAGTTTAACCATTGGCTTCAACAATTCAAAATCAGGCCCATCTTCAAGAGCAAAAAGGAAAGGAGAGCAATTGCAGAGACAAGACATTTTATTTCTAAAACTAACTCTACCTACCACAGCATCCTAATGATTTACAAAGTTACTCCCAAGGTATGCTAGGAATGATTGACATCATTCCTCCACAAAATGGAAGAAATTAAGGAGGATCACATCCTTTCAGTCTACAAGAGGATTTTCAACCTTGTTCCACTGCACCAGAGCAGCCTTTGGAAATTTCATTTATATGATTCATCTGTGTTTGACAAGAAACTCCAACAATCCAGGTTATTTCATATTCACAATTATACACTGTAAGTCATGAGCATGGAAATAAATTATAATTAAATGACTATGCCTTCTACACCATGAAAGAACTTCTAGTGTATTTTTATTGACAGAAAATTATGACAAAATCACCTTTTGACCTCCAGTTATAGTTATGTACTGTGACTTTTTTTCTTAAAGTAATTATTAATTGCATTGTTATGCACCATCAAAGCAGAAAAAGGATTGGAAGCTCTGTATTTAAATAAATTAAGGAATATCTGCTGTTGAATAATTAATTATTTCATCGGGGCTACATTCTCTAAGTTTGTTCTTTTTTAAATGTGGGAAAAAAAGTGAAAGTAAATGCTAAACTGCTAATAGACTAGATTTAGTAAGTGGCTATGGGTCACAAAACCAAAATCATAAAACCATTTGTGCAGCATGTATTTGTATACACTTACATTTTGTGCATGTATAACCTTATATGAACAGCATTAAAAAACTTCTGCTTAATACCACACAAATGCTGCGATTCCTCTTGCCCATATTCTCTTTAAACTTTAAGTTACTTTGGATATAAGATTTCAGAGAAGATGGTAAAAGTTAGAAAATGAGAAAGATAACACATTTCATCCTGCAATTCCACATGTGTTGCTATATCTTAAACAGCTCTGCGGGGATTGGATGGAATCCAATTTGCCATCATTTATTCACCAGCGTACTCCTTATACTGTGTACTTTTTTTATTCTCATTCACTATTTACCCAATTATATCTACCCTTATTAGACCCCTGCTGAAGGCAGCAAGGCAGTTCCAGCTATGGAAGTCCCATAGCTTAACTTAATCCTATTATCTCCAGATAAACGGGGATGCATAGGGCTCTAGATGGCCAAATTCAGCTCTATTCTCCCTTCCCCATGAGGAAAAAGACTGTTCCTCATCCCTATGCCTGATGTAATTAAGATCTGGAAATATGCCCATTCCAATTCTTATCCAGTAAAAGCATCACTGTCAATGTTGAGAAATGAACTGCGGTTATGATGCAAAGAGTTGACACTTCAGTGACATTTACTGATGTGTTAGGCCTTTACACTGGCTTGGCTCTACGTAGCTTATGTCTTCAGGAATTTAAAATGCCTGCCTAAAAATCTAATAAGAGGAAAGGGAATACAATAAAAGAAAAAAATTGAAAGTATTGACAAGCAAAGACTTTATTATCTCCATTGTATTTGAATAAATATAGATTGTCATTAAATTCTTGCAATACAACTATTTTACGCAATTATAGAAAATGAACTGAATAGTAAAATAGGATCAATAACAGAAGTAAAACAGTTACTGAAGAAAAGCTTTTCTCGACTGACTCAAATAATGTAATAAACTCCACAACATTTATATCTGCACAGAAAACACAAAAAACTACACCAAATACGGACTTGCACTGTATATCTGAAAAGAACAAAAAAGAATAGCCAAGCGTGATAATATGAGATTGCTAAATATTGTGAACTAAGATCTTCTTCCATGGTTTGACTTCAGTCATGCCCTTTTCTTTGAATGCACACCTGCACTCCACCTGTTCATCCCTCTTTATCCAAATTACTAGCACACCGAATACTGAGTTTTGTACAGAAACTGGCAAGAAGATATATATCTAGATAATTAATGAGCATGGTTTTTTTCATACAGGCCTGTCACTTTAATCTCTGGCTATTCCAATTCTAGCCCTTTTCTAAAGAGGACAAGTTAATCACACCAACTGGTTTCAGGACTGAGAGGAGATTTTATAATATAATGAAGAATCTACTAGGCTAGAACAACTACACTAATATTCTCCAGTAACCTAAATCAGATTTTAACCCCAGTCTCCAGAGGTGAATGCTTTGTGCAGTTCTAATAATACAAATGTGTAAATTTGTAATCAGACTCCTGTGTAGAGCTGGTTTTTTATTTACTATGAGCTTAGCTGAAAGGTTCCTAGGGACTGAAGATAGTTGGGTTGTAATCCTGTCATTTGGTGACTTAATATTTTTATATTATCATGACATTAGCATAATTCTGACCTCTATTTTGCAGCATTTTATGTTTTTCAGGCACTAGTTTTGATGCTGTACTCATAGTGTATAGAATCAACAAATAGTCACATCGTTCCCTATTTTACTGAACATTTGGTCTGAAGTATTAAGTCTGATTTAATGTTATTAGTGCCTCAGAATAGTGCAAAATACATGAATGTAGGCATTCATCTCTCAGTTTACCATAACACTGCCATAAAATGCTACTAAATGGGTGATAAACGTTTGTTCTCCCTTTTTCTTTCTAATTCTTCCTACTGAATGTTCTGCCTCTACCCAGACAGCAAGAAAACTGATGCCAACTCACCCATGTAGATCAATCATCAGGGTTTTTCTACTTGCCCAAGCTGCAACTGAGCATTTGAGGTTGGTTCAGTTGCAATCCCTCATTAAAACTACACTCAAAGTAACATCAACCTTTAGGTGTAATATTTGGATTCAATTCTGAATATTTTTTGAGACCAAAGAATCAATTAAAAATTTCACAATTTATTTGCCAATCTATGGCAAACTCCAAAGTTTCCCCCCTCTCTTATTAAAGAAAATATGAGAAATGGAAATACCATCATATATTGCTCGACACTCAGCAGCTTTACAAGCAAATATCTGAATTTTTGATTGTGGAAATGTATGAAAGATGAGTACACTAATGAGGACATGTCTTTTTCCTTTAAAGAAATTTGTTAGTAAAGATCCTCATTTTGCAAAATACCAAACTGGCAGGCTAAAGTCCTCAATTTTTATACAGAGATAGCATATTTTTCCTCACAGGCTGGCTACTTAATGTGTTTCAAGTTTGCATGCAATATTGCTTCATTCTGATTCTTCAACTCTTAATATTTGTAATATGAGTCAAGAAAAGGCCAGGCTGAAAATATTTATGGTGATTGCTTCATGATATGGACACCTGCCAACAAATAAGTTCATTCCTTCAACCATTTCTAACTTATGTGAGATCAATATCCAGGCTCTCTAGCAATAACCTTGCATCTATAATTGATATTGTTTGTTGGCCTGTAGTGCTGTGAGCAATAAAAGAACTAAGAAAGGGCGGAGAGAATAAATATTCATCTAAAGAAGAAGTCTCGTGAAAACGTATCAATAAAGAAACAACATATGATGCAACTTTCAATGGAAACTTATAATGTGCTGGTCTAGGAACATAAAACAAGAAACATTTATTATGGTCAGTCTCATATCTCAGCAAAAAAAGCAAATAAGGGTTGTCTAATGAATAGACTATAAATGTAGCTCTGAGAAGACTGCCCTAATGGGTTTCATGATCCACACGAACCAACGCCAAGGAGTTGAACAGTTCCCATTATCAAATAGGTGAAACAAGAGTCAACAACTTTGTGCAAGTAAGAAGGAATTCATGGAAAGGAGAAAAGAGAAAACTGGGCAATATCACAGCATACATGGTGTCTGGGCTGCAGTGCTTGTGTGGCAATGATCATACAGATGACATCACATAAAAAATACCTTAGTTTGTGATATGAAATAACACTTTTATTAAATGACCTATGGACACTGAGGATGAGTTGACAAAAGACATTTTATGCAACTCTGAATTATACTGAAAACCAGGATTTTGGAGAGAACTTCAGAGTGGTAGATCGATATTTATTTGCTTTCTCTTTTTCTTCTAACCATAACTCTCTACTTACTTGGCCCAGTTAATTTATGAAATCAACTCTAGATCAGAGAAATTGACAAGCACTCATTGAGGAAAGGATATTACCATTTAAAAGCATTAGGGATAGCAGTATAAATGATGTATATTTTGCTGTTAAGTGACTCACCATAAAGTGAATTACAATGAACATAGATTGGATGTATTTTAATGTGTGAAAAATAATTTTCTGTAACATGCAAACTTTTGGTTTCATGGTCATTCTTAGTAACATAGCTCCCCTCTTTGCCAGTTTTCTGGTCTAAATCCATTTTTAAGCATATGCTTTTAGAGAATTAATTTGTATTTCAGTTTATGCATCAATACCCTTTTCATATGAATACACATTACCACAAATCTTTTCAACTCATCTAATCATCATATTTGCATTTTTCAGTTTTGGCTTCCTTAAAATTAGTGAAGAGAAGTATCAAAAAGCTTGTTCACTTTGTGAAGTCTTTTCAGAGCACACCCTACCACTATACCACTAACAGCTACACAAGTTAGAAATAGTAAAAAAAAAAGTTTCCATGAGCATGCAATTCACAGAGAATATAAAAAGAACATGATAACATATTCATAAAAATCACTTTGAAGTCCTCCTATTTAGGGGAATACAACTTTTTTTTTTTTGTTTTTCCACTAGGAAAACAAGCTCTATGGTATTGTTCTGTTTGTTCGTATAGCTGCCTCAGCAAAACATGAACTTAGTGACCTATTTACATAAAATTTAAGAAAAAGGTAGACGTCTCAGAGATACTGTGTGCCAATGAGCTTCATGAACCATGTGGCTGTGTACAGAAAAAAATATCTAAATTCTGAAGAAAAAACTCAATCATGCTTTTGGACCCTAGAGTCTCCAGACTCACATCAGAGTAGACCATAAATTGGCTTCATTAACTTCATTGCTACTTGAATTATATCCTATGACATTGTTTTGATTTCTTTTACTTCCCTTGATAGGAGCTTATCAGTAAATGATTTCTATCTGTAAATATTGGGGTTTTTTCTTCAGAAAATTGCTGACAAGCAAAATCTTTTCGCTCAAACACCAACTCAGGAAGTCCCAGACTTAGATATCTTATGAATATTTCTTCATGCAGTATCCTCTAATTTTCAAGACACATAACAGATGTCAAGAAATGTATGAATTTGTAAAGTATAACATTTTACATCCTATCTGTGAAGAAAGCATAGAACTGTTTTTGAATCTGACACTGATCTCTTGAATGATCACAGAGTATTTGGCTTGGTTGGATTAAAAAAGCTATTTGTACCATTAAGAAATAATTTTATAATGTGTCTTTTAATACCAACAGGGAGTACTACTGCTGTTATCTATGTAACAAAAATCAATTTTGATACATGTTCAAGTTATCATTAGTATAAATAAAACTGTTTTGTCTCCATTGGCCCAATCCTGCAGTACATTAGCATCAATGGACGCTCTTCTGCCGCAGAGTCAAAAGAACTGTGCTAAATAAACTTGGTAAGAATTTGTGCTCACAACCTATTCCAAAAGGTTAATAAAAGTTTCCACACAGAACTCAAGGCTGAGATTTAGATAAAGCAAGAAGTAGACACCAAATCACTACCAGGCCTTGTAGTGATGCTAAAGTGTATTTATGACATTAATTTTATGAGCTCAATAGCATACTCCAGCAGCTGCCAATAACATCCATCAGAATTATCTGTATGTTACCATGTCAGAACAGAACCTAGTAAACCTCTGTCATGAACTGAGAAACTTTTTTTAGAGCTCACGGGTGTTGGTAAAGACACCACATTAGCTACTGCTGAATGTGACAGATTGAATGCAGTTTATTTTCCGTGCTCTAGGAAGTTCCCAAACTAAGTTCTGGCACTTTCTGCCATGTGTCAGAATAACATTTACTACAGAATGCTCTGTTCCCTTGTTAAGCATTCAGACTGAACTTTCTTTTTTGGCTCACTAACAGAAGTCTGACCTATTTGCCTTTTGGAGGTATGCCAAGATGAGACTAGCAAGGTGCAAACTGACCTGCTTGGAGGTCACCAGCATTTGAAAAGAAAGGGTGGTCAGGTATTATGCTTGAGAGAAAATCACACACCAACTAACTGACTAGGTGGGATTTACGTGGATTATCATAGATCAAATTTTTAGAAGGAGTGTCAACATGTCAAATTTTCTTTAAGAGAAGGCAAGAAGTTCATCCAAACATTCCAAGGGCTTTATTTAGCATAACACCTTCTGCTCTGTGGCTTAAAAGGGCTACTACTGCTTCAAAAAAACCCACATGTTCTGTCAGATTATTCAAAAGGATTTAACTTTTGGGAGAAATGTTCTTTTCACCCAAACATTCTTTATGATTCCTGTAACAGTTTGCCACCTCAGGGCCGGACATGTTTATTTCAGGTTGGTAAATTCATTGCCTCATCTTCTAACCTCACAGGTTGCCTCGTAGTTCACACAGGTGGATTTTTCCTCAGTCTCTAAAGATTCTTGGCAATACACTTCAGATTTCATATTTATCTTTTTTTAATAAAATAAGACAATAAATTTCTAAAATAAGACATACATCACACAGCTATTCACTATTTAATTATTCTTAGATGGTACAAGTCAGCTTCAAAAATTTCGTACTTCTGGCAGACATTTGTTTTGTCCCACAGAGGCTTTCCTGGGTAAATTTTCTGAAAGATTTTATTTTATTTCATTTGCAAATGATGTTTCAGTTTATTCCATATTCCTTTTCACTTTATTCCATATTCCATTTATTCCATATAAATATAGGGTAACTCCTCTAAGAGTCTGATATGCTCAGAAAGAAAGTCATGGGGCAGAAATGTCCAAATTTGACTGCAAGAGAGGAAAATAGAAATTCTACTGCAATGTGAACAGGGATGAATCACTACATGAAAAACTTAGCATTGCACTGCATATTGTAGAATTATACACACTTTTTAGCAGTACTAATTTTTCCTTCTGCATTAGGCTTGCAGCATTATCCAGAGACGGTCTCACTTTCACTTACACTACCTGAACAAAGAATTCTGGAGGAAGAGAATGCTGCTGTTACTAGTCTTTTGTGAGTTCATATCCCAACTTTCATATTTCAAAATATATTTTTCTCTTTGCATTTAAACAGTTTTCTATGTTAATTCAATTTAATTTGGTCAGTTTTTCCTTCACAATATTGAATTTTTATAAACTACATTTCTCTCTTATGTTTCCTTTCTGTACAGATATATATTTATGTGTTTATTTATTTATTAATTCAAAATTTTAAGCATTTCATGAATAAAATGTATTCTGCTATTTTTTTATAGAAGATTGTGAAAAAAGTTCTTTGCTCTTAGTCAGCTATTCTGCTGGTGTTTTCCACGTGCTTAAATTTTCTACGCCACTTGGCATTACCAAGCAAACCCATAAAAGACTCATCAGATACATAGCAGGGACATGGTCAGATGACTTAATCCAACAACATGAGCTCATTCTCATGTCAAGACAATGTTAAAGCTCTTCTACCATCTCCAAGTTAGAGCTGCACTAGATCTTCTTTTAATCTTACATTTCCACAACCAGAGTTTCAAAATACTGAAAATATTTAAGGCAAAGATTTACTCTTTAAAGTTTAATTCAAGCCTTTTTTGTCAGGCACTTTGTTTATTTTGTGGCTTTGATGATTTATCACACCCTGCTTATTCTCTTGGGAAAAATCAGAAGGAACAAAGACAACTTTGAGAGATTTTGACTTTTGGAGAACACAGAAAATCATTAATTTTAAATCTAAAGACTACTTATTGATTCTAATGCCTGATAAGTATTCAACACATGCTTTAGGTTTGCTTATATTAACACAATCACTGTTCTGATTTACAAAGGACATTTTCCGTTCTTCCGTATAGATGCTATTCAATACTTTGAACCAGTAAACAGGCACGGAGGGCAAGGTTTCTCTCTTAGCTTCACACCACGTGCCACCACAAACTGAACTGTAGATTGTGGAATTTAAGGAATTAACAGTAATGTTTGCACTTGATGGATTTCACAATATACAAACCTGATGTTTCAAAGACTGAGATCTATATGTTTGTAAGGCAAGACAAAATCTAGCAGTGTACAACATTGCCTCACGAGTGAATTACAAATGACAACATCCTCAGTAAACAACTCAAACAAAATCTGAATACAGCTGATAGTGTACCAGTGAAAACCAGTGAAAGCTAGTCCATAGCACATGGAATGACTAGAAATATCAGTACTTATTTAGCCATTTAAAACCACTTGCTGTAGAAATGCACTTTAGACAAAGTACATGAACTCTCTTCTATAGCAGCTTCCATTTATAACAGGGCTGATGTTGCCTAACTTAGTGCAGATTTCGGCCATGGAGTCCCTCTGTACTTAAGATCTGCATCTAAGTTTGACCTTTGATTGTTAGAGGAGGTCATTAATTTCAAGACACATTACTGCTTTCTCTTGGGGATTCTGGAGGGAAAGGAAGTAGCCACATTTTGCTACTACCTAAAAGCTCAATACCTGAAACATGCTGACAAATTATGGTTAGTCAGCTCCTTACTATGTTTTCTCCTGTGGGGAGATACCCACACTGAATATCAGGGGAGGGACCCCATGTTGGAGCAGGGTAAGAGCAGGGAGTCATGCCCTTGTGGAGGAAGGAGCCAGGGAAACAATGTCATGAAATGGCTGCACTTCCCCTGCCTCCTTTGCCATGGGCCCAGAGAAGGCAGAGAATTGAGAAGTCAAGCTGAGCCCAGGAAGAAGGGAGGGCTGGGGAGAAAGTGTTTTTATCATTTGGCTTTATTTCTCACTATCCTGCTCTGCTTTTATTGGAAATAAATTCAATTAATTTCTCCAAGATGAGACTGTTTTGACTGTGATGGTAATTAGTGAGTGATCTCTCCTAACCCTCGAGGCTTTCCTATCCAGTTAAAGAGGGGAGTGACAGAGGAGCTAGATGGGCACTTGTTGACCAGCCAAGATCAACCCACAACAGTCTTCAAGCATTTTACTGGCTACCATAGAAATTTACACTGTACAAACAAAAATTCTTCATTTTAACTCAGAAGACTCAACTCATTTCTTCCCATTCTCCCCTCATCCTATTAGGACAACATGGTATCTTTCTGAACCAGGTGGGGAAGCTTATTCTTCTTAAGGGGTAACTCAACAAACTGCCCATTTTTTTTTCAGGTTTTCCTTGGGACTTGCACACCCATGGTAGGTATGAAAAATGCATTATGACGAAAGACTGGTCTGATAACATAATTCAGCCTTATCTCTTGTCTAGACATGGACCTCTGTCATGAATGGGTCTATCCACTTACAGTCCCTGTGCCTGTGTAATGACCATGATTATGACCCTGTTTATGATGCTTTGCTATTTGTCCTCTCAGGAACACATAGCAGGAAGTAACGAGCTCAAGTATTGAAAAGTAACTTAGAAATAAACTTATAACTAAGTATTGGATAACAAAGTGCAACAGTCAAAGATACTGAAATGGAAATGCAGCTCAGCACCATTTTACTTGTAGGTTCAAATAAAATCAGTAATGGATTGATAACTCTCTAATCTTGTTGCACAGAAGGACGTTAAATAACAAGAAGAAAGATTTCTAAGCAGCAGCAGTTCCCTGGACCTCATATCCCACCTGACTAGAAATCAGAGCAAAGAAAAGAGGCAGAGAAAGTGTTCTGCTTTTCTGTGAATGACTCTTACTATGTTCTTGATGGAGTGGAAGGTTTTTTTAGAGTCCCCTTTCCTCATTCCAAACAGGAAGAAACAGTTTGAACACCCTCTTCTGAACTCACCAAAATCCCTGGGAATATTGATCTAATACTGATTTTTTTAACCTCCAACCCTTCACCAAAGGAATTAGCAATTTAAAAACTGTAAACCTTGATCTAGCCTGAAAACACTCAGATGGCAAAGTTTGATAGTTATTGTTGCCCTTCACATTTTGCCATCTCTGTGTTTTTAACATGTATTAATGAGTCAAAAAGTTATGTTGGATGCAACTAGCAGATTTCTGGGGTCTTTCTTTACTAGCATGTTCCAGGTACTACACACAGTTTCAAGACTTCTGAAGACATGAGATGACAAGCTTTCTAAAAATAGCTGTACTAGATGATCTGCACTTTTCAGTTAATACATGCTATTAAACCCAGCCTATTTTCTGATTTTTTGATATATACATGCGTACAGAAATAGGAACACACAAACACAAGCATAAGAGAAAACTCAAACTAGAAATCATCTAAAGAAATTATTCATTTTGATATTCTAGCTCAGCAACAAGACAATTTGTAAGGGAATGTTTGGTATGTTTCAGCAAAGGGTTAGTCTACTTGTACAGAAAGCAATGTACCTGTAACTTATTTCTCTTCTTTTAACAATTGTTAAATAATCATTACAGAATTGAAGAATGACTCCTATGCAAAGGCAGTTAACACCATCCATTCAACATCACAAATGGAAAGAGCAAAATATGTAAATTTTAAAGATTCAGCCAGGAGCATTCTCTCTGAAGAAGAGTTGAGAATGCAACTCAGATATTCAGACTCCTTGTTGGCAGTTCTAATTCTGCATCTATACTCCTTTTAAGTATAATATTATTCTACAAGTACCCATTCTACAAGCACAGAACCACCCATGATTCAGAGGCCAAGCAGAAGACAAGAATGGAGTATATCATGATGCATGAATTATTTATATGAATTTTTATTGGGAATTTTGGGGAGTAATGGCAACTTCACACTTCATATATTGCAACTGAGTTTACAGAAAGGATGTTGCTTTCTCCCAGTCTTTCAGAAACAGTGTTTTCCTTCAAGGCATCAGTTATTTTTTAGTAATTCACTGTCCTGCTTAAATGGCTCAAATTTTCAAAGTGTCTTAGGCACCTTTCTCTCATCATTGACTGAAATCAAATCACATTACTCTTTCAATTCTGTGCAGAAATATTGTCCACCAGCCACACTGAATTATTTTCTGTAGTTGCAGAATTTTTAAAAAAACCCAATTTTCCCCCCTTTGGCTCATTGTGAAACTAAGATCAGTATTGTCCTTATGCTAGTAATTTTTAATTGCCATCAGATAGATGATGGTTTAGATTTGCAGGAAATCAGCTTTGTTGATGTATTAGAATCTGTAAAGCTCTTTCCCTCCTGCTTGCTGATCAGAAGCAGCACTTCTTGAAACAGATTTAATCAGAAAACAGTGAAACAGAAAGTTAAATATTGCCTCTATTATTTCCTAATGTCATCCTTCACAGAGTTAAGCAACCACTAAATGTTGATAATTTTCCTGATGTGACTCTTACTGCTTAAAGAGTCTATCCTGTTTAAAAATGTCATGCATGTTGCTATTTCTACAGTTTTATAATTTGTCAACAAATCAACTACCTGTTTAGCAGCCCTCATGAGGGATTTAAAATAGCTGCCATGAAAATCCTGTGCATTTACTATTTTTATAACAAACTTGATTGCCACCTATGATATTTCAAAGATCACTTCTCATATAGACATCATGCTGGAAATTAGATGCAGGGCTTTGCTTTCCATGGAACATTATGCAGCGGCACTCTGGCTAATAAATCTTTGTAGCTAATGCATTCCAGATGGAAGCCATGTCTCACAGATTTAACCTTCCTAAACCCTTCCAAAAATTCCTCCCATCAAAAGCTCTCTGAATGAGATATGTTTGATTGAAATAGGATCATCAATACATGACATCTAAGTAATAGTACAGATGATTACTGCCTGCAGAAAATTGCCATTTCCCTTCACACAAAGATATTGTCTTTGCACAACCACGGGGCATGAAGATGGACCTTATAGCTTCACCAAATAATTTAAATGCTTTTTCTGAACTCTTAGTGGTATTAACAAATGCTGTAAAGAAAACATCCACTTCTGTCTCTTTAACTTGGGTGTGTGCACAAATACTGCTAAAAAGAGGAATCAAATCTCTCACAGAAGCCACTAATTAACATCACTGTTTAATCATGTCACCAGGTTTAGCCAGTCTACATCATTAGTTTGTGTCAGACAGAAGCAGTGAAACATCTAAACACCTACATGTAGATCCTTATGAAATCAGTCATGTGAAGTGGTAAGGTCAGTGTTAGACAAGCCTGCAGCTACTCTCTACTATTTAGAAACCATTACAAATCACCTCACTAACAGACGAACACAGAATAATTTTAGAATCCTAAGATTTTCTTGTAAGGTAATTTCTCAGTAACAACTCTCAAATGTAGAGCAATATTTTAATCCCATCCGTGAATGAGGAAAACTAACCTAATGTTGTGGCCAGTTATCTATGCTTCACTATTGGCAGTGTTCAAATGGCTCTATATTGCTTTTACTGTTGAACTTCTGAACTCTGCAGTCCTTCATCTGAAGAAAACAATTTATTAATCAAGTACGAAATAAAAGGACTCCAAATCTCAAAACATTATCAGTGCACATTCACATTCAATATGTGAAAATCAGAGGAAATTGTTTGATGTCTTAAACAAAATGGATATAGAAAGTCTTTAGTTAGCAAAGGTTTTCTTCCTATGCACCACACTTCTGTAAAAATGAAATTCTGGAAGAATAATTTTTTGTGACCTACAATTACACTTCATATACAAATCTACTTCTGGCACGTGCAGGCACAGTACAAGCTTGGTTCCTAAAAGTATGCATGACAAGCACAGAAACAGTTCCAAATCAGACTGTGTAATTATCTTCTTTATTTTAAACCTTTAAAATTCTTAGGAGCCCCTTTGCAACGTATGGTTCACTTTGATCCACAGAGTTGTAACCTTTCATTAAGAGTTGATCACACCCAAATGTCATTTGCAAGCTCTCAGATGAGAGTGTAACAATAGACCCCTAGCTGCAGAGATGGAGAAAAGATCAAGCACACTTCAGCTGGGAAAGCAGCAGGAGATTTGCACACAGGCAGACACCTGGGCAAGGTTAGCTGTGCTGCAGCTCCATTCCACTTCATTCAAAAGGAACTTGCTCTACTTATGTGTTTTAAAGATAATAAGCAACCATTGTTGCTGAAGTTCATTTCATTTGGTTAGTGTCCTCAGCCAAAGGAGAGAGTCAATGTTGGACACATATTTTTATATCAGTGCCAACCTGAACATAGTAAGAAGCATAGTGGAAACTTAATAGGAAGTGGAATATATTTCTTTTCGTTGAAGGGAAGTGCTTCTTACTGCCTTAGTCAGATATAATATCACTGAATGTGACTTGTCTTTTTACTTATTCTATCAATCTGAGTCAGCTTCAGCGAAATAGTGCTTCAAAAAGGCAGCAAAAAAAAAAAAAAAGCATTTGTCTGCTTTTGGAGAGGCTCCTTTCAAATGAGATTAGAAAGTTTGGGTCCATTTTTTCATGTCTAATCCTATTATGCTCGCTAATGAACTCAGTTTGCCTCAGTGGTTAAAATAAAAGCTAGTGGTTTTGTCCAAAAAAGCACAGATCCTCCTTCAGAAGAATATATTAAACCGTACAGCTCAATATTATACATTTGTACCATCCAAGGAAGGCTTTTCTAAGATATGCTGCTGACTGCACTGTACAGCATAAGTATTGAACAGTTTTAATTGAATAAGAAGACATTAAACTAATATAGATCTCTGCTGTACCTTAAGCCAAATAGAGAGAGTAAAAGGACAACGTCATTACTAAGATAACACAAGAAGATTTTTAGATAAAACTCTGTCTTTGGAGCAGTAACTCCTGCAAAAACCCCACAGAAGTGATAAATACTAAACTTGCACTTAGAAAAGACCTTTGCTTTTGTGATATCAAAGCAGCAAGAGGCCTTGAAGTACATACAATACTGAAATTTGGTCTGGAATGTAGTTTATTTTCATCAGCATGCCAACTGTAAACAAATGTAAACAAAGTAATTTTTAAGTTCAAGTATCTCAGTTATGATCACAGCATCAAATATACTGCACCCTACAGCAATTAAGTAAGAAATAGTAAAGCGTACAGTTATAGGAACATACAGACATGGGAAACCCTTCTACAGGTGCACCAGGAAAATACTTACACTTCTTTTCAGTGTAGATAATATTTTCACTAACTGTTACCCAACAGGTGGCTCCATACTGGTTTGATGCTGCACAATGCACTACATTTTTACTACAAAACAGAAAATGTCTGTTGACATGGGAAGAGGAATTGGGCTTATTTCCTCTTCTACCAAACAATGAAGTAGAACAGGGTGTTCCATGTAATGAATGTTTTGATATAGAAAGGAGTCAAGAAAATCCTTGTATAAAACTGGACAACAGAGGCTAGCTGGACCTCTTGGTGGTCTCAGCAGTATTCAGAAATCCAGCATCTGGATTGCTACAACTTGATAAAGAAGGGACAGATCACAGTGCAAGCTTCACATTCATATGAATGCTAAGCATTTTATTGAAATTTCAGGGACACAAGATCTAAGCAGAATTAGTTTTATATAAAGAAAAATAGGCTACCCCAAGTAGGATGTACTTTGGGGCTGGTTTCCTTCTAATTTTTTTTCTTTTCTTTATCTTCTCTTTTGGGAGCCAGAAAGTTCTAGAAGTCCCGCATAAAGAGGATAAGAAGAGGACCTTTCCTTCATGGAGGCAGTGCTGGTGGCTCTGCTTAAAGGATTCAGATCAAAATTAAAACAAGTTTGAACTTTTTTCTCTATTAAATTTCACACCCTTGTAATTTAAGTCTTTCATAAACTTCTTTGTATGCTCTGTCTGCGACAGTGAAGCTGACATATTGCTACCTCACAATAAACATCTTTCTGTGTACATAAAACCTCAGGCATAGATTTTCTAAATTTCTTTCTCCTTAAGAATAGCATACAGACCACAGACACCAACATTTTGAAATATGCTATAAAACATACTGTAATATGTTCTGCAAATAACCACATGAAGAATTTTGGCCATTGTCATGTTTTTGTTTCAAATTAGCTTCTCTCATAGTTTGTATGTATGAGGTTTAGGTTCAAAGCCATGTGCTTCCTTGAGCACCTCCCTTTTGAAAGCCCACTGTTTTAATGCTAGGAAGAAAGAGAAGTTTGCAATGACAGGACTGGTTCTCCTGGGAGATTAATACAAAAATGCCAAGGGAACTCCCAAGCAGTCTCTTCTGTCCTAATGGGCAGGCATCCATATGAAATAATCTAACTCACAGAGATATTGCTAAGACTAGTTTTATTACAGTTATGGAGAGATTCAGCATTTAAACATCTGATTTAGGCTCAGAAACATTTAAAGGTGCATGATGAAAGAAGGGACTGTAGGCTAAAATTAGAAGGACTTTTAGGAAGATTATCTGTTCTCTTTTAAAGCAGATTTCAAAGATTTAATTTGCAAGAAGGGAACAAAGCACAAAACATGATAATGTATATATCACATGAAATTTTATGATGTACATATAGACCCTGTGAAAATAGGGAAAAGCAGAATGTAGGAAGATGGTATAAGTTACACATTCTTCAAATAGTCCCCCAACAATCTGTGGCCCTAGTATTTCCTGAGTCAGAGATGGTTTCTGAGCTCTTTGAATAAAGCAGGTATCATCAGGAAAGAAAGACTAAACTGTAAAAAAAAGTAGCATTGGAAATATATTTATTCCCAATTAACTGCTGAAGGGACAGTGCCAGAATGGTTAAATTATTGTTTTTCCATCTCTTAGCTGCCTCACAGCTATAATAACAGTCATATTCCTGATGAAGTTGACTATATTTAAAAAAATTATCTAATCTTCATTTTTCTGTTCTGGATGGAGGATACAGAAAAACAACAAAATCAATAAATTTAACTCCCTCTCTCCTCTGTGAACAAAATGGACTGCCAGCTTCCCTGCTCACACACTCTGACTCGTGTAATGTGAGGTCACTATCCAGATTAGTTCTCTCATTTATTGTCTTTCAGTTGGAATCTCTCCCCTGCCAATAAATAAGCCAGAACTTCTAGGATAACATGGATCACTTGCTCTTCCTGGGAGAGCAGACTCTCAGCAAGGCAGAGCACAGGAGTGAGAATATCAACATTTATTTGTTTTGGTCTCTGAACTTTGTACTTTCTTAGCATTTACCGTACTCTGAACATATTCCATCTTTTGTAGAGATAGACTGGCATTGGTGTTTACCTGATGAAGGATATATGGGTGGAATCACATGGACTGTGATTTCCACAAAACGATCTGTGGCATGCTAATGCTTGAAGCAGGACTAGGGGAAAAAAGTGATCAGCGAGGCATAGACATGCAATTAAGTCTAAATGAATGGGAGTTCTTTCTCCCAGGCCTTACCAGACTACAGCATGCTTCTTACTGCAATCTAACATTTGCTTTCCCTTTAAAATGTTTTACTGCATGCATCAATCCAATAATCAACTAGTCTTAAACATGCATGTTGTTGAAAGTTCTTTTACAATATTCAAAATAATGGAGAAGCTTTTGTGTGCTACAAAACTAAATATACAAGATCTCTTGAACTTTGAAAAAAATGATGAAGTGGGAAAAGGTAGGACTATACAAAGTCACACGAGGTCTGGAGAAACAAAGGGTGAACAGGAACATTCCCCAGCCCCAGTAACTCTTTGAGGCATCCAGTGAAGTCAAATAGAAGCAACTTTCAACAAAAGGAAGCATATTTTTCTTATCATAGTACACAGTTTAAACCACTTGTTGACATGCAAGATGGAGAGGTCAAATTTCTACACAAATTTGAAACTAATTAACCTCGACAATGAGATATTTAAAAACCTGCAAAGGTGTGTGACTCCATTTGGCTCAGAAAATCTTTAAAGTGCAGACAAAGGCAGGAGGAAAACATTATTACATGCCTGTCTAGTATTTTTCCCCATGTATTTCATAATGGCCTCTGCCAAAGATGGAACACTAGGGTACATGATGCTTTTGTCTTATCCAGCAGGACCACTCATCTGCCTTGTCTCAGATTTTGGTCCTCAGTAGCTCCATGTGTAGCAAAGGTGACAGGGCGTGAATAAAAAAGGTTGTACATGCAGTTCACACATATCAGAAACTCATCATAATTACAGTACTTGTTAACCCTGTGAGAGAATTTATGTCACAATTCCCCAAAGTAAAAGATCAAAGGAAATATGGTTTACCTCATTGCACATTTAAAATTCTGTAGTTATACAGGCATATACTCTTACATTGAAAGTACTGTTCTACAATATGCTAGGCTATGCTTTGTTTGCTATTGTAACTTGGCATTCAGTGTATGATGGGTGGAGAATTCCTTTTTAATTTGTTTAATATTAAATTTTCTGGTTGCAAGAAAACAGAGGATTTGAAGCTCATGGTTGCCCCAATCAAAATATAATAATTAAATTATTGTATGCATTTCACACTTCCAGAATTCATGAAATATGTACTGGAAGAGAGAGTGTCATTCTGATGACACGGGAAAAAAGAGAAGAAAGAAAAAGAAAAAAGGAAGTCAGCATGAGTTCCTGTGCTCTGCATTAGAAAGTAGGAAACATGGATTTTACTGCTGGATTCTGTCCCTGGTTTACCGGACTAAAAGTCACAAGAAGCAGCAGTACAATCACACTCTTTTATCCAAAGCCAGTTCAGGTCAATGGGAGTATTTTCATTAATTTCAATGGGTTTGGATCAGACCCCTAAGCCTTGTGAAGTAACTGCTTGTAATGTCACTCAACATCAGCTCTGACCACTCCAGGAGCCACACTGGCAAATTCATAATAAAATCCACTCTCACTTCTAAGCTAAAAAAAAAAATACTGTAATGCTTTTAATGTTGTTGGCAGGTAAAAGACAGTAGCAATGTGCATGTTTATAACTGCTAACCAAAAGCAAAAAACAGTTGCAGTGAAGGCATTTTCTACTAAAAGAATCATGAAAGAAGAATGGTGCATTTGTACATTATTTGACTCATTTGGCAGTTAACCAACCAACTTGGCAAAGAGGAATCTTCCTTAGTTTTAGATACGAATGTTTGAAATACACAATGGCATCAACAAAAAAAAAAAAAAAACAAAAAACCAACAACAAAAAAAAAGGACAGTCCCAAACCTCAATCAAAACCAGAAATATTATATTCCAGGTAATGTGACTGCTGTAAAAGACTTCATTTTAAAATCTTGTTTCTAAATGAAGGTATTTGGGGCTGCCATTACCTTTTCCAAGTTGGCTGCAATGACTTAAGAGAATTTAGCTGGCAATCTCAGTCAGCTTTGTACCAGAAAAGCAGATCATTAAATATAACAACATGGCTAGTATTTTCTCATCACAGAAAGTGGTTGCTCCAGGTGGCAGTATCCTTGGCTCTAAAGAAGCTTAGATTACCATGTTTAGTGTGCAATAGAAAATTTTTAAAAATAGATTCCAATTTAACGCTTCTGTGAATTGTTATTTTTAATGTAGACTTATATAAAAAGTAAAACTTGAAAGTATTATCATTTTGTAGTCTGAGGAATTTGTTAAATTTGACAAAGAAGGGATATATTGGAAACTTGTTTCTGGTGGACATGAAGAAGCAAAAATCATGATTATTCCAACTTCTCTGAAAAAGTGCCATTCTATATGCTGAACTTAGCCCCACCTTGTCATTTTTGGCCCTTGGTTATTACTGATAAGCTATCTCTGGCCACGAGTTGAGTTGAGTCCCACTGACATTTTCTGAGAAGAAAAAGAGAGAGGGAGAGAAATCTTGCAGTAACTTTTCCTTCCTAGTGAGAAGTTGGGGCAGACACCCACTACGTTGAGGTGTTCAGTCATGCTTACAAGCCTATTGCAGCACTACTCAAAACTTCTCCTTTGACATGCTCAATTTAGCACTGATGTTAGAAACAGCCCATGTACTTTTCATGCTAGTCCACCAACATGTTACAGAGACAGAGTCCATTGTATGCCATTTTAAACCATGCACCATTCCTGGAAATATGCATCTTTAGGTATACCAGCAAGTCTCGTCAAAGTTTAAAGGACTTAATATTTTATGAAGCAAACAGATAGAAAACTAGAAATCTACTTTCCAAACTAGTATGGAATAATTGAGTGAATCTACTAATGAACTGTTTAGGAAATTTCAGTCTTTTAAAACTCTATTATTAAATGCATTCATTTCTTTTTCTGCAATATTTGCACACTGCTTATAATGAAATTTACAGATCTACTAATAATATCACTGCATGGCATCAAAGTACATATTCAAGCTAACTGATTCTCATAGAAGAAATAGCAAGGATTTGAACCATTTTTAGACAGTAAATATAGAAAAGAAGTGCACAGAATAGCCACACTATAACTCTTATAACTGTATATAAACAACTTTTTCTATATATCACTGTGTATAACACTGTATAGCTTCACAACTGTTATATATTATTTTCTAAATAAATTACTTGCCCTTGGAAATATTAAGTTCTTAAACTATGTATAATAATAATTTAGCAAAAATACGTTTCCATACATGCTGACATTCTTCAGTCCGTCAAATAATGTTTTATTTTAAATGTAAATGCAAGGGAACAAAGTATTCTTTGCAATTGTGTACTCTAAGGGGCTTATGCTTTCTTTAATGACAAAGAAATTTCTGAGTAATAGATCCACTGTATATCTTTATATGTAGGTTTATTTGTGGTGCACATACACACAAATACTATCGACCAAAACAGGCTGTCCAGCAGAGGGCTCCTTTGAAACAGAAAGTGGAGAAAGAGGCCGAGTTTTTCAATGTATAGACAAAACAGAGATTACACAAGCATTATGTATGCCAAGGTCCAGCAATTATTTTAGCAAATCATCAGCATACAAATGGTGCATCAATGTAAAAATTTTAATTCTTTTTTAAAGAATGAAATGCTTTCATAAGACCCATTGGAGAAAAGTGTGGAAAACAAACTATTTTTCCTTAAAAACCGCTCTAGTCTTCCTATTTTCATTTGTTATGGCACTGTGTGCCTATTAAGAACATCAGTGCATTTTTATTTTCTCTAAATTATGTATAAAGCAACCTGTAGAAATTAAAGAAACATTATTTTATCAGGCACTTAAGTATACAATATTAAACTCAAAGTGAAATGGCATGAAAGAAGTATTTTTATGTTTTTCTTTCATGAAAAATATAGAAACAGAGAACTAAAGGGCAGCACAGGCCTGCTGCTGCCCCATACATTTTTAAGAATCCACTCATATTCTACTTGATAATTTTTTGATAGTACTTTTCTGCAAAAATCTTTTGCTTTCCAGAACTAGGAAATAGTACTGTGACACTGAGTGGTCTGCATATTTTTTGAAGTTTCTACTTTGTAATTTCCACTCACTTTAACTTATTTATTGGGGATTCTCAAAAAATACAATAACATTTTTAGTTATAAGGAATACATAAGAAGCTACTAAAAAAAGTTAATGAATATGATCTTTCCCATCAATAGAAGGTTAAAATACTGGTAGATCATGAGTTGAAATGTCTACAGCAAACTTACAAAGTACATTTCTTCACAGTTTCCAAAGGTGTATATATTTTTTTTCCAAACTTGACAGTGACTTGTAAAACATATAAATAGAAAGAAATTAATCTGAAGTCAACTATGTCTCCAAAGTCACATCAGGTAATCAAAATATTTAAGTGACAGGGAAGGCAAAATGGTAATGAGTGTTAAAAATATGGAGTATTTTTTGTTTCTTACATTATATAACATTTCCCACTTTTTCTTACCTGCTACAAGTGAATAGGGGCAGGATAATGGAGGAAAACCTAAAGAGGATTCATATACATGCTACAGCTGAATATGGCTCCCATTCCAGTCAGCTATTTTATCGATACAAGAGTCAAAACGCAGCATGATTCATTTTTCTTTTGACATGTGTTGACAGGACTGATTCTGCTTGACTCACTGTCTAGGACAGGCATTTGCCATGACTGCATCTGATGCCAGACTAGAACCCAAAGTGTCCTCCATTTCAATTTCAATTTCAAGAAAGCATTTGAGAAAATTCTTTATCATTTGAGCACACAAGTTGTTATAGAAGACTATGCATAACTAAGGATCTCAAGCAACTGTGTAGAGAGTTTACTGTCTGAAGCAGACAAAATGTGGCTGAATGCTATGCAGATCCATATTGTCCGGAGTCACAGAACCTAGGAGCAGCAAATTTTCTTATCCATGTTGTCATTGCTGAAGGGCTAATTGGATTTAAGGGGTTGCTACTTGGCTCTGAAGAAACCAGTTGGGAAGGGAGGAATTTGGCCACCCTGCTGATTGATACAACATATTCTGTCCTGAACAATTTTGACCCTTGCATCTTCTTTTAGAGGAATCCATGTGCTATCTTCAGTGTCCCTTGCCAGCCCTGCCCCACACTGCCAGAGTCAAACCTGGAGTTGGGCTTTGAACAGGATGTAATTTTGTAGCACTTAAAGAACAACTGTATGATAATACGGTCTTCAAACAAATAAGTGTAAAAGGAAACAACGTGGAAAGTAAACTTTTATCTTCACTACAGACTTAAAATTGCATAAACATGCTATATTTTCTTCCATATGAATATCACATTCTGGTATTTATGTTGCAACTAGCCAGACAACATTTGCTAATAGCTACTTTTAATACAGCATATCATACTGCTTAACCCCTTGGCTTGCCGGGCAGTTTAGAAGCTCCTACTGTGATGTTTTTGTTCTCACATATGCGCTAGTAAAGGCTGTCACAGTCCTCATTAAATAAACAGACATACATGCCAATTAATAATTTAATTTACAGGGAGAATCTTGACATAGAGCTAGGAGGTGAATTGCTAGTACCTCCTGAATTGTCTCATCTTAAAATAGCAAGCAAACAGGTTTTAGCCCCACCTCCAAAGTTATGCCACTGTAATGAGATTGGAATATCTGCAAACTGTTAGTTTTGTATTTGCTGTCATAAAAGCTGTCCTTTACTATGTACAATTTTATAAACAAAGGCATGGGTTTTAAAAAAGGGCAGATCTTTTAATTTTACAGGTATTCCCTATATTTTATTGTTCTCAATTTTAGGAAGATTTTGTCTGGCATTGAAGCATGCTTAGTTTTATAGCTTTTTTTATTTGTATAGATATTATTGTTTAAATACTCCAAAAACAACACTATTGCTACTATTTTGAAAAAACTTTTTTTCTACTTAAATATTCACCTGAATATGCAAATATGCATCTACTTTTCTGTTCTTTTCTAGCAGCACAGAACATTTCTGACATTTGGTTTAGGACAAGTCCTTTGAAATTCAAACAGTGCTTTAGGAAGGTACAGCTATCTCTTCCTGATGCAAACAGTTGGCTAACAGCAGCAAAATTATTTCTCCATGAGAAACAGATATACGAGCAGTTCTAATGGAAATATTTGGATCATTTCCCCACTTCTAATTTGGGCACACATTGCCAAGTCTCCCTGTACAGCATTCTTGTTATCTTGCCTTTCTTGTTCATCTACTCAAGCACAACTTTGCCAAGGCTATCACCACCATGTCTCTCAATATATGTCATCCCTTCTTTTACCGCCCTGCACAGGGTATCTAACATCTATTTATTCAAAACTTGTATTAAAATTAGACATCTTTGGGGCCAGTACCTTCTAATGCCATGATTATTGCTACTTACTCTCTCTTAAGCTTTTCTCACTAAATTGAGTAGAAGATACTTTTACAGGTACTATCTTGCCTTTTCACTCTCTGTTACTTCATACACTCATACTCATGGTCTGTTTCTGTTTCACAAATCACAGCAGTTTCAATATATCAAAATTACCCATATGTAGTTTATCCCTTTATAGTTTCATTTGCTACACCCCATGCAAAACAGCTTTTCCCAAGCGCCCACCGTGTTATCCAACATCATTACATCAAATCCTTACTTGAAAGTGTGCTCTATTAATGAGGTTTTAATAAAAACTGTAAGATGGATTTTATATCAAGCAAAAGTTGTATGTTTCACTGAACTCTAAAGAGAAGTGATTTTTCCAATAAACATTTCTACCTGAGATCATAGAAAGAAGATGGTCTACTCAGGAAATTTTAGGGACAGTTCTCTTAAAATTGTGGACCACTGATAAAACAGTTGAATATGGGTGAAGTATTCCAATTAGTACAGTTGTTATCTTTGCAGAATTTCTGTAATGATAAAGAGATATAAATTTGCAATCATACAACATTTCTTTTCCTCTCAGCTTTTTTTTTTTTTTTTCTGGTGTAGTACTGAGGAAACAAAAATTTTGAACTATCAATGATTTCAAACCTTGTGTACCTAGCTATACAGGACTATACCTTGTGAAAATTATCTTTTGATAGACTAGCTCTGCACATTTGCCCTCTCTAGCCAAAGTAATACTGAGAGCATAAAACTTCTAAATAAAAAAAATCTAAAATTGCAGATTTGAATGGGATGCCTTTCCAGTCCAACTGTTCTCTTCATTTTCTATCATTTTAGGCAATCAGTAAGACTTCAAAAAACAAATAAATAAAGGGACATTTACTTTAGGCATATTCCTCTCCCTCTCTCCCAGTTCTTGATGATTACTGTCACTTGCTGCAGAATCACATCATGCTTGTAAATGCCCCTGCCATTCTGGATTTTTTCTCCATACTAGTATTCCCATTGTTAGCCCTAACAAAACTAGCAACTGCTGTAATATTACAGTGAGATCAGCCAGTGTAGGAGCTCAAGGATATACCAGTATCAATGTGTAGCTGTTTAGTATGTTCAAGAAAGTGTCCCTGTTAAATTTGTAAGGATTTTTTTAATAGAGAAGAAAATGGACTCCAAATACATTAGTTTTTCAAAGCACATCTAGGATAATCAAGAGTGCAGAATAGGAAAAAGAAGGAAAAAAAGGGAAAAAAAGGCATGATTTAAAAAAAATCCATAGCATATAATCCTTTTACTAAAGAATACAATAAAATCTAGAAACATCCCCCAGTTCCAGAGATAATATAAATGTTATTTTAAATACCAAAGTCTGCCCTCAATTACATTCAAGGAAAATCAGATCAGATTTTAGTCGTGGGTAAGCACTGCATGTTGCCCATTGCAAAAGCAATTCCCTTCTGTTTCAGTGAGCTGCTCAGTTTTTTATGAAGAAGTGAATTTATAGGAGAGAAGAACTATTTGCTCATTTTCTGTATAGAATCTGATTTTACCAACAAAGTAATGTAACATGGAAGTGCGATTATTTAAACCAGCACTTCACTACACAGAGGGCTGTTCAATGCACTGCTCTTGCCAGACTTGTCACAATGACTGACATTTTCTAATATTGAACTGGAAATAATATGGATATTTAATACTGCAGAGTTTACATCAAGTAGAAGAAAAGTGCTATTGTTTATCAGCAATCTACTTCTGATGGCATATATCTAGATAGACGTAATTATTACTGTGATGAAACGATTTTCAAATAATAGAATAAACACATCTGTATAATATTTGCAATGCTTCATATCAGGTGATTTAGAAATCTTGTAAATCCCTATTATTAACCATTTTCTATGCTTCCCTCTTGAATTTTGACTAAAATTTACCTTTTAGATCTGTTATGCCACTCATTAATTTTTTACAATATCCATCTGTGCATTGCAATCTCTATTCTCCATGGCTCCACATTGTTTTGGCTAACTAACAGGCCCATATGTTGCCTTAATGTATTTCTGCACAATGTTTGTGCTTTTGGAAAAGAAGGAAGAAAAAAAAAAAAACCACAGGGAAAAACCACAGGCCTAAATAAGCTATAAGGAGCATCCACATACAGTTAGACTGTCTTTACTGAGTCTGGAGACATTATGATTCTGCTGCGACAAGCAGCATTTGTCTTCATTTTGTCTGACTGTCCTCATGTGTTATTATTAGTGGCTGTCAGGCAGCAGCAGAAAAAAAATAGCATCACTTGACTAAGAAGTTGAATGCATAAATGCAATAACTACACACTGGTAGCTGAGGAGAGGATGTCTGATAAGATGGTCTAAATGCAAAAGCCCTCCTATAATTACATTTAAAAGGGAAAAAACACATATCTGGCAAAACATAAGCAGCCCTCCTCCCTTCTGCTTGCATAGCTAAATTAGGAACTAATTATAAATACAACTTAGCTGCATCTAAAGAAGTTGCTTTAAGAATGTCCTTTCAGAATGTCAGTTTAGTTTAATAGCAAGAAAACAAATATGTTGGAATATTCCCATCAAATCATGTTTTTCTGATAACGTTGATAAATATGAACATTTTAAACATGAGTTCCTTATCATACAGAAGTTCACACTGAAATGTATTTATGTATTTGTCACTTTTAAAGCCCAAAGTACCAAATATAGTCTCTAGTTCTGAGAAGCTCCAAATGAAGTTTCTTTATCATGATTTTTCAGTTGTAATATACAACAAGTAATAATGCTAATAAATAAATAACTTTTATAGAGGATAAAAAGTACATCCAGAAATTTACGGTATAAGAGGGAGAGACCATAGGCTTTCCACCTCACATATGTACAGATGGTTAAAAGCAGATAAAAGCTTACGATATTCTTAGCTTTAAAGTGATTAAATTATTTCTCTAAGAAAACCTATATTTTGAAAATACATACATAGAAACCCTTACAGAGCATCTTTTTGGTACAACAGCCAATGTGAAACTAATCTGTGAAGTCTCATAACAAACTGATATCCCATGAAACATGCCATAATTGCATTATTTTATAATAACTTCTTAAGCTAAACATATTTCACTTAAAGCTTAATAATCAAATGAGTGCCACAACAAAGAACATTTTGTCTTCAGCAATTTAAAAACCACAAATCCAAGACCAAACCAAAAACTCAACCAAGGAAAAAAGAAACCACCTTATAACAAATCAATGGTGAAATGTGGGTCCTGCTGCAGTCAGAGGTAATGTTTCCATTTACTTTGTGGAACTATTTTCATTGCAAGAAGGTAAGAAAACAAGTTATTTCAGTACTCCAAACAAAATAATATGTAGTACTGACAAGAGTTTCTCATGAGCAGCCTTCAATGACACATACAGGTATTAGGAACTTTGCCAGTACCGAAAAGATCTGGCAGATCACTATTCACATTAGCTAGGAAAAGATGCTTAGCACTCACTGCTGCTCCTGTTTGTCCATTTTTAATCTAGATTTATGGATAACTACTGAGTTCCAATTTCCAAAATTAACCTTCGCTTTTAGCTGTTTTCATTTGGAAGCCTCCTACTGGCTTTTCTCTACAAAATTTCACACTCTGGCAGATCCAGAGGTGTGTGTTGAAAGAGGAGCTCTGGCTTACAGTTTTACCATCAGTGGTTCAATCACTGGATTTTCTAACTTTGGTCAGATTTTTTTTACCAGATTTAAAGTGATAGCAACCATTCACTTATGCACATCACAGAAGCTGTTCACCTTCACCAAGTACATATATTAAATGGAAATACACTGGGAAACTGATACAGCCAAACTGAATGATTTGTTCAGGAAATACAAGTCTGACACAAAGCCAAAAACCCAATCCAAATTCATGAATCCTGATGCAGTTTTCTGAGCACGAATTGGTGTGACATCACACATGCTGAAGAGTTAGGCATAAGCTTAATTTTATGAATTAGGCAGGAACTGTGAGCACATTGTCACAGCTTTTACTCCTATTACCACTGCAAGTCCCAAGACTGGGGTGGGAGAAAAGGAAAGGAGGCAAAGGCTGGTAGCACTTTGGTCTATTTTCAGTAGAATGATGAAATTATTTCCAAAAGTAACATACATATGATTACTGTTGATACAGAACCGAGACAGGTAAATACCTTGACCCACATATTCTGTGTTTCAGTTGTGTTGAAAAACTTTTGTTTAACTTAAAGTTTCAAAAAGGTAAATGAGAAACAGTCATGGAAACCTACATGTCCATATTTAGAGTTATTTTTCTGAAACACACTGAGGTAATTGCAAAAGATTATACTACACAGAGCCATAAAACTGTATCCAATCTTTAACAGAAGCAGCCTCTTTGTGCCATGTACAAGAAACAGAAACAATCACTTTCTTATTTACAAAAATGCCCTTGCATCCTTTCTGGTATCACATAAACCACTAGTGAAGAAGAAAGTGTTTTGTCATTTTTGGGCAAGGATAGTTTAAAGGAAAAAAATCTCTATTAAACTGACAGAAAAACTGAGGCAGTAGCAAGAAATAAAAAATTAAATTAGTCTCCACCTAACGATTAAGAACTCCCTATATTAGCATCGTCTATAGTACTCTTGATTAAAATTAAAGTGAAATTAAGAATACTCCTGCTAAGAACTCTGTTTTCATGATGTTGGCCATGCAGTGTAAGGTATCAAGACTCAAACTGCATTTTGAATTCCTAATCACTGAAGAATGTAGGTGTATACTAATCTCTTTTGGGTTTCTCCTGTGTCAGGCAATCTCTTGCTTCAGTTCCTTTGGGGATATATTTGGGTGAGTCAAAGTGGTTTAGCCCTTCCTTGGCCACATGAGGTATAATTGGTAGGCTTCTTTCAATTAAATGCCCTGTGCTCTTAAGCCTGAAGATGTAAACAGCTTAATTTTGGGTCGTTCCATACAGTTTTAATCAGAGTTTCTGGACCTTTCAGACTTTGTTCATCCCTCCATGGTTCAGCAGCTGTTCTCAATTAATTGCATACTTGGGCACTGTTATTTCTCATCAAGGGTGTTTCATTCCTGTAAGGTTTGAAAGATGGGTTTCACTCACTCTAGTTCTAGAATACAAGTGTTCCCTCATGGAGTCAGTCAGAAGCAATTAATATAGACTATACCCATGTGCACACCAGCAATGCAAAATCACAGCTCTAAAAGTTCTTTCTATAATCTTTTGCTGCATTGCAAACTGATACATAGAAAGTACAGATAGAAAAGTCATATGTTTGGTCACATTGTTACATTTTAGCAACAGAAAATAGTTCTCAGAAATGTATTATTCTCTTTTGAAACAAATATAAGCATTAATGGGCTATATAACTTCATCACATGCATGAACGTGTTATTGCCTTTCTTAAAATCTTTGTCTCTCTATATTGATGTTGGCTGGAACATTAGCAGAAAAAGGGACTTGCACCTCAAAGCTGGATCTATTCTCCAGTCAATTAACATATGAACTACATAACAAAGCACTTTAAACTGATATTTTCTGACCTATTTTGTTCTGTTTTTTCTAGAAGTGGTGTATCTTACATCTCACTAAGATCTACAGGGTGCAGAAGGATGTGGCTTCATCTTTTGGTGCCCTTCAAGGTGCTACATTCTTCCACCCCCTGCACACCCCCATTTCCATGAGGCCTTGAAATAGACTCTTGTATCACAGTCAAAAGTCCTTTTCTGAATGGTGCGCTCAGCATTTTAAGCTAAGCCAGAGATCAGCTCTAATATTTCATTCTTCCATACCACTAGAGAGGTTGCTCTTACTGTCTGACAGAGTACAATACTTCTCAAACTACTCAATCAGTTAAGTATTGCGTATTAGAAATCTTACACTCTTCTTGTGAAGAGCTGGAAAGAAATCTCAATAACGTAGCCCTGTAAGAGCCTTTGAATTTTTATTCATCTGCATGATTTATTTTACTCACTGAGAAGGGCAATGAGCACTGAAAATTTTAAGGTACTTTTACACTAATTACTAATTCACAGGTTCTTTCTCATTGGTCTACTGTCGTTTCCTCTACTTTTCCCCTCTTGTTCAATTTTTTAAAAAATTTTCTGTACCCTTTTAAATAACATGTGCAGATCAGTTTCCTTTGGAGGAATAACCAGTTCTTCTGTTGCTTATACTATTTTGACAAGGAATCAGTACAAATCACTTTTCATTATAATTTGTATAATTTTGAAATGTTTCTTTGTCTTTGAAATGTCTTTGTCACACTTTCAAAATTGTGCCTTCATTTTTCTCCACAACAGTTAAATCAGATCTTTGGGTTTCAGAGTTAGGTTTAGCCTGTGGAACCACATTCAGATGGCCTACCAGCTCCTAATATTTTCTAGGTATTTCTGAAGGCCAAGATGTCTGGATGGGAACAAAAAATCCAAGCCAAAGCACCTCCAATGGCATATTGGCCAAATATTATGTCACTCTTGCATTATGTCATCATCATCACAGTGCTGGGTAAAGGTCACTCTTAGGTATGTTGGAGAAAAAAAAGGAAGAAATTCAAGGCTAAATCTGGTACAAGAGAAATTGCTGAGCATCAGAGACAGCTGAGACACTCCAGTGTTTAAGGATGCACAATGTCAGGACCAGCGAAATAATATTTTTTATGTTTTTTGCTCATCCAGAGCTGTAGAAGCTAAAAAGGCAACATTTAAAGTGCAGGAAAGTTTCAGAGAGCTATGTCAACTCTGAATGACAAACCATCATTTCAAGAATAATCCTTAGTCAGTGGCTATGTGCTCAGCTGAGAGGCCTGAGAAGAGTAGCAGTATGCTGGAAGGCTCCTAAGCATCCAGGAAGAAGATGCAGGTTGGGAGGACACAGCTCCCAGTGCCTTAGAATTAACATAAGCTGATCATTTTACCAGGATGTGAATGCAGACAACAAAATCCCAAATCCCAAAAGCAGTATGGTAAACAAAAAAGACTTACAAAAGCTGAAAACGTCACTACAAGAAGGCTACTTCTTCCTACCAAAGGCTACTTTTCAGTTGCACAAATGTCAATTTATTTTATGATTAAACCAATCTACACAAGCAGAAGTTCAAGTCTACTCAAGACCTATGGCGAATTACATACCTTTCCAGAAAATATAACAAGCAAAGCTCTGGGCAACTGAGCTTTGTGAATGACAAAGGGCTAAGGACATGGAAAGTCTCATCTGGTAGAATAAGACCCTCCAAGTACTAAGGGAATATGGCCATCCGTCACAAAATTCTCAGGCAATAGCAAACAAAACAAAGTCCTTCAGTCCTGCATAAGAACTACAATGTATTTTATCCTGAAGGTTCTTATTTTGTAAGAAAAAATGTATTGAAAACAGACTTCCAGAGTACAAATCTGAATAACTGAATGAAGAAATAGATGAGATTTGGCTACTCATTTGGGGGCATTCTTTCAGAACAGATGAGCATAGAGGTGACTTTGAATTAGAAAACAAGTTAAAGATTAAATATGCTACCAACAATGACAGGTACACTTGGATTTCAGCCTATATGGATTTATTAAGAGCCATTGCCAAATAAATCCCCTAGACTTACCTCTAACAGGGTAGGATTATTATTCAGTTCTGGTTTTGAGACTCTAGGTGTTCCAATTATTTAGATAATGCATTTGTGGATCAGTATGCTCATCTAAGCTCAGCTGAGTACACAGAGGAGCAATGCACTCCTCCAGCCACCTGAGAACATCAGGTCATTGGTAACTCAGTGACAACCGTCACTGCAGCATTTGAGGAATAGACAGCCTGATCCAAGAAATTTACAGAAGCGAAGGTAATGATTTCTCTGTGTGTAAACTCTCTCTGTGCATAGTGTCAGAGTAGTAAGTGAAGTAATGTAAAGAGGGGGGGAATCACAACCCTTTGTGAAATGTTTCAAGCAAACATTGAAGTATCAGGAATTTGAGCTGACTTGAGAGTCATGTAAATAGTGTCAGCTTATAAAAACAAGGTGATTCCCTGGATAGGAGAATACCCGTACAGCGTCAAAGCTCCCATGCGTATGTAAACATTCTGTGTAAATATTTGGCTGAAGGTTTCAGTATAGAGAGCTTTTGCTGTCCCTGAGTGTGGGCGTTGTCTAGAAACCTGAGATCAGGAATGACATGATCTCATCTCCCATTACTTAGATAACTGCATTTGATGCATGCCTCAGGGAAATTGAAATGATCTTGGCAGAGGATAAAACAGAGGATTCAAATGTGCTCTTTAACGGATGATCTGGACTTTGAGGCTGGAGTCCCATCTGATTTCAAATAGACTTCTAAATATCAGAGAGGAGTTGACAGAAATGAGAAACCACAGATGCAGTTAGTGTCAAGATATTTAAGTTTGGTTTTAGGACGTTTTTCAGCGGATACCCTTTGCTTGCAATTTAGAGGCTTCCACAGCTGAGGCTATGGGATTGTGTCATTTCACAAGAGTTACAAGCCACTAAGAAGAACATGTACATCAGTCTGGATATTCTTCCTGGAGCATTTCACATGCATTCCAGAGGCCAAGGGTAATGCACAGCTCATAAAACTGAAAAGCACATGATGTTCTTATCAAGGAGATACATTTTGGAGACTACTTTAATTGCTAATGGCTTGCCAGAGAATACAGGCGTGTCTGACTTACATAATAAAATTAGTCTTATATATAGAAGATTTTCTAATCATCGCGATTTTGGTCTATAAGGTGAGACTGTCAAAGAAGCACATGGGGGCCTTTTGGTCAGACAATATAAAAAGTATGCAGCAATTAACAGGCAGACAGCTGAATTGGGAACACTGATTGAGATATAAAGAGATTTTATCCTAAGGGTTTGATCCTCAGTATATCTTTCAGGACTAAACAAGTGCTTAGGATTTGTGATAAAGTTGTTGTTCACACTCTAATTGTTCTGGCTTCAGTATTCTGGCTTCTGAAGATAGCAACCAATGCTGCCAAAATACCAGTTAATCAGCTATTAAAAGCAATCTAAGGAACTTAGTGCCAGCAACAGAGACTCTTGAACCTCCAAACAGATGCCCAGTCTCACCACAAACACCTCTTGGTTTCTGTGATCGCTTTTAGAAGATGCTTTAGTCTTTGCCATTAACTCCAAAAGTAGCAGAGTGTTGAGTTCCACTCAGAGAATACCAGAACAAGTGTGTATCCACTTTAAGTTTCAGATTGTGTTGAATTGAAAAAATTACTCCAAAGAAAAGACTAAAATTCAAGTTTGACTCTTTCAGGTTACTCCAAATATGGTATGTAATGCTGTATCTCCATAAGAAATCCTCACTGTAAGTAATTATAGAATTAGTTAATATGCACTTGTTATGTTGGAAATCTAGAACCTCAGTATTCCCTAGCACCTAACTACAGCCACATTTCTGCTGATAGCCTCTACAGTAATAAGAAAGAGAAGTGTTCTCACACCTTTATCCATACTACATATCACTTCTACTAGGCTTACATAAGGACGGTTATGACAACTAGTGGTAAGTTCTAGAAGGGTTTTGCATCCCTGCTCCATCATAACCTAATAGCCTTTAGCAAGAAAAAGTATTAAAAGCATCATCAAAATGACTGACATTTAATTCTCAGGACTTCAGACAGAACTACAGTTTTTACTAGGTATTACCTCAGAAATCTCCTATTCATTCCAACTGTTTCAGTAGTTTAATATCATAACTAAAATTATGAAACACTGACAGAGATTAATAAGAGCATGAAAAAATACAGTTGTTCCAATTGGGACAGTTGTTTTGGAGGTTGGGCCAATGTATACCAAATAATTTTTCATTAAAAGGACCTGGAATGAGTTTTTCCACAGTTTGTTTTATCCTCTATGTGGAGTTCATTCACATGTGATTCTGGCAGCCATTATTGAACAAAGACTGAGCAATTCTTCCTCCTCAACTAAATGCTTAATAACTAGAGGGACGTGTAAGTGTTGTATATCAGCCACTATTTGTCAGGACTAGAGGATGTAACTTTTTGTATGCTAACAATCATTGCAGACACACAATATAATTCAAATATATTGCTGACTCAAACTCCCTGAATTAAATGTTTTAGAAAAACTAAAGCTGTAGTTGATTGCAATTACATTTGAGGTGCAAATTTCTGCCAGGGGCAGGCAGGAAACACTGACATCAATTTTTCTTTGCCTATCTCATCTCTACAAGCACATGGAAGTGAGGTGATTCTCTATATATTTCATTTCCCGCCACTGGGATGGTAAAAGTGATCGCCAAGTGACATTTGGAGCTGGGACCAAGTGAACTATGACACAACCCTCCCTGATTTCAGATTGAACTGATTTCCAAGGAGCCTCTGAAAACAAGGCTGCAGCAAATGCAGGAAGGAGTGATGTTTTGAGAGAATTAAATATAGTCTGGTATTGATTTAAGAAAAAAGGGTGGAATGCAACTGCTGGAAAATGCTGGGAAGAAAAATTTGAGCGTGTTGGTTTGATGGCTTTCATATGGACTGGAAGAAACTGAGTCTAAAGAGGTTTAAAAACAATGCCAAAAATACAATAGCTGATCTTCCCTGTGCATACCTCTGTGGTATAGCTGATCTCTAGCTACATTCAGATTCAGATGTAGTTCTTCCTTACCAAGCATGGACCATAGTAAAAAATTGTAAGGCATATAGCTAGTCTGTTTCTTACCCTCCTGTATGTAATGAGAGTCACTAGAGTCAAGAAAAGAATTAAAGACTCTCATATAAAAGTGAGACATTCAAGTCCCCATAAGCTACAAAATGCCAGAATTAACGTTGCTTGGGAAAAGTTGACCCTTGTTCTCACCACATGCATAATCAAAATGACACAAATTTTAATTACAGGATCATATAATAATTTTTCCACAGCAGCCCCCTGCCTTGCTTGAAGTCTAAGATAAATACTGCTCAGAGAAAGAGGCAGCTCTTCAATATTTTTATCCTTAACATTCTATTACTGGCCCACGTTTTATTTACTGCACACCATCAAATGCCTGCAGTGAATGCAGAATTGTTTATTTCTTCATGGTGTTTCTAGAGTGCTCATCACCACAGAATCTTCATGCCTCGTAAACATTAATAAATTCATCTTCACTATGAGATGAAAGTGTTATTATCTCCATTTTACAGGTGGGGAAATCAAGACAAAGAGACTTCCCAGAGGTCAAACAGTTAATAGGTAGCACAGCTAGCACTGGAACACAGAACTGCACGACTTCTAAGTGTCTGGTCTAGAGAGTTGAGTGCAGTGTCCCACTACCGGTACTTCCCAGGATGAACTCTAATGCAGGGCAGCTGTGTGCGCTCTGATCTTTTCCGTATCTGCTTCTGTGAATTTGAACTGTTGTCAAGGATTTCAGGAATGTACAATTAGTGGCCTCCTGCCATTATTTTAGTTTAGATTACTCAGTATTGTATGAAAATCTGGAAGAAACGTCGATCAAACTAAGGTCTTTAGTATCATTGAGAAACCTGTCATACATGAGACCAATCTTTTTCTTCCTGAAACTCCACAATTTTTTCCTCTATGCAATTCCAATACTAGAGAAAATAATAATGACAGAATAATCCCCGGTGTTATCTTTACACAGCCACAACTCCTCTTCAGGACCTTGTTTTTTGTGCATATTGAATAATGCAGAGAACTTGAGTACAAAGCAGTGTGATCATGGGGTTGAAGACTTTATCATAAAACATAAATACAAGACGAACAAATTAAGGTTGTACAGAAAGCCATAAATCCAATATTGCTTCAGCTTCTGGTAATTGACTTTCTAACTCAGTTACTATTTTTTTAATAGTAGCTTTTAAGGTTGCTGGCCTTTTTTAGTAGGAAAAAAAAAGATAATTCAACTTCATGCAACAACATTTAAGTCAAATTTGGGGTTGAAAACATGACACTTGAACTCAGGAACACATGTTGAAAGACTAACTATATTGCTGACAACACAAGATAACTGGTGCTCTAAGCAAGAGGAAATGGAAAGCTGTTGGTTATGGTCTACTGCTGCTAGCACTCCTCTTTCTCCCTCAGCCACACTGTCTGTTTTGAGTGCTCCCACTGCAGTATGTTCAGTTACTGCTGTGACTTTAACAGTCTTACAACCTCTGTCTTTTATTAGAATGAGTGCTGATAATATTTGGAATTGTTCTGGAAGACAATAGTGACAAATACCTGATGACATTTGAGTAGATCTCTCTGAAAGTTCGACTCAAAATTTAAATATTTGGTCAATCATTATTTTGACAGCCTGACATATGTGCCAGTAGCACAGGTAATACAAGGCAATGGACAATTTTTTCTTCCAAAGATATATATTTTCTACAAAGTGAATGAAACTTAAGTAGAAAAAAGCATAATACTTCTTCATCCGTGGAGTTTTAGTAATGCAGAATATTCCGTCCCTCTCTCAAACAACTTTAATGATAAAAGCTGTTAAAATTCAAATAAACGAAAAACTAATTCTATAACAAAAGATATTTAGGTCTTCTAAGTACAGGGAGCAGTTGGTATTTACTACCTACCTATTACAAGCTGATTTTGGAAGCAATTGATTCAGAGTTTGATCAGAAGTTCTGTTTCCACTGCTTCCTTTAAAAAAATGTAGTACAATAGGATGTAACAAGGCTGGACTCCATGGCACACACATGATGGCAGCCTGCCATCATGGGGATTATCTAATATCACCAAGGGATCATTTAATTATTTAATACCACTCAGCAGAAATGAAATACCCTTGCCATTCTGAGAGAGCAGTATTACAATGGGCCCAGGAAAGACCTACAAAACCCAGGAACAAATTGTTTTCTGGAAAGTGGTCAAATTTTTTAGAAGCTCTAATCTTTACAACGGTCTAATCTAAAAATCTGTCACTGAAAAAATCTATCCTCCAAGTGCAAATGAAGTAATTTTTCCCCAGATGAATATTATTTTGGGTAGGACAATTAAAGGATTGCATTACATCATATAATGTAAATAAAGTTGTAGTTATGTTATTTCTCCTGTTTGCATAAGAGTTAATGAAATTGGGAGCAAGAAGTATGCAGGAGGATGCAAACCTCAAAGTTTCTATTCCCACAGATTTGAGGGGAAGAACAACCACCTTATTAGTTAAAAAAAAAAAAAAAAAATGGGACCAAATAGACCACATGGGCTCTACCCTACTATTTAAAAACAACAGTTTATAGTTTATAGCTTTAACATCCTTTTTCTTTTCCAAGTATGACATGCAGAGCTGCATTTGCAAGAGAGATAGCATGAAAAAAGATAAAATTAGTGTCAGTGTCCATTTATGATCCTATAATTCTAAGGTGTCAGTTAACACAGGAATTGAATACAAAACACATAGAAGTTAAAAAAAAGAAAAGAAAAAAGCCCAAACCTACAGGCAAACTATGTAGCTTTATGCAAGCTGCATGACTGACATAAGCTATTTACCATTTTATCAGTGATTGAATAATAGAAGCAGGTGTTCCTACTGGTCTAGGTGGAATACTCTCACTAAACATTTTCTAAATCTATCGTTCTTGTATCAGTGGTGCATTGTGTTGCTGTATTTTCCAGGACCTAAGTTGTGAAATAAATTCACAATACACTAACCTTAGAATCAACCAGCAATGCTTATATCTCAGGTACTGTAAGCTATTAATTCTTCATTTAGAAGAAAATGAATTCAGTTCCTCCAAAGAGATAGTGTATTTAAGTTTTTATGTACAGTGCCTAGCACACTGTGTGTTTGTAAATCATGACAGGGACAACAATTTCAACAATTTTTTCTATCTACTCATGGAATTCAAGAAGAAGAAAAAAGCCTGTACAAGTAATACAATAAGTCATACCCATCTATCTACATGTTTTTAATTGCTGCAACTTTCACATACAGTTTTCAATGCTCCTAAACAAATAAACTTATTTGGGAACACCTATAGTACATGTTTACTTTCTTTTTTAATTACAAAACCCATGGAAATAAAGTAAGCATTTATCAAATACATGCTGAAATATTATTTACCTATTCTTTTGAGGCATTCATCATTAAGCAGCAAAGATGATAATGGTACATGTACACAAGCATTTCTAGCTTCATGAAGTTTCAGATCTCTTTACATCCACATTAGTGCTGCTTTTAAGTGCAAAGACAATCTTGTTTTTTCAGCCACCATCCTTTCCCATTACAAAGCCTATTTACTTCCAAAACTGCTGTTCTAAGTACTTTCTAAACTTGTTCACCTTTTATTTCTCAATCTATAATTTAGCAATATGGTTGTTTAAGAAAATTATCAAAATAATTTTTAAAATCGTTTTTACTGTGTTGTTGAAACCTTATTAGATATTAGCAGTTCATCAACAAAATGGGGTACCAAATATGTTGCTATCTTTTTTACCTATAAAATCACAGGCGTACACAGACACTTTGGGAGCAACGCAAAAAGTAAATATTCATAACTACTAAAATAAAATTAACCAGATCTGATTTATCCAGTTTAGAGAGGAAATAGAACGCTTTATAGAAAAAGACAGATTGAGTAAAGTAAAATTAGATTATAATGCAACCAATAGTTGAAAGTGGGACTACACTTGTACACTCTCCGGTCTGAATTTCACACGATTTAGAAGAGGTTTGGAAATGAATGGATGACAAATTTTTGGTCAGATTCTGATTTCAATTATTGTGGTGAATCAGGACCTTCTTACAGATAATTCCCAAGCTCAACAAACAAAAATATTTACTTCAAAGAGGAGAACTTCAAACTCAAAATGTAAAATTTCCATTCCTGAAGTACATTCTGTATATTTTTCTTTGCTGTTACCTGTATGTCTGCTTATCAAACTTAATATGCTCTAGATTCTTTTGTCAGCCCTTCAGTCATTGCTCATGTTACCTGATAGTCTGGCTTCTTTACCTCTTTATTATATTTGCACTTAATTTTTATTTCCTTTTGCTAACTATTGCTCTTGTATATTATATCAAAAATGCTGTCTCCTTTTACCACTTAGCCTTGTATAACAGTGTTTGACACTTGAAGCCACTACAAAGCAAGCAAGAATTAAGAAGCTATTAAGAAGTGTGCTGTAGCTCTATATACAGGGCACAGATCTTCTCCACCATATGCATGACCAATGAGCTACTGCTGTCTTTTCACAGGCGAGGGGGTTCCAAGACCTTCGATTTTGTTGGTGGCAATGGTGTTGCAAGTTTTGAATAGCTATGAAGGCATTTAGCACGTAGAGCAAGACACATCCAAAATACCTTATAGAAACCCTTCTGAAAATAAGGGTAGCTTTCTCATTATGCAAATGTTTTTTAAAGGACATCTCTCTGCTGAAAATTTTAAGAAAGCAAATGAAACTCTCACCTTTGTCTTTTTCACACACAGATGAAAAACCATGCTCACCTTTCTGGTTAATCCTCTGTGATCCACATTCTGAACTGTCTGACCACCTCTAGATTCATTCCACAGAGGGAACGGATGGATTTGGTGCAAATATTTTCTGCTGCTTTGTTTAAAAATCCCTCTTCACATCTCCCTCTCTATCTACAAGGAGTCCACTGCCACAGGAATGCTGTTCCAGAGCTGTGACTGGGTTAGAAAGCCAGGGCTGGAATAGAGGGATATCGAGAGAGAGTCACGCAGATGTGCTCTTGGTGGTCCATGTGACAATTTTGTCTGTTTTTCCATGAGTGAGTACTGGATGGAGGATGATAGGTCCTTTTAGTATTTACTGAGGCAGGCTTCCCCCTTCCAAATGCATCACTGACTAGTGCTTATGTGTGCTCTTTTTGCTGGGCTTTGCACACTTCAAGAATCTCAGTCCCCTGCATCTCATGCTATAAAAGCCAAGGGGAATGCAGTGCTTCTCAGACACAACAGTCAGCTGTGTTTTGAAGCAGAAGCACATCCCAAAGTCCAGAAAAAAGGGAGCATTTTTTTTGTTCTGGGAGGAATTTCAACCCTGAGATTGATACTTCTTACCCAGCAAAACATTCTCTTGTAGAAGGTAGTGTGTTTTCACAGTTTTCAGGAGAAGTGTCTATGTGATCAGGTTTTCCAGGGAATATTTTATATTTAAAAAACATCCCCAAAAATTCTAGCTCCAGCTTCTTAACCAAAAACATATGGATACAGACACCTATACATGCAACACCTCTGTGTGTTTCTCAGTGGGATAGAGTACAATTTAACCTGTGCATGTACTAAAAGTCATGGAGAGTTAACAAGCACCTTTTTAATTCCTGGGGCATTTTACTATGTTGCCTACTGCTTTATGGTCCCTGGAGAAGAGCTTAAAGTTTTATGAACATTCAAAACAAATTTCTATTAGACTAAGTGAACCACCTGTTACAGATGTCTTTTTAATAACTCTCTTGGAGCATAGTAGAAGTGACTAAATTAAATTAGTTTGAAATGGGTGGTTATTCTTGCCTAATAAACACTTTATTGAGAGTCCTTTGTGTTCATAACTAACCTTGGTAGCAATCCATTTCCAGTTGCAAGTCAAGACAACACCAGCTCTTAATGTTCTAATAAACAAATGGTTTAACAATTGGGAGCTAATTGTCACAGTGGGACAGCCTGGAATGCTTGTAATCAGGCCTGTATTGTCACAATTCATTTTCATATTGTAGCAAAATAACCTCAGTAGCACTTTTGAATTAAAAGAAATATCAATTTATGCTCATAGATGCTCAGTCTATGCACTTTAAATCAGATTCAGTAATTTTAGACCACCTTAATCTCCTCAAAATCAACAGCCAACATTTTCTTGCCCTGTCTAGGCACGACACTTTAGCAATAAAATCCCATTTGCAAAAAATGGATGGGATACATTCTGTGGCAAATTACTTGTAATATTTTACAGATTTACTCCACTACATATTTACCACAAATCTTACAAAATCAGCACTTATTTAAACCCCAGGCGTGTTTATAGACAAGAAGATATTGTAAATCACAGCCAGGATCCAACTGGTAAAATAAACTTACTTCCAAAGAGATATCTCTTCTATGAGTGTGCTAATAAATCCAAACCTAAGTTCCAATGTATCTAAATTCAGGGTACAACAGTGCTTGAGAGTTTTTGAAATAAACTATTTTCCATTCACTCAGCTTTACCTTCTCCACGTTTTTCCTAATTTATTTTCAACTAATCCGATAATACTACTAAGACTTCTAACAAGGAAAACTATGAACATATTTAAACAACAGCAATTTAAACTACTTAAAGCAAAACTGTCCAAGCTTCAGATAATGAAAGTTGCAAAAGAAGCTCTCAAGGGTTCTATTGTTCACAATAGTCCAGATAGCAAACCCTTTTCCTAGCTTGGTATGCTTCACAACCTTTAAAAAATAACTAGGACTACCACAGAAGCATCACCAACTCCTAGAAAGCCTTATTAATAACCTGCAAAAATCTTGCAAAACACACCTATGCCAGCTGAGCTGAAAGTATTTGGTCCCACTCACACAGACACTGACTTTCACCTGTCCTTTTTTATCAAATGAAAGTAAGTCAGAAAATTAAAAGGGTCATATATTTACTGGCTTCTGTTCAGGGAAGAAATTATATGATCACTCAAAACAAAATTTGAATTGTTCCTAAATTGGCTTGCAGATGCAAGTTCCTTACAATTCATTCTGAATACAAGGCTTAGATGCAATTTTTTTCCCCACCTATGAGAAAATGTCTAAATTATGTTTTCTGCACTAAGCCAAGATGGTTATGGAAAATCTTACTTAATAAACCAGCCCAACTGGAATTTCACTTTAAATTCCAAGCACAAAGAAAGCAATTTTATCAACCACTTTTTAGAGATCATGTTTAGTTGCTTCCCTTGCTGTAACAAATCGAGAAACTACACACATCTCATTAAGAAAATATATTTAAGAACTAGCTGGAGTATCCTAATTATAATTTTTCTTGTAAAATAAAAATTACTAAAGCCTAAAGCACTTATTTTATTTTTGTTTGATTTTTCTTATTAGGAGAAGCATGTAAAACCATGAGTGTTTTATTTCCCAAAGTTTTACAATTGGTATTCCCAGTAAATTTAAAATTATAGAACACTGATTATATCAAAATATAATTTCAAAATGCTTTTACCCTCTTGTTTCATGAAAAATAAAAAAAAATCCCACCCCATCCCAAATCTCAAAACAAACAGTATGACTTGTTATTATCCCAGGAGTTTCTAGGTAATGAAAAAAAAATCTGATGATGACTGCCCTTTATGCACCTGATCTCTTGACCCAGGTTTCAAGGCGGTTGTTCGTTCAGAACTTTGTGCATTCCTGCCTGGGCTTTCCGCATCTTAAATATTCTAGCTGATGTTTTTCCCGCTGGTTCTTAAGGAGAGAGCTATTGTTAAATAAATAATAATAAAAAAAAAAGTGTCTCAAAGACTAATCATGGAGGAAATGAGAAAATGAGATAGACAGACAGACAGAACAGATCATTAAGTCAGGACAATCATAAGTTTTAGGATCAATAAACAGAATCCAAACGTTATTTGGACACCATTATGCAGTATGAAATGGAATTTTTTCTCAAGATGGTTTGCAGCCTTGAAACAGAAGGAGGAAGAGTTGATTTTATTTTGTGGGATTTTAGTCCTAATTTGTACTATTAATTTTAGTTAAACATAACACTTTTTTCCCATAAATTGTGTGGAGTAAACAATGACATTCAGTGATCATGTTTTTAAGAAAAAACATATATTATGCCCCTTTGGTGGAACAGTTTTTAAATTCTAATAGAATTTCAAGGTTATTATCTATTTCAGATCAACACTCGAGGTCAGAGTTCACAGCAGCCAGAATTTACAAACCTCCAATGGGTTTTGATTGACAGCAATCAGCATCTCCTCAGCATCACTGAGGGAACAAAGTACAGGTCAAGACAGCAGGCGATTTCATCTGTCATTTTTAATTATCTAAATGATATTCACAGACAAAACCTTTCCCATCCATCAGGGCATCGCATTACCATAGACAATGTTTGTTTAAAGAAGAGGCCATAAAATCAAACAATTATGAATGCAGACAAGCCTTGCTATTGACTGCATAAATAATCAAGTGAGGTTTCCAAAACTCTCCGCTAATGAATTGGTAGATTGCTGGCAGGAAGTGGCAAGTAATAATACAGACAACAATCTAATGTTCTTATTGACTTTTACTAAAGCTTAGCTACAGTAGCAAAGATCCGAAAATGACGTCAAGTAAGGTTTCCATAGGAGCCGTATTGATATCAGTACACTGCTAAAATACAAGTAGTTAACTCCTGACCTCAAAGCAGGACCAGCAATCCCCTGTGAGAGAGCTGAAACACTAACAGTACAATATATCACGAGCTGAGTCAACAGCCTCAGGGCTCCAACAATGTTACTGCACTAGAAAGGGTCCTTCTTTCCCTGTGTAACAGCCTGATCCACAGTAATTCACCTGCAATCCCCAAAATAACTCCATTTGAGTCTATGAGTAAATAAACATCTGCAAACTTAAAGTGAAAAGTATATTTAATACTGTTATGAAAAATACAGTGTGTAGAACTTACTTTTCTTATCAGGATGTTCCCAACAGCCTAACAAATTCACAGTTTAAAGGCCACAATCACAGGTGACATAAATTGCCATAAGTCTCCTGCTTCATTTACACTATCTCATTAATTGTAATCATAGGTAATAAGCTGGACCAAATTTTGATGAAAGTATTGGTTTCATCAATCAGAAAAAGCCAACAAGGGAAAAATGGTAAGAATCCTTTTTCCTGGGTTGAAGAAATTAACATAAGACGTCCTCAAGGGGAAACAAAAAAAGAAAAGGCACAGAAAGATGATACATGAAGTATGCAGTCTATCTATGTACAGTGGGGCAAAGCTTAAGATGCCTTTTCTCCCACTAGGAAATACTGGAGAAGGATTTCCTCTGCGTGAAGGAATTAGGGTTGACACCAGATGCACTGTCAAGACAATAGCCTGGTAGGTGTACAACACAAAATAATATTGAAAGCTTCTTGCAAAGCCCTGGAGGATGGTTATTGAGACAGAGAGAGAACAGCAGAAACCTTTCCCTTCATTAACACATGTAGACCTGATTGCTGTCAGCATGCAATTCTAGTGTCTTTCACTTGAAAACATATCACTAACTACAAATCTCAAACTTCTTACTCATATGATGTCCCTGGAACTGTTTTGGCAAACAGTATGAAACAAAAAAGTAGTTCTGTACTTCAGAATCCCAGTAGTTTCTCCTGCCAAAAAAAAAAAAGCCAGACTATGTTTGCAAATCTTTAACTGCCAGCTGTGTTTCTGGGACTGTCCTTCACATCCGTTGCATCTGAATAAGCCCAAACTAGTTCATTGATGGTCTCATATTAGCTCATTCACATTTTTCAAATCTTTATTAGCACTTAATAACCTTTCACAGATGTCAAAGAAGGAAACTGGACTGATTTCAATGGGATTTCAAAAAGGAAGCTTTTAAAAAGAAAAATGAGAAAAGCTCATGATCCAGAGAGATAAAAACTATCATTACATCTGGTCTTGGTTCACAGGGGGAAAAAAGGGATGTCTAATTAGTCCTGTGTAACCCACCTCTTGGCTTAAAAAATTAGTGAAGAACTCTTTATTTCCCCTTCAGCACCATCGCACCCCAGACATACTGCCCAGCTTTAACTATCCTCAAGGAGTACATATGATTCTCACCAACTTGGTCATGAAGATAAAACAGACCTCACAGATTTTATCTTATTGAAATGTCCACTCTTGAACGCACACTTTTTAGGTAATGCAAGACACACATATTTTGGTAGTATTGTGGAAGTGTTTCTAAAAACCCACTCTGAATTTCTTCTCACTGGCTAATGCAGTAGGGCTTGTTTTCTCACCAGATAACCAGACAACAGACAAATTAAGACAAGGGCTTAAATCTCTTAGAATTGAGACTTTCAGTACAAGTCTCAATGAGTCCAGGTCTTGAGCCTCTGGAATTCCTGGTCAGTATTTGCTCCTATCAGCTTGCAAAGATGACTGCAATACCCTAAATTCTCCATTAATGGATGTCTAAGATAATGCACTTTTGTCAGTGGAAGTCAGTCTATATCTGACCGGAAGGAAGGCACTGCCAACCTAAGAAAAAGCTACAGTGCAATGCTACAATTTCCTTTCTTTACTTCAAATTAAAATGTTAATTATATCTCAGTTCAGATTTAGAGAACTTTGCTGTGGCAGTGTATTTCAGTGGAGAGAGATACATGTAATTCAGATGTCCTTTCATGATTCTGGGTCGTGGCAAGCTCGGAGTTTCTAGAGAAACAACCAACAACTGCACTGAAATTATTCTAAGTACAGGTATTCCTGTATAAGACATCTTTAGCAATTATTGCTAAAATAGTACACTCATCAGCTTCATAACCACTTGTTATAAAACAAGCACTGATTCTTCCAAATATGAAGAATTTTGGTCTATGCATTTCACCAGGAAGCTTTTGCCAATCTTTTACTTGTTTTATTTTTCAAATTTAATACTATGCTTTGTTGAGATTTACACTTTCTTTCCCACAAGGACTAAGGACTACTTTTTCTATTGCCAGCTTTATAAAAGAGGCTTAAAGTTTACGATCACGTTATCGTAATATTTTTTACATTATTTTAAGTCCCATGGATAAATATCTCAGGCTTGTTAGAAAGACATCTCATTTCCCCTAGGAAAATGTACAGCTTTTAAAAAAATCTTTAAAATTTTCTTTGAAGAATGTCTCTCTGAAGAATTAAATTGTGTTTAATAATATTCCTTCTTTTACTAAAACAATCATTTACACCATGGACAGTCTGAATTAAAATAATCTATCAATGCATCATCATAGCTTAGTTGCAGCCAGTGACACAAAGAATGCCATGGCAACAAACCAATGGAACTATAGAAGTTTCAGAGTGTCAACAGGAAAAGGGAGTCTCAGCTAGGTCACTCTCTCAGAGAAGAAGCTGAAAACATTTACAGAGAATCATGTCGTTTAGAAATTATGTTTAGAGAGTGCTTTAAAAAGTACACAAGCCAGTTTTGATAAAGAGACAATTCTGAAGAAGGATGGTACTATTTGGTCCCAGAACTTTACCCTGAATCTCCACTGGAAGTAAATAAGTATTAATGCAAAGTTCTTATAAGAGATCTTGACCTGACAGTCTAGGCAATATAGACACAATTGTTTCCAGTGAATTCATTAGATTCTTTATCCCCTTGATATTAGCAGTCATGACATTTTCAGCAGATGATTTCCTGGGGAAATCCTACTTTACAGGACACTTCTGATTTCAGTCTCTTTATAGTTATCTTTTAAAAGATAAGGCAAGATTCCAGAAAAAGATTAAAGCATATGATTACTGACTTAAGAATTTATTTCAGAGTTTTTTATAGGTTGGTTACCCAAGAAATAAGTGACTAGCTAAAGTTCTTGCAGAAAGACTGTAACCAAACCTAAATACTTAAAATCTATTCTAAAAATACTAAAAATAATGGTGCCATCTTTTTCAATGGCGCCATTATTCCAGCACCCCAAGTTGCAATATTTCAGGTTTCAAACCACAGAAGTTTGAAAAAATGACTACATTGAAAAAGGCCCAACCCCCCGAAAATAATTCCACCATCAAGGATTTTTTTTTTTTTTTTTTTTGCTGAAGCTATTTTATAGATTTGCAAAGCTGTCTGGAAAAAGCAGTATAAGTGGAATAGTATCAAAAAGTTGTGTTACGGATTCATTGGATGCTGATATTGCTTCTTCATTAATTATGAAAAAAAAAAGAATTCCAAACCAAAACCGTGTGATGACAAGAGGGAGGTATTTCTCAAGTCACATCAGTCTAGAAGGGTTTAGCTAGTATAATTAGAAATTGTCCTATCTCAAATGGCTCAGTGGTTACATAAGATTGTCAAATGAACAAAAGTCAAAATACAACATCAAAGACTATAAAGAGAAAAAAAAAGAGTTAAACAGAAAATAAGTCTCTTATATATGCTTATATTTGCTTACAGTTATATATGCTTGCACAAAATAAAACAAGAAACTTATCTTGAAATAAATGAATCTTAATGAATGATTTTGTTATATTGATGGGGAATTACCAATAAAAGAGATAATTTGAAGGAGGAAATCTTTTTACCTATAATTAAAGCTGTTCTGCTGTTCTACAAAAGCTTTCGCAATACCATGATCTATTCAGTCATTTTCCCTCAGCAGCTCATGGAATTCAGTCCTGGCTACTATTTCTTTAATTATTATCATAATCTTTTGTTTCTGTTTACATGCACATATCCAGAGAATCATTTAAGCACCTTTTAACTCAATCATACTTAGGTATAAAGGTAAATTTAAGCACAGCACACAATTCCAAACAAGTTTATCATAAGTGATCACCCAGATGGACAATATGTGCTTTCAGGAGTACAATGTTAGCAGCTCTGCTGCATTAATAATGATATAAATCAGGAGTATTCATGGAAGTCAGTGGATGAAACAGTTCTAAAAGGAGTGAGAGGAGACACAGGACTGGATTGGTTGCATTTTTTGAGGACCACACAGTGGATGACATTTCCTGCTCCTTAACAAAGCTTTAAAAGTCAGAGGAGTAAACTTCCACTTAGTGTCATAAATTTCCAAGAGAAAAGGTCTTACGACCTTTGGCAACTTATACTTTTCTAAAATAATTAAGCTTGTAAGACTCAAAGGTTATGTTGAGGGGTTCAATTTTTTCTATTTGATAACTTCTGCTTTTTCACAAAAAAATTTAGCACTTCTGAAGTTTAAGCCTAACATGGAAATGCATTCTCATACATTCAATCAGTTTTGTATCCTGAAAAGGTCTGCCTCAAAATATGCTCTGAATTTCTACCTTTTTACTCACTTATGCAACTGAGAAAATGTTTCTTCTTTCAGAGTAAAATTTCAGTTATATACATATGAACTGATTAAGTAAAATCTATTAAAATGTCATTGCAGTCATAATGTAATTTTTAAATTTCAAATAGGAATGCATCTGGCCTTGTTCTTCAGCACAACCAACAAATAACAACAGAGACCGTGTCTTAAAAATCTCAATTCTTTCCAACTAGAGATTTTTCTAGGGAATCAACTCCACGGCTTTATTTACCTTTTTTCCCTAATACAAAGTGTTATTTCTTATCTAATCCATAAAATGTTTTATAAGAAAGATAATGGTGACACCTTCAACATTTCTAAAACTGTATGTCACAAATCACAGCAGAACAATCAAATAACTAATATTCAAAGTATGACATATAGTAATGACAAAATGACATACAAAGAAAGTCTATTGTATAAAAAAGCAAACTAGGTTTGTTTTCTTTTTAATTAAATGTCTTTTTTAGCTCAAGAGAAGTTAATAAAGACATAACTAGTGGGTTATGGGTTAACACAATAAAAAAGGGAATTGTGCCTTCTCTTTCACTTATATTTCTAGGGGTTTTTTTTTAAATTTTGAAACATTTCCCCTTTAAAACAAACCCTACATTTTTCTTCTGACAATCATATTGGCACTAGCTATAATAGAAAACACACTTCATAAAGTTACATCTTTTAGAGAAGTATTCTTGTTGATTTTCTTAATAGCATTGTAAAAGAAAAGTACATAATTGCTAAAATGCAATGCAATCCCCAAGGTAGAAGCATAAGGCCATACTAGTTTCAAATGACTAACATTTTTATACACTAGCTTAATGAATTAGAAATTATTGGAAACTTATTTTAAAGGACAACTACTTTTTATTTAAAGAACTATGAGGTACATGCTTCAATGTCAGCAATCCTTACAGTACCATTCTCTTTTTAGAACACAAGAGACTTCTACAGCCCTCTAGACTTAGAAGACCAGCTCACAAGAATCCATATATGCCATTTGAATTCTGTATTAGAAAGATCTGACCAGAAGTTTTCAAAATAAAAATATACCAGCAAGGCTGTGCAGGAGAGCTGATAAGAACAGCATGTGTCCATGTTCACAGCCTACTCCTCCCTCTCTGTGAAGAAATATCTATCTAGACTATTCAAGGGTAAATTCATCTCTGGCATCTTGACCACATAATGCTTACAGTGAATTTAGTATAAGGATCTACGTCAGGCAAGGAATTAATGTTCAAATCATGTATTCATCCTCCCCTGAAGGAGATTGTAGGCAATTAAAGAGGATGGTTTAAGTGTAGTTTCCAAGTTCTTTGACAGCTTCACCATGTAAAGGAATCCAATGCTAAATTTCTTAGTCCTAGAGTATCCTTGATGCTTCTTGGTGTCAAGTGTTCATTCTTCTATTGCAAAGTCTTTGGAAGACAGCCCTCCCACTAACTTAAATAAGTGAAAAACAGTACGGGATTAAAAAAAATAAATTATTATTATTAGTATTAGTATTAGTATTAGTATTATTAGTATTGAATTGCTAAAGGAGAAAATACCGAGGGAGAGGGGAGGCAGAAGCTCTTATCTCTGTTACAGGATTTTCTCACTCTCTGAGATTGCTCAGTGCGGCACGAATGGAATTAGCCTTCATAGAGTTTATGAAACCGGGACAGTATGGGAAGAGAACTTCTTTGTTAAAGAGAAATAATTTCAGGGTTTCTGGAGATCAAGGGTGACTCAGGAACCCACACCAATTCTCCCAGGAGAATGAGCAGGTAAATATTACAAAGTTGCTTCTCCATGTTGAAAAAAATAGCACCTGTAAGTTCAGTCTTTTCAGATACATTCTTTTTCTTTTGGCATTTAAAAAAATTCTCTTATTTCCTCACTGTGCTGCTTTTTACATGCCTGCATAAGCAGAAAGCCTTATGCATCAAAATCTTGCCATGAATGGAAAGATTCATGCATAAGTCTGCCCTCATACAGTCTCACAGGGGACTTCTTTCGACCTAAATTGGCCTTTCAAACATAACAGCGCTGCTTCAGAAGACTTGGCTTATCCATTCAGTGACTGTGCTGGCTGGGATCTCTAACTCATGGGGAATAGAGAACCTGCTCCAACTGCTGGTGTAACACTGACAGATGCAGGACCCATATGCCCAAGTCTGGGTAGGATGCCTGTATCACTGGCATCTGGATGTCAGCTTGCCTTTTCTGGCTCTGCTTCTGGCTGTGCTGATAAACCCAATTGTCTGTCTGTTGTGGGTCAGCCTGCTGCTGCCCTGTAGTCGTGTTTTGCGGATTACTCAGTGGTTCCTCTCTGTAAAGGAGTACTGTCTGAGCATAGTATGCATCCCACAATGCATACACATCTAATGGATACACATCTAATTCCAGTATTTCTACTGTTCCTGGTGATTTCAGCGCAGATGATTAAATCTTGCAGGTGCAGCGAATCTGTAGAATGTGTAAATGTTCATTTCCTGTCTAGTGGCTAGGAAGTTATGCTGATACCATCCATTTACTTTTTAATCCTAAACAATTTTTTATTGCTAGATATACTGCCTGGGATTGCAAGTGTAATATTTGAATGACCAGAAAGACATTTTTATGAAGAAGAAAACACCCATCATTAAAATGCTCTGTAATAGTGAAAAAATAAAACAACAAACAAAACCTATGTAAAAATTGTACAAAATACTATCGACACCTACTTAGATATTTGCATGGGTCACCCTGGCAGGCACATTCTTGAAACTAAAAGAAATAAAATGTCCTTAGGCAAGAAATAAGAAAGGCTACTTTCTGTTCAGATTTGGAGTCTACCAAAACCAGAGCCTATCCTAGAGGGAGGTCACTGAATCTCATTCTAGAACAAGGCTTAATGGTATATGCACTTCTATATCCAGCAACAGCAGCTACAATCACTTCATGCCAAGCCTCCTACATGTAGATAATTTATACCCTCATCAGGAATAATCTGTCTGGGAGTTGGGGGAACTTTTGTAGAATGAAAGCCAAATGCTGCTAATTGGCCTTGGCAAACACTGCAAGTGTGGGGGGCAGTACAAAGGCAGTAGCCCAAACGCGCATGGAGCAGACATGCAGCAACCCCCTTCCTCTCCTACAGCGTGTGCCCAGCCTTACGTGGCCTCAAATGCAAATGTGTGGAATCTTAAGGAAACACAAATAAGAATCCCTATAATGGCCACAAAGCAATGCCAGTGACAAGAGCAGGCCTTTCTACAGGAAGGTGTATTATCTCCTGCTAGCCAGCTGACATAGGGGTTCAATCTTTCACAGGTGCAGCTTTAGGAGCCTATAACTACGTGTTTAACTGAAATACTCTAAGTTACTTTTGTGCCAACTGCAAAACATAACAATTAATAACCACAAGAAATTAAATGCAAAAACTGTTTTTCATTTTGAGAATGTTAAGCTTGGGTTTATAATAAACAAAACCAAGTATTCCTTTCTTGCTTTGACACACTAATACAACATTATATCCCTGAAAATTTGAATATTTGATTCTGCTCGTAAAGGATGAAAACCATTGCCTTGATCATTACTGTTTCAGACATGTAAATGTAAAAATTATTTGAGAGAGAGAGAACAAAAAAGAGACAGCAAGTTTAGCAGGACAGTCTTCCAATGATACTTTTTCAAGTCCCAAACATTTTCTCAAAAGTAACAGAGGACTTACTCTTATTTTCAGAATTGCATGCTGACCATATACTGTCCATAATTAGGACTCGAAATTCTAAACCATAACAGAAATGATTTCTTTAAATGTAAAATCTTGGTTGCTTTGAATACTGAGACACTGAGTCCCGACTTTCAATATAAATCTCACCTCTACGACCTTCTTTGAGACTGTACAGAGGAAATCTGAGATTCTCTACTACATGTCTGTTACATATCAGGGCTACACTAAAACATTAATTTTGTTTCATTAATTTTCAACAAAACTAACACTTTTTTTATGCTGCGGACTAAGAAGCATTTGCTGTTAGCCTGAAGAAAGCTGACAACCAGTCCAATACTGGTAGTGTGATGCCTAAAGTTCTAGCTTTCATATTTTTCAGATTCTGTGCAGCCTTAGTGTGTAACTCTGAACTTCAAATAAAGTGTCAGCAAGTTCTCCTCACAGTTTAGTTGGACAAAACAATCCTTTTCCAGCCTGAGAACCAAGGACACCATTGCAGCTTCAGGCCCAAAAAGTGTAAACAACAGCAAATTGAGGAGAGCAATCTGTGAGGATGGGACTTCATAGCCTGAAGCTGTAATTGGAAAATTAACTCCAGCATTTAAAAGGACCAAAACTTATAAAAGTGTGAAAATCCACGACCAGTTGTCCATCTTGGGTAGAGCCATGGCCAGGTTCTTGTACTGCCCAAGGTGTATCCATTGAAGGCCTTTCTGATAAAAACCTACTTTATTCCTTTAACTCTGCCCAGCCTCTGCTCCTCCTGCTACCTCCTAGAGAGGTAGCCTCTCTAGGTATCAGTTTGTCCCTTCAAATCTTTTCACCTGGTGTTATTTTTGGAATAGCAGAAAGCCAAGTGGCTCTATCAATGGGCGAAGAGACAATTCCTACAGCTAAGGTGTCCTCTGTAACAGCTATTCTCTACTGTAGGACTCTCTTGCATTGTGAGGAGGACTTCTGAACTCTAGACACAGACATACACTCATTCCAAATTTTTCTTTCTCCTTTAAGTGTGCAAAGGTAGCCAATCCACCACCTCTGTGCTAAAAAACCCAAAAGAACAAAATCATAATGATTAAAATCTTCATGTTGAGCAGCAGATACAATTGAAGGGAAGAACAGAATAAAAAATATAAAGTGCAAAGCAAGCCAAACACTTTAAATCCCTAGCTATAATAAATATGTAGGATACAATTTACAATGCATTAAATCAAACTTGAATTCTGGGAGACTCTATCAAAGAGGTATAGTTGTACAGTAATCTAAAATGGTCCATATCTAAATAGGAATCTCCTTAAAATGGAAGAACTATAAAAGGAGAAAATTCATTGGTTAAGTGCTGTGCATAATTAAGAAAGAGAGTCCAGCCCCAATTTGCAGTTTTTGTGAGCTTTTTAGGTGTGTGTATGTGAGCCTAAATGTGATACCATATAATTACACATAACTGCTTCACTTGTAGAAATGTTATCTTTTTTTCCCATAGTCCTTTTTATAATTTCTGTACAGGTAGAAATTCTAATACAATGACATTTTAGCAGCAACTAGTAGAAACAACCATTTAATCAACTTTTGAGATAATACACTTCAGAACAGAGAGCATGCTCTACAAGCCTGACTCATTTATTTCAACAATATTTGTATTTCCTTAAATGCTGTGTACTTAAAAGTCTGCAAAGGTAGTTGCACTTTCCAAGTAAATTTAGGAAAAACTGAACTAAACCTTTCAGTTTCTATAGCACTGAGGATGTCTGAACACATAGGTTCCATGTCAATATTTAATTTTCTATTTATTTAGGCCTCAGAGTTGAAAACAAACAAACAAGCAAAAAGTGACTATCACCTGATATGATGAAATTACTCAGAGATAAAAGCAGCCTTAAACAATAGTATTCACATGAATCTCAGTTGTCCATGATCCATTTAAGGGTTTTCTGTAAGCAGAATAAAACCCTACCCCTTTCCCAGCTCTTCACATCCATTGCAGAGGAGTATGAATGATGTTTAAAGCCTATTTCTAGTGGTTTATTTTTTACAAGACCTGAAATGAGAAATATTTGAAATCTTTGAAACTGTCATCAATGTTTTCAGAAAAGTGAAGAAAAATATCAGTTAACTTGCTCAGCATGCCCATGAAATATACTTTTCCCCATTTTTATTTATTTATATAAAATCAACACTCTTTTTCTTTCTTGATAAATGCTGCAATTGAAAAAAAATGAAAAAAGTTTTCTGAAACAAGGACACTTACTGCCCTCACCTATATCTTCACAAACATCATAGAAGGTATAATTCTTCCTGGTGAACCCACTCATTAGTTTATGCTGTCTATACTTTTCAAGCCACCTTACTTCTGAGAAATATAAGGCAAAACCCCAAATCATAGCTGAATTCAGACTCCATTAGAGTTCTGTTGATGTACCAGGGAAAAAAAATCCTCCTTCAGCTTCTACAGGCTGCAGAAACTCCTCCATTTCTTTTAATGACCTATTCCCTCTGTTTGATTCAATACAGCCCACTGGCTATGGAAATGACAACACTCAGCAGGTGACAACAAAATGGTCAGCAAACAGGGCTGAGATATGTCATTTTCTTCAAATAGTTTCTCAGGAATTAAATGACACATCACTGTATGTGTGCATGTCCTGCTCAGATCAAATATTTTTTTATTAAATGAAACTGCACGCTTCTGTATATGTAGTTGCCATATGAAATGCAGGTTTAAGTGTACTGCTCCAAGCTCCAATTGCAAAACAATTTGCTGTTTCCCACACCTCCCTAGTCTCCTTTTAGCATATAACCTCTTGGGCAGCAAGTGCTCAGATGCTCTACCTTTGCCATAAGTCCAGATTGAAAGCCCTGCCCTTATGGAGTCAATCCGATGCATTTGCTATGACTGGGACAAATTGGAGTATGCAAATTAGCACCTTTTGAGTCTCCTGAACCCAGGAAATTCTCTTGCTATGTGTTCCAGCTAATGGACCTGAGATGTCCTTTGTAACAGGGCTGTCTGTGCAACTCCTTTAACCTTTTCAGATTCTGATCTAGCCTTTGTTCCTAGCCCTTTTTAGAATCATGCAATGTATCAAGTTAACCTCTGTTATAATTTAAACTGGTGTAACACCAGAGCCATATCATAGCATGCTGTGGCATTTACACATGTTTAAAGTGCAAAAGAGCATCCAACAGTGAATAGAGGCCCACAACATTAAAATTTCTAAGAGAGGTTTTTCTGCCTACTTGCAGCTTCAAATACTTATCTTTCCTGAATCACTTAAACTAGTACAAAATGCACAATTAGATTTCTAAATTTCTAAATAAATTAACATCAAGTATAAGAGTTTGCTCTTCTATGACAAGAGTATGATCTGAGAAGACTGTCAATCTACAAAGTACTTGAGGAGTGACTGCTGATCAAGCATGAACAGATTCCTAGGAAGATTTTATAGAAATCTACAGAAAGAAGCAGAAAGATGAAATAGCACTATCCTCAAATCATAAAGGGAAAGTAGCTACTGGAGATGCCTCATTCCTGGAAAAGCACACTGCAAAGTAAGACAGTGACCTTTTCTTACCAGAGTCCTATGACTCTTTTCACAACATTTCAGCATTTACACTGACTTCCTGCCTTTAAACTGTGTTTGGGTGTGGTGTTTGAACATAATAAACACACATTTCATGTCACCCCAAATTACTGCTTCCAAGCAGATTGGGCACCTATCTTTCCTCAACACAGCATTTAGTATGCTGATATTCTCCTCTCTTGCTCTCTTGTTGTTGTTGGTTTTTTTAAAGATTTTATTCCTCATTTAATATTCTTTGGTTCAATTCTATCAATTGAACTTAGAATTGTATCTTTTCTAGGAAGTTATACTTTCATCAGAATATATACAATCTCTTACATCATTAATCCATCATTGTTCAGTTTATACTAAGGGACTACAGCATCCCATTTCTTACTGTTATATCTCTGTTTTGGGATCACTAAGTTGAACTCTATAATCATCAACTATTCCAGAGAAAACATGGTTGCATACTAAATGCTTTTGATTTTGGACAGAGATGTAGATTAAATAAATGCCTTTTCTTCCCCTTTGTTCAGTTTCTGGACTGCATTTTGTTGAGAGCATTTGGTGTTCCCTTTGGTTTTGTACCCAAACTCTCTGGATGCCACTTAATGTAAGGAAGAATACTTAAATATAGGCTGTACTTGAAAATTAGGAGGTTCAGATTCAAAATCTAAGTGCATAAAGTAGACTCAATATTTGTCTTATAGAAATCATTCCCTCATAGAACTTTTATAGGATCTACAAACCTTCAGTTCTGACTTGCTCTGTACTTGTTCTGTCTCATTGCAGTTATGCACTGCTCTTCACCAACAGAAAGTTTAGCATTGCTTTGCTGAGTGGTCTGATCTGCAACCACATTTCCTCTTAATTAATCTATTTAATTTCCACTTTATTTTTGGCTACTGGAGCATAACTTAACCTCTACTTCATCCCAGAAATTTTTACTTTCAGACAGCACAGATCTGTGCTCTCCCACATATCCTTAATTTTGTCAGCCTTTTCACATTTTCCTCTTTTTGTCTGCCTTTGACACATGCTAACAGATGTCAGTCAGTAGTCTACCCCTTTAACCCAATGCAGACAAGAAGCTGAACAGTCTTCTTCATTCTCAGAAAGTGTGTACCACTGACATCGTCATTAGCAATTGCCCTTCTCAAATTTCCAAGCCAGTAGAAGTCTTTTCTCCTGACACCTTTTACAGCCTGGAAAAATCCTCCATCAGTACTACCATCTGCTGCTTCCTCACCTTTAGTCTTGTGTCACCATTTCTGTGTTGACTAGTGTTATACAGAGAGAACCTCATTATGTAATATTCAGAATGACTGAAAATAGTAAATGAGAAGATAAATCTTCTCCCTAATATTTCATAGCACTCCAACACTTTCCTCTCTCTTTTCCCACTTTTTAAATTTTCTTGTCAGATGGGACTCCCTATAATAATTCAAATTTTGGAAGAAATGAGACTTCCACTCAACTTTTTTTTTTTTGTATTGCCTCTATTTAATTAAAACACTACAAAGTTTTACACAACATTTGTGGGGAAAGAAAAAATTTAGAACTTTGTATCTAATTCAGTTATGATAATTCATACTGCTTGGCTGATTTTAATACTTAACTAACAATGGGCTTCCAAGGCAAAGTATTGGGTACTTTTTTCCCTTCAGAAGAAGGTTCTGTTTCTCCATTACACTGTTAATTGTGTGCAACTCCTGTACCATCCACGATTGTTCACTGCTGCAAAAAATGTAAATAACTTGTTCTCTTTACTGTTCTCTAATTTGCCTTAAATAGACATTTTCACAAATTTTTCCCAGTCTAAACTGGTTGCATGCTCAACACACATATTTATAATGTATGGAGAACTTTACTCACACACTCTCCAGCAAAATGATTTTTTCAAAAATGAATTGTGTCATTGTCTCAGTATATTCTAATCTAGCTATTATAGATTAATAGCAACATCTTCCAAACATGATTAAATACTGTAGGGAAATTGTAGAGTGAATTCTCTCCGCATTTTTTGTATAGAAAGCTTGATAGAGTACCCTTGTTCCAAAAAGTAGGTCTATAATTCTACAAAAATCGTGGCAAGAATGGAGGACAAGACCCATTTGGACAACAGAGAAATTGTATGAAAGTTCCCTTCAAATTTGGTATTTCATTCTACACCTTCTGTGTTTGATAACATTGAATTACAAACTGGATGATAAAACAGCATTAACTTGAGGAGTATGTGAAAACATTTTCCTGATAACAACTTCCAATTTTTCTGGCTGAAGATGGGAAAAAACTTTTATTTTGTAACTACTGAGATATTAACTTTTGTTTGCATTTCAAATCTTTGTTTGCATTCAGTTGACCATTCCTGTGACCCTGAGTACTTCTGAGAGTATCACAAATATGGTTCAATCTGTTATTTGCAGCTATCACACAGCTTGAAGAGGTGGATGGGATCAGCCCCTTGAGCAGGATTGTAGACACAGCTTTGCTTCACTTTAGGAGTGCAGGTGGATGGGGTACTAGCTCCCTGCAAACAGAATATTGTCAGAGTGCTCCCTTGGAGTGAAGAGACATTAATTTCCTCTTTCCTGAGAAATTTGACATACAAGTTCATCTGACATACACCAGAAAACAAACAAATGACTCAGCTACTCTGTATGGTACTAGCATCACCTGGAATGATTCACTAGAAGCCACAGATGTCATATTCATCTACACATTTACCTCACAATTAATAAGGGCCCCTCTCTGAAGCACAGTACTATACTAAATTGAAAAACAGGTTATATTTGCACAGTTTCATGTCAGTCTTATTATTACTGTAGTGGATACATTAATAAAAAATAGTTAGAAAAAGAATATCAAACTATTAGGAGAAGAGGTGTTATTCAATTGTTCACAATACTAGCAATTCATTAGGCTTCCACAGGATGAGGGTGGTTTCCTTATTTATTGACTTTAAATAAAGAAAAGCTGAAATAATACCAATGGGTTTAGTAGCCCATGGCTTCTCTATAGGATGAAGGTAAAGATACAATTAAATCTTCCATGAAGTTCTATCCACCATCAGAGGCTTCCAGTGGACTGAAAAGCATGTGAACCAAGACTGCCCTTCAAGCATGAAAAGTCTGGGACTACTGCACGGGGTAAAGCCATATTGCAGCATTTGAGCCATTTCTAGCTTCCAGATAGCTCAAATTCTGCTTCATTCTAGGATGACATTCCATGATCAAGACTGTGGTGATACAGGGGTTTCTAGGAAGTAAAACAAGGGCTTACAGGCCTTGTGCACATTTCAGATGACTTTGTGGGGTTGTCTTGGACACAACTGGACATCTACTACAGCCATCCTCTCTACATTGTTAACCACTTCATTAAAGATAAGTGGTTTGTAGTTTGTGACTTTTGACTCAATGAAGAATACAACCTATAGGGTCAGATTGTTTTCACTGAGGTTGCTTTTCCTCGGATCTTAATGGGAACCTGATTTTTCTTCTCTCATTGAATCTGATACTGCAACTATCTTACAAAAGACAAAATACTTCAAAATATTTCACCACAAAATACTTAATGGGAGAGAAACGTACAGCACAAAGTAAAAAGGAACTGCAAGTCTCATATATTTTCCAAGATAACAACATTCAAGAAGTCTTCCAGCTTCTAGGAAGGTAGGTGGGGACCTTTATGGAACAGAGGAGAATTCAGTAATTGTCATCCACTTGTAAATCATGGGTGCACAACAAATCTTGCTATGGGAATAAATGAGATTGGTAGTTGGCTTTTTTCTCTGTCTAGTTCAGTAGTTCAATTCTATCAAATGTATCAAAATCATCTAATGTGCAGTAACTTTAGGGACATGGCAGAAATTGACTATGGTCTTCCAATTAGTTTCATTTTGGATTATGTTTTGGGTTTTTTTGTTTTTGTTTGTGTGTTTTGAAACTCATTGTAAAAATCTACATCATAAGAGTCGTCAGTGCTCACATCTTGTGGAACATGCCCACCAAATGAAGAAAAGGATACACTTTTTGTTGCACTGACACTTTGCTATCTGCCCAACACAAGGATTTCTTCAGTCAAAATGAGGTAGCACAGTATAGATGATCTAAGACAAGTGTCCAAGTTACTGTGTATGTAATATGTGCATAATGCTATATGAAAGTGTTAGTTTCTTAACAGTTGAACAGGCAGTACTGAAGCAAAAAATGCAATTATGAAAGTTATCACTCTTGTATGCAGAAATACAAAACGTGTACTGCTCACTAGAGTTCAGATACACACTCCTATTATTATTACTTATACCGTCTTTCCATCCTAGCCTGACTTTAAAGCTACTTCATTGTGATTAATTCCAAATATTTAGTTTTTAAAAAGGCACTGATGTTTTTAAAGGAAGAAACATATATTTTCAAAATACTAAAATTTTTTGAAAATAATGTACATTATACTTTTAATTGTTTTACAGTTCAAATTGTAAGGTGTGTTCTTTTTTGTTCAAGAATTTTAAAAGCAACTAATTTAAATATGCAAAATTATCTTGAGTTGTTCATACGTGAACTTAAAAGCCATGCAACACAGGAAAATTAAGTAATTATGCCTCCAAGTTATTTACTGCAATTAAGCTCATTTATCATATGCAAATTAGTGCAAACTGGTCTCATTAGTTACTAAATTACTCAATATGAGCTGAACAATGTAGCACTCCAGTTTGTAATGAAAAATCCCTGTAGAGGCAAGCAGTATCAATTAAGCTAATTTGCATATGCAAATATATTCACTAACTTTCCCTTTTCTCTATATTTAGTTCTACATTTCCTGATCATTCCTGATTATAAGAAGACTATGGGGTTACTGACCCTTTTTCACATCTTCTCAATAGCAATGAAGTTACAGAAAAAAAATCCAGAGATCCTGAAAAATTGATGAAAATCTTGCTAATTTTTACAACCAATTTAAACCAAATTTTTAATAGCAGGTACCAGAAATAATTTTTTTGCTGGATTTAGTTGATAGACAAATATATGTACAGATATATAAAACAGAAGACATCTATTCTCATTATAACACCACTTTTCACAAGAAAAAGAATGTACAAGACAAAAAAAACCAAAGCTTATAATTTGGCAAGTCAAAAATCTTGTCAAAAAATTAATTAACATATTGCCATTATCTACTTTTCTACTCCATTACGTTCCACTCTACTATTCATAATTCAGGTGATTTTACTGGGAAAACATTTAAAAGACATTGCACTGACATAAAGATTCTGATGTAATATTTGTGGTGTCTTTTTTTCCAGAAGCACAGAGTGAATAGCACCTTTGGCTTCAAACCTACCACTGGGAATCTCTTCAGCACGATATACAGCAATCAGCTGTGGCTTGGAGATTTTTTGACATAGACTCACACAATTTTAGACTGATTCAGGTTAAAAGGGTCCTTACAGATCACCTACTTCCAAGCGCCCTGCCATGGACAGGGACACCTTGCACTATCCTAAGTGGCCCAGAGCCCCATGGAACGTGGCCCTTGAGCACTGCCAGGGATGGGGCAGCCACAGATTCCCCAGGCAGCCCGCGCCAGAGCCTCACCACTCTCACCAAGAGGACGTGCATGTGGGTTGGATTTCATACGTAAGCGAAGTACGAGCCTCTTTGTATATCTAGATTTGTACAAAGGACAAATGCAAAGATGCCTTACTCAAATGAAGCCCTTTAAAAGTATTAAATTTCCTTTTATCAGGTTTTCAGTCAATTTTTCATCTCTGAATTGATGTAAAGGTAATGGTGTGTTGATTATTTTTGTAGTTAATGAAGTCTGCCATTAACGGAACAGATTTAACTGTATGATCCCTGGGCACAAATGCTATCTCAGACCAAAATCGATTACTTTTTAACTTTTATTTTTCTCATGACAGGTAGAGCTTTACTTTACTATTTTCTGCATTTAACTGCATATGGGAGAAAACCTTAGCACCTGTATCAATCATCAATTAAGCAGTATTTATACATTTGATTCCTAAATAATAGAAAAAAAAAACATGGATGAAGGCATTCTTCATTCAATGATGACTAGGCATTATATATAAATACATGGATTTAATATGTATGGACATGACTAATGCATATAATTTATACCTAGATGTCACTGACACTACCTATTTGTAGACTCAAAATATAAAAATATCACAATATGTGCCTCCATTTCTGTTTGTGTAACCTCATCTTAAATAAACTATATCCACTTTTTTAAAATCTACTGTATTATGCATATCTGTCTATCAATAAATTTTGAAGTACCAAAATATTAAAAAGATTAGAGAGGTCCTTAATTTCTGAGCTTACACTTAACCAAGTCTTCAAAGTACTAATAGCAAAAGGGATTACACCAACTATTAATTAAAATTATTCAGATAGCAGACTCTGGAACCAAAATTCCCAAAGTATAATCAAGTTGTTTACTCCACTTGCAAACAATACTTATCATGATACATAATGGAAAATAATTTCTATGAGAAGCAAACTAGGTGAGAACATGTTAGAACCATATTCCACCACAAAGTCTATCCAATTGCTATTTTAAAAACCATTTTGTCTTCTGGTGATTATATTACTACCTATTAGACCAAGGCAGTAGTTTGAAGTTCATTGTGATCTGTTTAGAAGTGGTACATTTGAATGCAAGACCCATCACCTCCCAAGGGTTGACTGCTCTGCTAAAATAAGACAAAATCTTAACAAATTTTGATAAACCTGTCACCACTATTAATTCATATTGTCTTTTATCCATCGTCAAGGGTGTATCTTGCAAATATCGGGGTTGAACTGCCTATTATCAACCGAGAGATTCATGGAAGTACTTTGATAAAAGCATCATCTTCTTTGAAAAGACCACACCTTAACAGGTTAATGGCTAAGGCTAATGGTAATTTTGATTTAAAATCCTCAGTTTTGAGAATATAAGTGCAACACAGGGGTTTTTTTAGTAGTAGTATGATGAAGTTATGTCCTGAAAACACCTTAATTTATCACAAATCAATTTTTTAAAACCTAAAAAAAACCTCAGAAAACCCAAAAATCCCAACAATCCATAAATGGAATATAGTTTAAACAAGTATGAAAGTCACCAATTGTTTAATACACAGTAAGTGAAAAACTCAAATAGTTTTCAAAGTGGCCATCCCAGGATTTTTCATTTTCATCTATAAGAGTCATACTTAATACGTAAAAAGTGTAAATAAATCCGTCTCAATGAGGTTTCATTTATATATGAGTTATAAGTAATATTGTAAAAAACATACCTTTAGGATATATGATATGTTTAGACACTCAACATACTGAGAAATTACATAAACTGAAATATCATAAAACTGCTAGTTCTTCATTTTTTTTCTGCATGTATGAGACAACATAGCAGTGTTCCTGCCTAATATGCAAACATAGTACTGTAGATAATGGTGCAGATCTCTGACACAATAACTACAACAAAAGTATTTGCTTACAGAATCAAAAACTTGACCTAGACCTCTGCCAAGAGTGCACAACTAAGCAAATAATTTCATTCATAATTCCAGTTCCGAAGAGAAATTAATTCTACTAGTTAATTTAATGTTTTCCTAAAATTATCTTTGTTGCTATTCTGCATTTAGTTACTTTATAAAGACATGAAAATTCTGACATTATCTATAGTGCTTTTGAATACCACAGCTGAGTTAGTACAGAGATAGCTCTCAATCATTTCAAATTAAGTGGAATATTTCTCATGATAATATCCTAATTTACCTCTCTCGTACCTCTCAAAAGATAATACACCAGACAATATATTTGCATTGAGAAGCTGTGTACATTGCTAAATAAGAGCAGTTATTCAGTGCCACACTTAGAAAAGACTTTGTGGGTTTTATTTCCTTAGGGCTGGGTTTGCCTTACTGCAGGGCACATCACATTTTCTTCTTAACTGCTCCACATTTGATCACTTCAATCTAAGAAAGGCTGTAGTAACCCTGGCAAAATAAATCACGCACAAGAATGTTTCCATCAGCTCATCGTTTTTCAGTTGAGTCTTCCTGGAATATGATGACTTGTGTCATGTGACAAACCTGATTGACAAATACCAGACCAGTTTTCAGCCCACAGCTAAGGACACCTAAGAGGCATGCTTTCATCTTTTAATCTCTGCAGATTGCTGCAAATTTGTGATATATGATTGTGACAACTGGGATTTTGTGGAGAAAAGCAGTGCTCACAAACCAAAGTGGGGAAAAAAACACCAACCCTAAATTGATACATGACATAAGACAAAGCACCAACACAAAATACTAGCTTGTACACACACACACACACAAATACATAAGGGCATTCTGCAAGCAAACAAATTCTAACACCATTCTAAACAACAAAATATTGTGATTCAGCTAAAGTAACACTTGCCTTGCCTCTCATTAACAGTCTCCCAATTATGGACTTTCAAAATAGAAGAAATATGAGCATAAAAAAAGAACTCATCAATAGAAGTGCTGACAACAATACTATTCAAATTATCGGCAGATATATGACTAGATAGATATTTTGATTTTTCTTGGAAAAGCCATTTTTTTACCTGTAATATATGACTTCCCAAATGTGATTCAAAAACTTCAATGGCAAGGGCACTGGGACTTCTCCTGCGCTGGGCACCTATAACTGAATAAAAAACAGTTATGTTGCAAGGTCTGCACATTTAGTTCTCATGCATCCTCATCACTGACATTAACCCCTTAAATGTTTTGCATCTTAATACACTGGTGGTTGATTTAAATTTTGCCTTCTATATAGCACATAAATTTGGTAATTTAATGTGTAATTTAAGACTCAAATATGTAGGATTAAAAAAGGAGATTTTTAGAAAACAACCTATTTAAGTGTCCAATGAATCTGGAAATTACTTGTTTGTTCAGATATATCTCGAATCCCTGTAGGCTTACGGTAATGAAAGCATGTAGAATTTAGTGAAAAATACTATTGAAAAAGAGGCTATACATATTGTAAATGTTTTGAAATGTGGAATAAGATCTAAATATTACTTATGAATTAGGAAGTTTATTCCACTAAACATCTGAGAGGTTTATCTGAATATGTTATTATTTGAAACTGAAATGAAATAAACACAACATTAAAAAGCCAACATTTATAAATACATCTAGTATTCAAATCAAAGTTCTCCTCCTCCTGGGATATTTTAGTATCCCAGATACCCATGTTAGTTGCTGGAAAAGGTACTTGAAACTTCAGCGTCTAAATTATATAGTTTAAAAGTACAAAGTGACTAATAGGTAGTTACGCTTTGAAGGCAGCAGTGACTACAAAAAGGGCTGAGAAATCACAAAACTAATATTCTGTTAAACTCTGTATGCCAGGCACACAAAGCCAGAAATTAAGTCTGTATATAATCAAATATAGCCATCTACTGTAAGCTGAGGCTTCTTAGGCCTGGGCTATCTTTCCCACATGAACAGAGAAAGCCAGAACATAGAAAAGATGGCTCAGGGCTGCAGGAAACTCTCTTTCCTGTCTTAGTGACAAAATCAGGCATATCCACAGCAGACAGAAGAGGTGAAGTTCATTCTGCATCCTGCTAAGGTATGTAAAAAAGCATTTACATCCCAAGACCCTGATGAGAGACTAATGTCTCTGAAGCCATCATAGCACTAGTCCATCTTCACGTATTGCTGTCTTTACAGTGTATGATAAGAAAAATGAAATATCAAGGATCTGCTAAAACAAGCAGAATGAATGACTGCCATTACTGAACAGGCCAATTTAACATGAACAGAAACAAAACACAGAGCAACAATTTCTAAGTCTTCTATGATACTGGCTGCCAAACATGATATCAGTAGGAAAAGATAAATGCCAAGTAATGATAGTCATATTGACCTGAAAATGTAACATCATTTCTTATTGATGTTTCATGTAATTTCCTTGCAGGAAATTCTAAGCTATTTATACTGAGCAAACAGGTGGCTTCATAGCTAATAGATTCAGGCAATAGCTCATAATTACAAATGGAGACTGCTGTAGAGCTGGTATTTCTGAGTCCTCCTCTTTTCTCATATCCAAGGACATAGAAACCAACACCTTGAAAGAAAACTCTTCAAGACTGTATTTCTTAGAAAAACTTTATCTTAAGTTGTGGGACTAAACAAAATATGTGGCACTGTAAAGATTTTCAGTATTCTGATCATGATTGCAGTCAGTATGATGCTTTGTACAGTTATTTCATTTATAATCTATCAGAAAAAAAAAGTTTTTTCATTTATAATCTCTCAGAAACAAAAACAAAACAAAAAAAAAAAACCCAAAAAACAAAACCAAACAACTTCAGTTTTGGCATGCTAGACATTGTTTCATAATAGTCTCCATACGAGCATTGTAAAGACCAAAAAAATCCCTCAACCTGTAAACCTGCAACCCCTCTCTGAAATCCTTTAAGTCCTTCCATTCTTCCAGCTAGACTGCATCATGTTTTCCACACATTGGCTAAACACACCACCATTTGGAATTTACCTTTCAATTAATTTTTTGTTTCCTGCCCATATCCTTACGTTACCATTTTAAAGTGTATCGATCACATGTTGAATCCAATTCTATGATGTCAATTGCAGGGTTTTAGCATTTGAGTATCATAATTTGAATGAAGTGCGTGAAGTCAGTGCAGCCCTCTTTAAAACAGTATCTTGAACCTTAAATGACACTTACAGATAAGGCATCAGTCCTTCACAATTGGGACCCTCAGTTCTGTACCTCAAATGAAATCACTTTAAGGTCAGTGAGTTAACTAGAAAACAAGAGAGGGTCAGATCTTAGCTTTAAAATTTGTCAGTTAAATCCTCCATCGATGACTGTAGGCTTGGGGCTAGTATATACATAGACAAATATCTTGTAGTAGTTTCATGCCATGCAGTTCACTGACATTTTTACAGCACTAGAACTATTGGATTTATGTGTCTTGCTCTTAGTCAGGTGATGTGGGGTTCTCATGACAGTTCCTAATTTTTTGACCACGATAATAAGTTACACAGAAAACAATTATGTTTCTGGTAGCCATGCTGCAACTCTTTTTTGATAAATTAATAAATATTAAATATGTACCTTATTTCATGCACTTCCATAACTATAATTATTCATGTTTTGAGGAATGAGACAAGAATATTGAGACAAATATAGAATAAGGGAAGCTTAAATTATTTAATAATCTGGATTCATTGTCTTATTATTTTACTTACTTGAGCTTTCAAATTTTCTTGATATCTCTTTGCAGCAGAAGAAAGATGCTATTTTGGGTATATAAGTGCATACCACATTGATACCTTTCAGAAACATGGCAATCTCACAGTACAGTCACAGCACAAAACCTCTTATTCGTATGGAATGAATTGCTGGCATGCCAATAGATGAAAGGAAGACACAGACTGAAATGTTTGGATTAAAAAGCAGGCCCAATGTTATTTTATTCTAAAATTTCAAAACATAAACTATAAATACTGAACTGGTTTCCATCACACAAGCCATAGCTAGTCATCTAAATCTCTCACCCTGTGGATGGAACCATCAGCAGCCACAGCTCAGCCACTCACAGAAAACTTGAAAAGCAAGAGATTTAAGATTTATTTCAAAAAATCTATAAATCAAAGTAGCTCAGCAACCTTCACAGACCTAAAGGTGTGGATGCACTCTTTTTTTCTTAAATGTGGATTCCTTTTTTAAATGCAGACTCTTTACAGAAACAAAATACTGAAGGCATGAAATAAATTTCTCCTTTTGAGTTACAGGAAGCAGGGGAAATTAGGATGTGGAGAAGGCTGAAGAATGTATACCAAACTCCAGAAGGAGTCACAATGGAAACAAGTTCCAAACCCAGGTTAAATTCTTCCAAGCTTCTCCTATTTTAGCAATATGAACAAACATCTCTGAATAGACTTTTTCACACGTAGTCATATTTCGTATTGCCTACATTTAGTTGACAACATTTAATGCTTGAATGCACAAATTAATCAAAAACTTGGTTGAAACAATATTTGTACTAAACACTGACTTTTAATAGTGACAAGAAGATAGAAAGATTGCTTTCACATGTGCACTTTGTAGTGCTGGAGCAGAAGAATCTATCTATGAAAATCTATCTATCTATCTATCTATCTATCTATCTATCTATCTATCTATCTATCTATCTATCTATCTATCTATCTATCTATCTATCTATCTATCTTTTACTTTCCATGGCATTGGACTATGACCTTTACTATCCAAACTGACATGTATATTCCTGGCATGAGATTATTCCATAAAAGAAAAAAATTCTAAGTGTTCACTAGTTCCTCTTTAAAATTCCTCCCTCAATGACTAATCAGTGCATAAGGTGAAGGAAGAGCCACCTCCCTTTCAGACTTTCTTGGGGGCAGTCTAAGCATGCTTAATGCAACCTCAAGAGCATTTGCAATTGTGCTACAAAAAGTGGGAAACCATGGAAAAGAAAAACCTAGACGGCCTAACAAAGATTTCTGTGCCTCCTGAAAAGGAAGGATTTCCTCTTAAACACAGCTCTAAGGTGTGGGAGTACAGACCAAAGACTGATGTTCACTATGCATTTCCACTGGTGAAGACAGAGTTCTAGTAAAGCACAAGCCGTACTCTTTGATCACTAGGAATGGAAGAGCAGCACATGAGCACTATTATCAGTTTCCCCTAAAAAACTCCTGTGAGATTTTGCATGGCATCCCTCCACATAAACTGCTTTTGTGGAAAGTTTTGGAAAACTCAAATGAAGAGTTTTAAAATTCTGTTGCTTTAATAATAGTTTCAAAACTAAACTGAAATTAAAAATTCTTTTCCCTAAAATTTTATTTACTCCTAAAAGCTTTTTCGCAATTCCCTATATTTTTTATTTAATTTTGTTGATTTTTCTAAGAAGAACTTTTTGTACACTTGGAAGCAGAGGTGGACTTAGGGCCACCGCACTGCAAACTTTTAGGCAATCCGCTGTCTGAAGAATTATAAAAAACAGAGGTCATCTTGAAGAGCTCTAATTATGACTGCCAATAAAGTCAGACTTTAATTAGCAAAGACTGAACAGATCTAGATAAATATGAAAGTGTATAAACACCCCACCGGAAAAAAGAAAATTACCAGTTTTATTCACAAAATATGTAACCATACCAGGCTAATTGCACAGCAGCTTCACATAGGATTGGCTAATATTTTTCCCCATAGGTATCAACAAAATTCATGATGTTGTCAGATGAGAGAGCATAAAAAGCAGAATGGCCTGATGATTTCATGTGCAAAACAGTTCACAGCATGAGTGTGGCGATAATCTTTTAAATATTCTTTCCCAGAATATAACATTTTTTTGTTATTTTAGAGTAGAAAGAAAGATCTATGGAAATAACAATGCAATTTCTAATATATTTTCCTTGTCATAGAGTAGATTCTACATGAAAATGTATCTTTTGTGATTTCTATGAACAACTCCAAATGTTCATGAAAGGAAATGGAGGTGAATTTGGCAAAGTGGTTTGGAAGAGGTACTTTGTCATCTTGAAATACTGGGGCTTTCTGATGAGACATAATGAGTAATTTGGAAATTTTTAAAAGCTGTGTTTTAGAAAATACAGATACACTGACTACAGGGCTAAACTGAACAACAGAGGATTCAATCTCAGGGAAGGATGAAGTGTAATCAACATTACACTCCAATATTTCTGCAAGCTAGCATTCACAGAAGCTTTTAAAAAAAATACTTCATGTTTAATACCTTTTGATGAATATTTTTTCCCATTGATTGTTCCTTGCTATCCCATTTAAGACTGATTCTAAGTTTTGAAAGAAATCTCCAGTAAGAGAGAACCCCTCTGCCTAGAAGTTGAGGACATCTGGTATACAAGATGTGTATTCAAATCCTGATCTAAAGTGAGATAAGAGATGAGCAGCATGATGTAAGCAGAGGTGTTGCCCTCTGATTTGGAAAGCGTATCCAAAGAAATTACATTATGTCACCAGTTACCTCACTGTAAGCCATCATATGATCCAAAATTTAGGTCTCTTATCCACCTTCACAGATGGGAAGAAGAAATAAATCTTAGATGGAGCTGCAACATATGTGGAAAGGAATTTTATCTTGGTTTAGTAAAGCTATGGGAATCATTAATATTGTGCCATTACCAAAGAAGTATCACAGCAATAAAGCATCAGATCAAATTTGTCGCAAAGGACTACATGTAAGATGTATAATGCAATATATGATAATCAACTTGCAAAGCTAACAATAGCACTTCAAATCTATATTTTTGTCTACAAGAATGCCTCAGATTCTAGATATCCATCTTCTGTTCACTGTTAAAGAACATGAATTCATTACTGGGTAATCCATGACTGAGAAAGTAAACCTAAACTTTCCATGGAATAGCCAACTAGCTGTCAAGAATATATTGGTTAATTAATGAAAGTATTATGCAACAGAATTACAAGTGTGCTTTATTATTTTCAGTAGTTCATCTCTGAAAAAGCTACAGAAATTAAAATAATTTTAGGAAAACTTGCTTTTCAAATTCAAGCTGCTTAATTCTTTTAAATTTATTTTTAACAGCTTTTTTAGTTTCAATAACTTAAATTGATCAAATTGAAATGTTGTCAAAAAGCAGAAGTTATTATATTAATTGAATATTAATTGTTAATTGAACTAGAATCATTGAAGACATAATATGTATTTCCCTTGAGAAACATTCAAAATTAATGGAAAAAAGAAGCAAGATAAGTGACTGTCATAGTGTAAGTTTTCGTCTGTTTTAGGAGCCTGTTCCTTTTCCAATTACCTTCATTTGGTTTATAGGTCTGCTCCTTCCCACAGGATTTGTTCTTTAGGAGGTGGGGGTAGGGTGGTTGGGAGGAGTATATAAGAAAGTCCTAAATATCTCTTTCTTTTTTCCTCATTTTTGAACTTAAAATTAGAAACCCCAATAATGAAATAAGTATATTTTGTGTTCTCTCCTTGATAACTAGCACTGTTTCTTAATTAGCACATGTACGTTGAAAAGTTTACTTCAGAGACTTTTTTTTTCTGTTCACTGTAAAGGATGAAATCTTTGCTGTGCAAGAATTTCCAGTCATCTAAGCAAAGAGAGTTCTCCATCTGTGGCTGGGGGCGGGAGCACTGGCCTTTCTCCCACACTGTAGTAGTTACTATAGGAACTATTGTGCCTCCTTCAAAAGGGCTACAGACAGGGTGATTAAAATTCTTCATGGGAGAACCCCCACTCTTCTCCCTGACAATGAAATTCTTCAGGGACAGGGCTAAGCCTCCAGTTCAAGAATGGCAGCACCTGAGGGAGTGATGTGGCAGACAGAATCACCCCTTCTTTAAATTGAAGCACAGGGCAAAAAAATACAAGGGCCCATACTCCTGCATTCATTTTATTCCCCTCCCATGAAATTCAGAAACATTGGCAAGAACTAGTGAGAAACAGAGAAGGAATTAATAACTTCATACACTCCCCAATTTGTTGAGGACAACGCAGAAAGTAAAGAACAAATACTTTCAATTCAAATCAAGAAAAATAATTAAAGTGAGATAGAAGCTTCCCAGGAAATCCATCTGCTGTAAACAGATCAGGAAAAAGTCTACAGAAGTATGGAAGAGAAAGAGATAAACTAGAGACAGATAGGTAAGGCAAGGGAGAGGGACACACAAAGGTAGGGTGAATCAAGGCCTTAAAAACCTAGAAATTTATCAGTCCTTTAGATAAATGTCCATTCTCAGAGATTTGGCTCTACCAGCAGAAAAAATGCATAAACATTACAATTGAATGAAGAAATTAGTGATGAGTCTGGATCATTTATTCAGATATCACACTAAGACCCTTACTGGAATAATAGTTCTATTGTCTTATTTTTAATCTAGTATCAAAATTCCTCTGAAAAGAAAACTGCCGCCACCCCTTTACAGCTCCAATGCTACAGAGATGGCTAGTGTCACTGGTTCTGTTCTCAGGAGGAGGACAGGGTATTAACATCAAGTCAGAACAGTGTTATATAGTGTCAGACTATACTTGCTGGTAAAACTAAGAGGCCTGCATCTGTTGTCTTGCTTTTTTTTTTCCAGTCTGATCCCAAAGGTTCATGTTATGACATTTGTAACATCTGCTACAAATGCGGAGGTAAGTCAGGCACAACCTTATTACTTCCAATCTAACGCTCCATCCATCCACAGGGCTTTCATATGCCACTAGTATGTCAAGGCGACCAAAAAGCTGTTCTATCTACATGAGGCAAGGTGTAATATATTTCTGAAAGTCAAGAAGAAATCCTGCTTTGTTATGTCTCCCCTTCTTTTGTTGTATTAAATTTTGGCAATGTTATTTCAGAATATTCTGTGAACAAAACAGCGAGCTGCTCCTACTCAGAGCCAATACAATTGCCTTTTTGTGCCTTAGACAGCGGTGTGCTGAAAATTGGCAAGCTGTAATTCATATCCTTCCCTGTTTTCACTAACACTGAAACATATCCAAATTCCCCTACCAGACCCTTCTATCCTGAGGTCTGCTTTCTTGCACATCCCCCTTTTCCTGCCATACTTCTCCCATGATTTGATGGGCTCCCTGCAACATTTTACTGACAAACTTAACTTTTTTCAGTGTTCAGTGGTAAAACGCAACTCCTGATAGACAAAAAAATATTTATTTCACCTGTGGTACCAAAAACTAAATGAATAAGGAAAACAATAAGAGGCTTTATAACTAGCATTATTTCTATTAGCTTCTATCTGTTTCTTTCTATGAACTTTTATTCTATCTATGAACCTCTATTGTTATACGCACGGTATTTGAAGATTCCAGTGTTCCACTGCTAGTGGGCTAGGGTACTGTATGCTGTGAGGACTCTGCTATCCCTGCCAAGCGTCTACACAGGAAGCCAACCATTTGCTATATGGCTAAAATCACCCACTAAAGAAATTCCTTGAGAAATACATAGAGCCTCTTCTGACAGCAAGTGGATCATAATTTCAGAAACAAACAGCTTTAGATGTTAGTGAGCTAAGTAATATGTTCCACACTCAGTATCATTCTTAAAAATAAGACAAATTTCACATTTGATAGAAGTCATTTAAATTCCTTACAGGGGCTGCAGAACACTACATGTGTTCTGTGCAAGCGAGAAAGAAAACCCAGTGCCTGATGACATAAGCTGTTGTGGATCTCGATCACCTGCACTTATGCCATACTCAATTTTTCTGTTTTACTTTTTCACTTTTTCTCTAAGTAAAAGAACCCCCCATACACATACCCAGCTAAGAAAAACACAGAAAACCCCAGATCTCCTTTTGTTAAATGAACACCAAAATTTGAAAGTCTATTAAATATTGCTATTGGCAAATGTAGGAGCCACATCCACTGCTGGAATATAAAATCCAGCTATGATATAACCAGATAATTACTGACTAATGCATCATTATTCTACCAGAGTAAGTGACATACTGAAATGAATCCAAATGCTTAAAGTTGTTTCTCATTCTAAGGTGACTTCAGAGCTTTACTACTTCTAAATTTGGCTTTATGACTGACACATGTAGGTGCTGGATTTGCTTGTACATTGTTTTTTTTTCTTTTTGGGATGTAGTCGGAAAAGATTAAATGAAGATTCATAAATGAAATGAGACTGCATACAAGTCTGAAATCAATCTACAATTTCAGGGAAGAAATCTTTATCAGCTGCCAAAAAGTGAACCGCATAATTAACTGAGGATTCTGGTAAGAACCAACTGTGCCACTAGTCAATTATTTTTACTTGTCTTCCAGCCGTGGCTTCTGCCTGTACATAAGAGAGACTGTAAGAAAATGCAACTAAAGAGAATTTGGTGATTTCAAAAAATAACTGAAAAAATTTAAGGAGATTACCAAGACCATCTGTAGTAGAACCAGAACATGTTTTTAAAATCTATTGCAAAAAGTTCTCCATTTCTCACTAGAAATTTTCATCAAGAATTCTCATAAGAACTAAAGTAGCATTTCAGAGTTGCTGAGGATTGAAAAATGACCATGCATAGGCTGCAATGGAAATCCCCAAGTCCTAATGAAGCAGACCTCAGAGGAAGTAGTATAACACTTTAGAATACTGGTTAAGTCATGATAACTGGGAGATGGAACTGCTTCTTTTCAAAAGCACTGCTGCTTGTTAAAAAAAAAAAGGTGATCCAAAGGCCCTGTGGGAAAGATTTCCCAGCACTTCCAGCCCTTTGGACTGTATTCCTAACACATATGCATGCAAGTGCACTATTACTTGTCATAATCTGCTTCAGCAGTTTTTAAGGAAACAGAATCTCTTGGAAACCCCAATGACTAGTAAGAAGAATAGTTAAATCTTTACTAGAAATATGATGCAGTCTTTAAGTCTTTGCTAAGGTTAAAAGAATTCATACAGTTCATGATCAATGAACTTGGAATAAATTAGAAATAAGTTAATACGTTAACATTATTATCAGCTCCAGCACAAGGTGTTTCCCCCTTCATTTTCTGAACAATCTTTTTAAATAGTTATGTGAAAAAAGTCCAGTTTCCTTTGCCTTTGGAGAGTGCCTAACAGGGAAATAAGAGATGTTTAATCAGAAGACAGAATAGTAATGGAAGTGAGTGCTTAGTAGTGAGAAAACAGGAAGCAAATTCTACAGCCAAGAAGTGTGTAGACACAGCATTCACTTCATCACAGTTGCATTCATTAGCATCAGGAATTAATTTAGCTCAAGATTATTTCTGCAGTGAGAGAAAACATTTATTTGATTATATCACAGGTAAGATTCACACTTACTACCTGGCTATAAGAGTAAAAGCAAGGCTTTCAGCATTAAAAATGTATCTTGAACATGTTAAACATAAAAGTTCAGGGTGTTATTGTAGCCAGATATTTGAGTATTCTTTAGCAAATGAACTTAAAGGCATCAGAATTCATTCCCCACACAGTACTTGAATTAGACATGGACACAGATGGTTACCTTGACTTTGGGAGCAAAGTTTTGTTTTGCAAGATAACACTGTCTTTAAACCAGCTCTTTTGCACTTTCTATTAGCGCTGATAAACATTTTTTTTCTTTTTTCTTAAGAATTTTACAATTATACTGATAATGCATTACATCTGGTTAGTTTAAGAATTACTTTACTATACATACCCAAACCTAATATAATACAAGTACACATTTGCTATAAAGATAAAAATTTTCTTGATACAATAATTCAACAATCTGTGAGCTGATTTCCTTTAAATTCTGCTTGTATTTTACTCCTTTTCAAAATCACCTTTTAATTCTTAAACATATTTCTTGTGCTTAGTCCCTCTGAAGAACTAGGTTTACACAGCTATGTAAATGAAGCTCATTAATTTAATAGACAAAAATATTTTTTGAAGTATGATAAGATACTTAAAGTAAAATACAGAGTTGAATGAAGACTGCTCACACTCAACACAGAACACACTTCTTTTTCAGTCACCCACAATCTTTATACATCCTGCAGAAAAACTAATGAGTAATGCCTGATAATGTTTGTCTACTTTTCTTGTTTCTTTTAGCAACCTCCTGAAAGGCAATTTGAATCCTGACATTTTTTTGTTATGAATATGATAGCTTAAGGGTGTTTTGGATTATCTTAAATTGCCTGCTGTAAATCAAAAATCACCTTATTTTGTTAATAATACCTGCAAATCTGAGGAATTTGCTTGTAGAAAAAAGATTCCACTCAACAATGTTGTATTAGGACAAGTCAGAAATGCAGTAAATTTTCTGTGCATACTAACAAACAAGTCTTTCAATGCAAAGGCTTTGCCTTGCAAATGCAACATTATTGCAAGGTATATTCTACTTCTCTCTACAAATAGGATGGAGAAAAATAACTATTGAGTAAAACTGCCCCAAATATTTCAAAAGCATGACTGAAAAAATCCATTTCAAAGTTTTCTGAGAATAATTCTGTCATTCTATCTTCTACAGGAGAGGAGGGATCTGAGGAATGAAGAGGCACCTACATGGCTGGAAGAGGAAAAGACACACTGCTGTGACAGCTCATGGACAAATGGCTTCTGAAGAGAAAGGCTTACTTTGGGGGATGATGGCTTCAGAAAAAAAGTTATGACTAAAAGGAAAAGTGAATGGCAGAAACGGACTGAATATCAAAACACTTGTAATAAAGGAAATAATATTTTAAAGAATACAAACTGAAACTAAGAATTAGGGATAATCATAACATAATTTTAAAGCTGTATCTTGCTTATGTTCACCACTTAGTTGACACTTACTATGACCACTTGATTATCTCAAACCAGAGCTAACCAGGCAAGAGGGACTCAACAGCTCTGGTTACATACACAACACAGGTGTTGCTAATCCATTTGTTTTGTGAGGTCCAAATAGTCTTTTGATCTACTGGCACATAATACTTTGAGCTAAGCTAAGGGTATGTCTTTATAGTGAAATGAAGGCAAAAGTGGACTAGCTGTAAATGGATTAATGTGGCCACTGATAAGGTCTAGTTGTGTTAAAAGGCATGAAACTTTCCCAAGAAGGAAGATGAAGTAACTTTCTCATCTCTGTTTTACCACAGCTGGGTGGCTTCCAGTCTCTAAACTAGCATGTGCTGCTGTGTAAACATACTGTGTCTAAAGAAGATTTTTTAAATTAATCCCTAATTAACTTGTTAATAGTTAATGAACAAAAACCCACCCTACAAAAAATTCTGGAAAGGTCTGAGCACACCCTTTCTCCATCTCATATTTTCCACTTTTATGCTACCTCAAGTCATCTTTTCTTTTCACACTTTTCTCTTTCCTTCCCTTAATTTTCTTATTTCACACCAGCTAACTTGAATTGGCACTTTCAACCACACACATTTCTTATGGGAAAGAAGTTCATTATGATCAGAGGACCCAAAGCTGTGTTGTGGGAGGTGAAATGGATCACTTTCTCAGGCATCTGAAGATCCAGAAGGCAATGTAGCTGTGAATGAAAATACTGAAGTGGATACTTATTAAGTTGAAATAGCCAAACAATTTTAATTTACTCACTAAACACAAACTCCCAACTCCAAACCCTTGGATGCTTTTCCAAAGAGCCCTATCTGGGAGCTAATTAAAAAAAAAAAAATCAAAGTTAAAATCACAGCCTAGAGAAGCTACTATTCACTCTGCTGAAGATTCAGGAACGCAGCATCAAAGGGGACGCAACCTCTTGTCTGTTTCTTAATGATACTGGAGCTCCAAAGTGCTGCAACCTGCCCTTATTTTCAGGTTAACCACCCAAAAAACCAATAATTTATCTCCAGTGGGGAAAGCAATATATTTCAAATAAATTTCTCAAATAGTGCTTACTAGAATTATACTACTCCATGTATCATCAAAGATCAACAAATCAAGTGTCACAATACAATTCACAATATCAGCTTTTAAATTCTATTTCCTTAGAATCCATATTATTAATGCAGGATAGGCATAAAAATTGATGAAAATATAATATCGCCCACTAATTTTTTTATTTGGTTACTATGTTTTATTGTATCATGTTGACCATAATTAGAGTTTGGACTCAACATAGGAGTGTATTTTTGTCTATTGGTAAACTCCAGATGAAATTTCCAGAAAGTCTACAATAATTTACTTTCATCAATCGAAAATAGACCCAGGCATTTTTATGATGTCCAAACATCACATTCTTATGACAAAATATCATCTTATGCGTTGCAGCTCTCTTCAGCGCGACACTGAATCCACAAGCCGGACATAACACTAGCTTGTGGACAAAACCATCCACCAATTTTTCCATAGAATCATAGAATAGTTTGGGTTGGAATGGTCCACCAAAGATAATTTAGTACACATCCCTGCTATGGGCAGGACCACCCCTCCCTCGATCAGGTTGCACAAATCCCTGTCCAACTTTGAACACTTCCAGTTGTGGATTTATGCACCCTTGCAACTACAACAGGCTCCACCTTAGGATCCCACAAAAAGTCCAAGTAAAGGTTTCCAATTCCTTTTTTTTATTAGTTCTCAGGTTAGAGCTTGAGCTTAGCACTACTGATGCTGAGACTAATCTGAGAGAAGAATACAGTTAAGCAAACTCATTCTATGACAATCCAGTCACTACAGGCCCTGGTAAAAAAAATCTTCCCCTATCTTTTTTATAAACTCCCTTTATTGAAAGGCTGCAATAAAGTCTCTCAGAGCTTTTTCTTCTTCTTCTTCAGGCTGAGCCACCTCAAGTTTTTCAGTCTTTTATTAACAGGATAATTTTCACGGCCCCCCTCTGGACCCACTCTAACAGGTCAATGTCTTTTTTGTGCTGGGGACAAAAAAGAACAGAGCTGGATGCAAAACTCCATGGGGTCTCATGAGAGCCAGGAGAGAGTAGGAAAATAACTCCTTGATCTGCTGGCCATGCTCCCTCTGATGTAGCCCAGGATATGACTGGCTTTCTGGGCTGCAAGTGCCCTTTGCTGATTTACACCAAACTTCTCATCCACCACTACCCCTAAGGCCTTTGCAGGCTTCTTTCCAATCCATTCCTCCAGTATGTACTGACACTGGGAATTTTTGTAGCCCAGGTGCAGGACCTTGGGTCTGGCTTTGCTGAACTTCATGAGGTTCCTATTGTCCCATTCATCAGCATTTATTCTTATTTCTTCCTCTAGAATCACATGAATTATGGGAAGTGGCATCAGAGCACCACTTCAAGTGACGCTGCAGAGGCAAGATGCTTAATTTGGACATTCTTGCCTGTAATTATCTACAGACAAGAGACCAAATACCAGCACTTGCTAGTCATACACTTCTGCATCTGTTAACTATCCAGTCTGAAACTACTTTCTTACTCATTTCATGCCAGGTCTTATATGATACTCCCAGTTAATATCAAACTGCATTAAACTTACAAAAACTACTGTCTGGCATCAAGCCTTTTTGTCAACTCCTGAAAATATTTAAACTGATTTATTGTTTCTGAATTTTGTCCTTCAGTTTCCTCAACTTAAATTATTTAGCTTTATGAGTTTAAAGTATGAAACATAAAAGGGCCATTGGAGATGACTTAATACAATACATTTTCTCTAATCACTCCCAAAAAGTAAATACATATTTGAAAACTATTTTCCAAAAACTGTGACTGAAGTGAACCTTTAACAATGACCACAATATGTCCTACCTCAATCCAAAAAATATTGTTTCATTTCAAATTTAAATATGCTGGTAAACTAACCCAAATATTGTAAATACTGAAGCAAGAAAGGAGGATATTTTAAATAGTGTGCAGAGTAGGTGCCTAGTCAAGTTCAAGTAAAATCTCTAACTCTCTCCTTTCTCTGAACTGCTCAGCCAATAAAGGATGCTCTTAGAAGAGAAGTATGATATGGGCTTTTCTGGCTTTTGAAGTACTTTTGCTCCCAAACCATTTTATAAAGAAGCCATTCAATGAAAGTGAGTTTTGATTCTATGTTTCGTATTGCAGTATTGCACATAATTGTGTGTTCAACAACTTGTCATAATACAAAATTACCAAAACTAATAAACGATTCATAGTTCTAAAAATATCCTGCTATAGATGAAGCTTAGCAGAGAGAATAAGCTTTATTTGCATTTAAAGTTAGAACAATGTTGGTGGTATTTAATGTTTCCTAACATGTAGAAATTTCTTGTTCCACTCTTTGTCAAATAATAATCCTCTTAGTCAATAAAAAGAGGGCTGCCATGTCAGTTTAAAACTTGAGACACAAAACTCCCCTTGGCACCACTTCCCAGAGTGATTCCAAAATTAAAATGCACTAACTCAGATACGCCCAGCCACATAATAGTATAGATGTAAAGGTCTACATAAACAGAGGAAGACCCTGGAAACATCCCCCAAGGCCTTCTGTCCACCCTATTCTCCAAGCATGATTGACTGTGTCATGTTTATTGTTAGCCCATCTGGACAACAGGTGCAGTACTTAATGCCACAGTGTATTTGATTATTGACTAGTGAATATTTCTGCACAACACAATAGGCCACAGAATGACCCCCAGAAACAGACAGACTTCCTACCCATTTCTACATTCAAAACCTCCCAAAATGAAATGGAAGAGTTTTGACTGTATCTGGAAGTTTAGTATAGAGCTTAAACATACAACCTACATTTGTCAAATATTTAGCTTGCCAGGCTTGTACAGTCAATTTAAGGAATTAAAAAAAAAAAAGTGTATGAATTTCAAGCTTGGGGACCTCTAATTACTTCATGCTTAAAGTTTAACTATAAAACATTGATAAATTGCTGCACTAAAACCACAGAAGATCCTCCACATGATCTGTGCCAATGTATCTAAAGCTCAGTGAAGCTGATCCCAGGGAGACTTTTCCACTAAGTCCTCAGAGAATTCATTCTGGACCCGTTTCTAATGAGCATATAAAGGATTACTTGGATATTTTGGTAAAGCTACCCAATAAATTAGTCAATCTCAAATTTTATTAGCCACAAAGCATTACAAGTGGTCATATAGCTGAAAAACACTGAGGGAATTGAAGGCATATTAGTCATTTATTTAGGCAGATACCAGAGATCAGTACTCAGTACAGGATGTTAGTTGTAACATTAAGCTAATTGGCTAATAGTTGCAGAAGTCCTTAAACAGTTTTTTATACTGAGAAGTGTGACCTCTTCTTGAACCAATTTATGTAAACCCAGGGGGAGTCCTAAATTTATTCCAGTTTCATGAATGCATGGTCTGGATTAAGAAAGCAATAGCAAGAAGAATATGCATAAAACCAACTGTGTAAACAAAACACCTAAAATTTACATGCTGTCAGCTTGAAAACTTTCTGTTTAACAAATTACTTGAGATAATAAATGTTTAAAATAAATTTAACAATTTGGTGTTAAAAACATTCATATTTCATGCAGTGCATAATTCAGGGCTGCAGTTTTTTTCTCTCAACCCTACCTTTGGCTATTTATCTAGTTGCAAACTTTTATAGATGTGAAATATTTTAAGAAGACCTTTGGAAATGGCCTGAGGTAATTTCAAACTTAACAGACCCTGTCCCACCAGAGCTCATTACAGTGCATTTTATAACAAAGTACCCTCTACTTAATTTTCAGAGCTTAGCCAAGCGTACTAGAAATGCAGCTGCATTAAGTACAATTAATGGTACAATAAAAGCAGTGGAGGGCTGTTTAAGACCCAAGAACCAGCATTAAACAGAGCATCCATGTTCTCCAACAGTCAGTGATGGGTCCAAGTTCCAGAAGTGTGTGATTGCCACTTCTAGGGAAGGGAAAAATAAAGAAACAACATGTGCTTTTGGGAAAAAAAAAAATAAAATCTTGTCCTTCAACAATCCCAAAAGTTAGACTAAAGGAGGATTAAAAAAATATTCCCTCCAGTTATGCCACTAGCATCCCCCTCTCTCTTTGAGCAGGAGTCCAAAACCATAAACTCATATTCCCACCAGCAAAAAAACCAAGCAAATTCAATTCCAGAAAAAGCGAGAATAATGATAAGTGACTCAAAATACACAGAATGATCTGGTTTCTTTACCAACAAAGTTTACTTTTAAATGACAGAAAGGAAAAAGAAAGAATGCTTTTTCTTTGTGACAGGAAATAATATTTTATTTTAAATAAACATATCTTATTTAAAATAAAAAAAGTCACATCACAACTGCACTGTTGATTATAAAAGCTCTGCCACTGTTAAGTATGGAATTATTTTGATGACTAAGTTATCATTCTTGGCAATTAAGTTCATTCATATTTGAAACTAAAGAAGAAACACTATGCTTAAGACAGAAGACAACCAACATCTCCTGACTAATTTCTGACAGAAGTCAACTGATCGCTCACAAAGACTAATATCTTTTTTGTTTGTTTGTTTCTACTCTTGGACCTTATTTTCATGTATTTCACTAAATTATTTACTTTGACAGAAAAGATCAGTTAATTCATGTGAGTGGGCCTTCTGATTCACAGACAGTAAGTGGCTTACAACCTGGCTTTATGGCAAAATTTGAAAACACAAAAGCCCTTGATTGTGCATGGCCTGCAGATATAGTACTTCATTTTATACACACTGAATATAAAAAAATCCTTTCATGAGTGCTGAAGGTAGAAAAAAGTTATGGTTTTGTGCTCTGCACAAGAATAACAGATTTCTAAATTGTAAAATAAAAACAATTTCCAATTCTCAGTGCATAAGTACTATCAATACAAAGCCAAAAAGAAAACCCTCAGAATTTCAATGTAATATCTCCCAAAAATGGACAAATGAAGTAGAACAGATTTTGTTTTACATGTCCCATTTCTATTAAGAAATACTCACAAACCATATATTGCTTATCTTTAAAGTTAATTTCAGGTGTTATAACACAGAAATAAACAAAAAACCTCCTACACCTCTTTGTGGACTAGACTGCTGGAAATTTCCAAGTCAACTCTATATATGGACTTGGAAATAATCAACAGTGTGTAGAAAGATAAAACCTACTTTGGCAGTAGATCTCATTACTCTCAGAAACATGTCGGAAAAATAAAACACATGCATTTTTCCTGCTCACAAAGCATATGAATACATCAGTTCCTGATGTTCTAGCTATCCAGTGCTATATTATGAGTTGTGGAAACATTTCAATGTATCGAGTGTTCTCTCTTTCCTGTCCCCTCTGTTTGCTGAACTTCACACATAGGGGCTGTTCCTCCACCAAGGCTGTTCTGCTGCTGACTTCTGATCTTTTTATTTACAGCATTCTGCTGCCTCTCTCATTCTTCACAGTAACATAATTCTACAGCTCTCACTTCAGTATCACAAGAAAGTAACTTTATTTATACAGGCTTAAGTAGATTGCAGAGAATAGATGATCATGTTATTTCAGTGGCTTATTTAACTGACACTCAAATTTCCTATTACTCTCCATGATCACACAGTACCGAATGTATCTTTTTACATTGTATTTACATATCCTATGATGTAATTTAGAAAATATGTTAGCTACTGCTCAGTAAAACACTATAATTACTGCTGAAATAACCACAGCGGTGTGGACTGTGTTGACAAAATAATAAGAACAAAGCCTAGGAAATGTAAGCATTAGTGTTAAAAATTTATATAAAGACTAATAACTAAAACTGAAACAACAGGACTAGAAGTGTATCTAAGGTAAGGAGTTTCTACCTCTGCCATTAAATCAAGTAATGATGATTTAATTTGTCGAAAGATACATTAAACACATCACATCTTGCTGTTACCAGGAAAGTAATAACAACAAATAAAAGTGATTCTCTGGGAAATTATTTGGTGTTAGCAAACTATTGAAGAAAATTCAAAAATACAAAGAAAGAAATCTCTCCATAATCTCATTTCAGATTGAAGATGTCATGGTGCACTAAGTAAATCAAAACTGCTCTCAAGATGGAAGGTGTAGAATTTGAAGGCATATAGCCAGTGACAACCACAAAAAAAGCTAAAGGGAAGGCCAGATAACTCAGTTTCCCTTTGGAAACCTGAGCAGTTAGGTCTCACAGAGCACTTGCAGGTAGAATAATAGAACAATTTTTAAGAAAGAATAAACAGGCATTTAAAACTACAAAACATGAAAGAAAGAACTGCAGTTATTTTCTAAGAAGAAATGGAAACATTTTTTAAGCGAGACAGCAAGGATTCCTACTACAATATTCATAAGCTGAAGGAAACTAGATGTTGAAAGAAACCAGGAACTGGTGACATGGCAGAAACTTTTTACACCAAGCTGGATTTTGAGTTGAGCTCACATTTCTAGTTGAAGGCTTTGACACAAGTTGGTGGTCTCAGACCAATTCTCAGCAGACAAGCATATATCAACTGCAGAGTGCTCTACACTGATTCCTGTCACAAGGCAAGGAAAACTGATCAGTCTTAGGAATCAAACTCTGAAATCTACTGATACTTCATGCCAGGTTTGAGCATCTCTCTGAAACAATGGAGAAAAGAGCTTTTTAGAACTGTCTGTTCTGATTCTACACCATTTTTTCCCTTGTAAAAGGTAGCTAGCTGTAAGGAGAAGTTTACAGTTTATCATGTTGTAAGAAGTAAAACAAAATAGCCTGGAATAAGATGGCAAATATTTTCAGAATGGCTGAATGAAAAGCTGCCAGGAGGCTAACAAACATGTTGAAAAATCTAAGCCAGTAGGTGTGTATTTACCAGAAACTGAATGTGGTCTCTCTACCTCTTCTTTCTTGTCTTTATCTCCTCCCTGTTAAGACTGCTTTGAAAAGTTTGTGTGTGCCTGGTCACAGCTGGGGAGGTGAATACAAACTTCACTGAAATGCCAAATGATTTATGTAAATTTCCACATAAGCTCACAACCAGACAATCCCCCCTAAAAACAAAACAAAACTAAAAATTGGTACAACCAATCCCCAGAAACAAACAAACAAACAAACTCTACACAAACCTGCATGCCAAATCACTTGAAAAACTTACTCAGGGAAGATATAGATTTGATCACCATGTGGGGTGGTTCACTAACAGCAGAGATCTTATTCAACTTCAATACAAAATAAATGTTGGCACAGAAACAAAAATTTCAGAGTTGAAACTAAAAATGAAAAATAATAAAAAAATTAGAATTAATGAAAATATGTTCCAGGCTTAGGATGGGTAATATAATCTCAAATGATCTCAATATGCTTAACACAATGATGATCACTACACCAAGCACTGGGAACCAGGTCATGGCAAAGAATAAAAGAAAATTGTATTAATCGCAATCTCCAAAGGCAGGCCATAAAAGCCATATCACACACACTGAAAAATAATTCATTAAACTATATCCCAGCTGGAAGTAGTGAAAAACAAACAGAATAAAAAGACACTAAGCAGCAGGGAGAAATAAACTTTATGGAACTGTCAAAGCATGAACAATAGGAGGGGAAAAAAAGAGAAAGAAACAATAAATGTGTTTGGTTTATTGGTAAAATAGCCACATTAGGACAGACATGAGAATTAAATTTAAAGCAAAACCCGAGAATGCCAAGGCTGAAGTATCAAAATTATCCTACTGCAGTTCAGGACATCCAGTACTTGCAAATTGCGGCTTGGCAGTATCTCGCATTGAGAGAAACATCACTAAATGCTAATCACTCATGGAACATCAGGCACATCTCTTATGTAGCCCAAGATGAAGTGAAAGTGAAAATGTCCACATTTCAGGATTGATTGATAAAGCAAAAGTATGCATAGCCCTTATAGGGGAAGGAGAACACTTTTCCAGCTAGCTTGTCTCTCAGTTTGATTTAGTGATGAAAAGTAGTACTTTGCATAAACATTTCCAAGAGCCCTTTTGTAATGTTACATACCTCTTTCTATTTTTTTCTTTTTGAGGAACAGATGGGAGAAGGGAACACTATAGTAATGCATTCAATTGTATAATAGAATTAAAAATAAGGAAAAACGCCACAAAATATTTTCCATTTAAAGAAATTAATACCAGCCACTTTGAGTCTTTGTTAGCAAAGTTTAAATAATTTTTTTTCTCCACTTTTGACTTTGTCAGTTTTTTGCACCCCAAAAGCATCATCTGCAATAATGTTTGTTAGCCACAGATTTTACAGGCTTCATCTGGAGCTGTGTTTTATCAGTACAGATGAAAATGTGGCCCAAAGTATATGGGCAAAGAGGCATCCAAAGCCACTGGCAACTTTTGAAAATTTCAGCCTATTCATCTACCAGGTCCTGCTGCAACTGATCATCTTTATAAGCAGAGATGCCAGTGTGTACATATGTATGTATATATTAGCAATGTACAAATGGTAGTGCACTGTAAATGTAAATTATGTCAATCTTTCCATTTGATCCTCAGTTAATTAATTTTTTTTATATGCACTGAATACCACAGAAGGATGAAGAATTTTTCAGATGAGCCAGACAGATTATAGGTGCCTAGCTTTCAGTAAAACACACAGGAAGCTGAGGCCCCAGATTGCTTTGGATTCTTTCATGTCACTGTTACAAAGTATTAAATCCATTATATTTGAACATAATTCATCCACCAGTCATTGACACATGACAAAACAGACCTTAAACTATGAATTACTGACTTTACTGAATGAAAGCATGTTTTTTCAATTAAAAAAATGCTGTATAGCCCGGATACAGTTTTATGAAGACTCAGTAAGGATCCATGGTAAATGTTCTCACATAAGACATTAAGCATCTGCAAATGCCAAAGTCTTGGATGGTAATTCTTTCTCTCTCTTTTTCCCCTTTGACACCCTGAATCCCTACTCCATGTTATGGACTAAAAACCTGGAAATTATATCTTTGTAAAGCAAGACTGTTTTTCAGCTAGAGGAATGAATAAAATTATATTTGACACATAAAAATTTCTTTCCTCCACCCTCCTTTTTATAACTGAATGAGAGCCAAACTAATTTAAACCAAATCTGATTTAAAAATCCTGCTGAGCTGAGACTTTTAAATACCAAGTTTCAGCCTGGAGTGAATTTTTATGGCTGTGTTATAAACACCTGAAACACAGCAGGTGCCATAGAAATATATACAGTTTGTGTTTTTATATTATTTCCTTAGTTTCAAAAGTAGGTTCTAGTCAAAGTGAGGGGTTTTTCCTAATTTTAACTTGTTATGGTTATTACAGTTCAAACAAAATGCTTACAAACCAGAAGTAATTTGGAGTGAACACACATGTACAAATTTTATAGTTTACAAAATTATCCAATTGACACATTTACCATTAGGCTAAAAAGTAGAAAACACTTCTGTAGGAAATTCTGTTGATAGTGATCAGAAAATGAAACCCCTGCTAGAGAAAGTTGGTTATAACTTCTCTCAGCAGTGTGCTTGTGGTACTTTAATGCACTCTCTTAAGAGTCCTCAGTTCCATAATAACTTCAAGATTCAGTCAAGCTCTTTTAAAAGAATAAGTACTCATTCAAAAAGTGATAAAGATGCTTTTATTCTTTAGTTAAACATATGTGTTCTTAATCTTTCAGCCTTGAGAGTGTAACTGTTTGGAAGTACTCAAGAAAATGTATCCACATCAAGTAACTGTGAGAATGCAAAGTGGATTTGTCAAGTTGCATTAAACTCTGCTGTCTGGACAATCTCACTCAGATGTAAAATATTTTTGATGCCTTTATATCTCATACATTTAGGAAGAAAAATTAATTTTAAAAAGTAATAAATAAAAATTATTAATCCTTAAGAAGGGTTTGACTGTGTGAATTAGTACCTTTAGAGTAAAGGAAATGAGAACTTCACTTGCTGTTTGGTAGCTTAAACACACACACTCACTGCAAACCAGAACAGTTTCTCTTTGAATAACAGGTAGTCCTAAGTACATAACATTTGCCAGGGAAATTGCACACACACCTGGACTTTTCCTGTGAGTCACCTCATGTTACAGAAATTTACACCCTCTTTTATTTAACTTCTCTGCACCTGCCCATAACCCAGTGCACTTTACTACTACATTTTATACTGAGTTTTGTTGTATCTTCCTGACTGACTTGAGAAATTCTGTGACTGGATTTTAGACAAACAAAAGTCTATCTTTTTATTGAAACCAGCATTGATTTTGAGGTCTGAGTTTTAAAAAGTTTGCACGTGGTTTTCCACTCACAATTTTCAGTTACAGATGTAGAGACTGCTCACATGTAAATGATTGTTACTGCATTTTAAAATATTTCCATGAAAACTTGCAGATGCAAGTGAAATAACTCTGCATTCAATTTTTTGCATAAACTGGTCTAAGTGGTCATCTTTAGGTTCCAGCCTATCAAGGCTTGTAAATACAAACTGTTCTTGAAATGAAGCAGGCTGAGTTAGATGGAACTACTTAGGAATTTACAACCGAAACACATTTCAGTGGTGTCCTGATTAATACATGAGTAAAATTTCAAAATATTTTAAATGGATTTAGGAGCAGGTTCAGAACAGTATTTGGAACATCTTAATCCTAGAGTCTTGGTCCCCAAGAGCTCCGTTAGTTGCCTCTGGAAATACTCATACACCTGATTTTCTGCCTTTCCAAGTTTCCACATCCTCAGCGCAGCTCAATGCCCATTTCACACAAAGCCCATGGCTGCCTGCTAGAAGTGACACACTCAGGTTATGCCTTCTGGATAAGGCACTGGCTATGTGTCATCTTGCTGACTTTTTTAAAATAAAAAATAAATTTAAAAACTACCATCAAAATGATTACTCAATAACCTATATAAACAGTCCTTAGAGGAAAGAATGAAAACATGGCTCCTTCTAGCAGATCATCAAAATTACCAAAGTGCAGGATTCATAGCAGAAAGGATTCCTTCAAATCCAAAGTCAGCCTGTAGGCTGGGAAAAGGGGGGAGGACACAGTCTTCCAGTAAGGGAAAGAAACTTCAGTCTTCCCAGTGAGAGAGTGGGAGCCATCTCCAGCCTCCCAGTACACAAACCAATCAGTAGAGGACGAGGCCTGGGGAGATGCTGCTCATTCTTCTTCAAGCAGTTTGTTCTGCGAAGGGATGTGAAAAAACCTTCCCAAAGTTTCACTTTGGAGGGTGCTTTCTGCCAGGAGAAGGCTGTGGGCTCTGCAGGAGAGGTTGCCTGGCCATGGTATGTGACTGCTGCCCTCAGTGCTTCCTTAGGTCTAGCATCACCCGACCCACCAGCGGCCAGGACACCGTTTGAGAGGTCAGATCTGCAGCAGGAGAAGCCCAGGCTAACACAGCTCCTGAGGTTGTTGCCTCCACCTGTACAAGTGACAGCTGAGACACTTGCCTGGCTGCACCTGCACTCCCACAATGCACAGTCTGCTATTTTAAAGTAAACATGCAAAATTTGAGTCTGAAAGAGGCAGGCTAGAAACTGCAGCTTTATTCAGGATTTCCTCAGCTGTCTGTCCACCAAGAGAAGAATGAACTGTTGGGAACCCAAGCTTTCACACAGAGAGGGGCATTAGCATCTAACTCCTGTAACATGAGCCATAGAGACACATCCTATGCCCTCATCTCCAGATAAACACAGTCTCCTGGAAAAACAACATCAGCACGAGCACCAGGATTATCGTTGCTGTTCAGGCAAATCCAGCTAGGTTGCATAATGAACATGTTAATACAGAAAGAGAGGTAGCCTACACAAAATGGATAGGTTAATAAAGTCCTTCTTATTACCTTTCTCTCCCTGAGTTTGCCTTTAATGTGCCATGGGAAGGCTGAAGAGAGTGATTGCCACTGGGGATTTTGAGAGAAAGTAGCCTCCGGCTTTATACAAAGCCTCAAGATTAGGGTAGAAGTGTGTAGACTAGGAGAATCTGCTAGCTAAACATTATCACATGTTCATTTTAATTTAAAATATGCGATTTCTTTTTTATTAATTCCATCTCCTTCAAGAACATGCATAGGTTACCAGATGCAGACATTGATGCACTAATATTAAGGAAAGAATAAGCACAGAAATCTTTTATCAATGAGATTGCTATTTGAAGGAACACAAAGATACTTCAGAATATAATAAAATCATTAGTACACACAATATTATGGGCTTTGATGAATGGTAAATTTTAAGTATTCCTCCAGAGATACAATTTGTCAGCTCAAAACCATCATTAGTCTGAAACATTCAGTTCTTATAAGGCTTAAGGGCTCCTTGCTGGTTGCTTAAACATGCGTTTACCTTCACGTATTCACCTAAGGCTAGTTCATTTGAAAAGAGTTACCTGTAAGGCAATAGCTAAGCACCAACAGAATGTTTTGCCAAACAGGAGTGGGTTTGAGCATTCAATACTCTGCATCTGCTGCTGGTGGGGGTTGGTGGTGTGGTAAATCCAGGTCTATCAGTTCTATCAACACACTGCAGCCACATGACAGAAAGAATTACATTAATACAGACTCCCTCTGCAGAGTCACCTCTGTTGACAAATCTTCTGAATGTTTACTTTAAACCATAAAATTTTATTCAGGAATAAAAATCCTGTCTTCTTCCAGCCAGCATGAAGTTTGTATAAAAGGATAAAGCATTACCCTTCTGAAGAGCCTTTGACTAATCCAACCAAAATGTGATTGTGCATCCATGCCTAAATTAATAAAAATCTATGGTACTCTGTTGATATTAATAATTAAATATCAGTGTTTGTTGAACCACAGCACAAATGTATTTCCTCTGCAAAGTAGCTACTTCATTTTGTTGACAATAAATAAAGGTTGGCCTCTGCACCCTTACAGTTTATTTCTTATTCTTAAAAAAATTCAGTTTAATTTTCCATTTCTCTATTGTTTATTGAGAAGCAGAAACATATACTTACATGCAAAATTAAAGGACAGAGCACTAGTCTGGAGAGAAAAACTCTTTTTGTTAAATATACTAATTGCCTAATTGAAAGCCTCTGATAATTTTTTTCACCTCCCCGTGCCTCAGTTCCCACATCTTTACCACAGAGAATTTGCCTGCCCCAATTTGAAAGCTTTTATAGATGTCTTATTAGTTAATCTGAGTTAATATCTTATCTGGGGCTAGTAAGTAAAAAATAATGGTAATTTTTCAACAAAGTTATGTATCTATAAGAGATAGAGAATAGCTTTTATAGCAAAATACCAAGAATTGTTTCGTACTGCTTTTAGTTTGTGTTAGGACAGGAGATATGACTTTTTTAAAACCCATTTTGGTATGCACAATCCAATCTTTGGATTGTGTTCCTAACAAACATTAAAGTATTTTTTTCTGAAATAAAGAATAGCCTGACCTAATGTGCTCACTACTCTTGCAATCACAACAAAAAAGAAGTAATTTTAAAGGCTGCACCAATTTGGGTTACAAAATATTCATATGTATTTTAATTCTACTGGAAAAAAAAACCCAAACTAAACCAGAAACCATCATCAATTTTCCCCACATGTTACAAACTGTGCATTGATATATTATTACTTATGTTCTATACCATGAGACACATGGTATATCCCGAGCCACAATCATTCAATGATACTTTTCCATAAGCCCACAGAAAAGTCATAGCTCACAATGCCTCAGCTCAGGTCTTTTAACCATAGAATAAGTTTAAATTAGAAAGCAGGTTCTAAAAACTCTGCTGAGACTAATTCTTAAATGCTGCTGACCATGAGAATTTACCTGTGCAATGGTAAAATGCACAAAATGCAAAAAAGACAGGAAGGACAGCTTACTATGAAAATATGAACTATTTTCTCATCCTTGTAAGGATTTCCATAGTTGCTGCAAATGAGATTGTGTTATTACACAGATTAGTACCCTGCATTCTTGCTGGGTTTATCATTCAGGAATTTCATAGATTACTAGAAAACTAGTATGTGTAATTAATATATTTCACACATGGATAAACTAAGGTACAGAGAGATGGCTAAGACTAATTGTGAAAGATCACAGATTCATGAAATTGTCCATGATGAGGGTTAGAAAAGTCTGGCTTGAAAGACAGCACTAGTGCCAAGATTGAAGCTCTTCTGTTCCTGGCTCGTATACTCATGCTTTGTCAACACTTCCAGTCTACTACACAGCGTCTAGTACAGTTCAAAAAAATCCTACAACAGTTAAGGACAGCAATTTTAGTCCATGAAACCTCCAGAACCTTTCTTTTAAATAATGCTAGATTGACTTTACTCAAAGGCAAAACAAGCAAACAAAAAAACCCCGAACAAATCCAATGTTCAGTTCTTGCAATGCAGTCTGTACAAGACCAGCATTGGCAAAGTAACCAACATATATATTAACAACACAACAAGTAACTGAGATTACACTAAGCAACATGAGAATTAAGACATGAAGTGGGAAACCTTACTTAATGATATGTATTACACAAGTACCAAACAGCAGAACAATTTCAAATGGAGCTTCTAATTTTGAGAGGTGAGTATCTCTCCTGCCTATGCACACAGTAACAAAAATTTCAGTTTTAAAAGTGAATTCTAAGTAATTGTGTGATTGCAATTTTTTTCTTTCATTATTCAAATAATTTGTTTTCAGTAAAAAAAAATATATAGACTGTGCAACCTATCCAAGAAGAGACTAACAAGTGATTTAGGTCACTAAGCTGCTTAAAACTCCTTAATCTGTTGCTTCTGTGTCTGATTTATTCTCAGTTGCTTCAATGAAAATAGTGTAAAAAGTCATACCAGTATTAATAAACCTATATTAATTAGAACTGACATGGCATTGAGGTTTTCTAGCACATTTAAAGCAGTATATACTTCTAGAACCCTGACAACTTTTTCTTTTCTTTCATTTAATTGGAGTTCTCCAAAATTATTTTAAATTAAACAATGTATCAGCCAAGAATGTGTCCCAAAGTCCAATTCGGTGGACCTTGTGGAAGGAAAATAGGGAAAAGAGAAAGGTGATATGCTCAACAGTAAAATAATCCAGCTCTGATCATTTTGATAGTAATGATAATTTCTAGTATCTTGGTTTCTGCTGATTTCTGAGACGCAATGAATTTTCTCACTCTTTGATGACTATTTCTAAAACTGCCTTTACTGGTTTTATGTCTTAATAATACTGCAGTTATTTTCACATACTTAAATGTGTTTATGTAGCTGCACTAATCTAAGAATAAAAGCAAAGCAAAGTTGGTAGGAAGATGACAGTGAACCTGAAAGCATGGTAATTATTTCTCCCAAATTTATCAGCTGTTGTAAACATAAAGCAACATTGAGACTATTACAATAGCCTTTTCCAGCTATCTAAGGCAAACTGCAAATGCTTCAGTGACTCTTCTACTTCTTTTACACTTTGCCCACTTGTGTTGTCGTCTGATTTAAGCTTGAATTAATGCAGATTGCCTGAGGGCTTGTACACTATGCAGTTTGCATGCATTTCTAAATCCCTTGTGAACTTCATAAGTTTATGCCACAGCTACAGTGGCAATTGCTTCTTTGAAAGCAAAACATTTCTCCTCAGTCTGTCTTTTCCTTTTTTCTTTTTTTGGGTATTTGGAACACCTAAGTGTCAGGAAAGATGCAAAGAGGCAAGTTGTGGGGCATGGCCCCTTGCCCTCCCTGGAAAGATTCCTTCAGATGTGGTAGAAGGCAGGCTGTGATAGATGGTGCCCAGCTCAACCTGCTGCCTTGGCATCCAAGCCCTGATGGAACAGTTTGACCAACTAGTGAGCAGGCACAATGCCATCCAAGCATATGGACATGAGCACACGAGCCAAGTGACCATGTAGGAGAATCAAACATGTTTGCTGAGGGCAGGAGTCCCAGTCTGAAACATCCAAACAGCTGTCTATCCTGAAGTTTACATGCCTGTGGTTAAGGTGATGTGACATAGCTAATCCAGATTTTGGCTGGATTAATTTTAAAACACAAAAATTAGCCTTCTTGGCACAAAAAGCATTTTTGGTTCCTAGATACATATCAATGTCTCCAAAACAGTATTCCAAATTAATTCCCACCTGACATTTTGGAATTAAGCTGTGTGGTGAAATATACAATGTGCTTTCTATGTGTTTTACTTGCATAAAGTATTAAAGAAATAAAGAATACTACAATTCCATATAACAATGGGGAGTAATTTCTTTATCAGGGCCCGCTTATAGCCCTATTTTTCCAGCAGGCTCTGAAGCATTAACTTTTTCAATTGGAAAAACAACTCTTTCTACAAATTAGAAAACAAAAAAATCATTCAAAATTATTTATCAATAAAATGATTTAACATAAATGCTACTGAAACATACACTGCTACTGAATTGACATTATGAAATTCTGTATGTTGGGAATTTCTTATATTTTGATGCTACCTTTCAATATTCAGTGATTATAGATGTACAAAGACATTACTTTTATTGCTAATGGCAAAGAGCAACATCACCAAAAGCACCATATATGTATTGATGATAGCAAACAGTAAGATGTTCAAAAGTGATTAAATAATTTAGTAGTCTGAATCTAACTTTCCAAAGTAAAATAACTATTAATTGCAGATTCACAGTAAATACCTCCTCTCACTGGAATCAGTACATTATAGGGATCTAAATATATTATTTTAATATTTGGGGCTGAAGCATCACTCCAAATAAGATGAAGAGGGTAATACATCATAAACTGATTTTTTAGATATTTTATTCTAAACTTCAGACAACTCTTGTACCAAGAAGGAAAGAATATACAGTTTTCATTACAGAAAAAAAAGTGAGTTTATATGCAGCCTCTTTCAGTACTCTGATTACCTGAAATTGAAGGAGTTACAAGTACTGTAAGCAGCTCTCATGTTCCAATAGGAAATCGAGCCATAAAAAATACAAAACAATAGATCTAAGATTGCTTCTTACAAATTCATAGGGATTTAAGGCCTGAAAATTATCAGTATGATTTAGAGAAATATTTTAGAAGCCTGGTTAAAAACAAGATCTGGATGTGATTATTATGCAGTACAAACAAGAACAACAAAAAGCCCCACCAAAACCCCCCAAAACAAAACAAAAAAAATCCCAAAACCAAAATAAAAAAATCAACAAACCTACATGCTTTTCAACACAGAGCCAGCAATTTTAACACCTCCTCATTTTGAAGAGCTGGTAGTATTCTAGCTTCTTACTGTAATCTATTAGATAGTTTACATGTAAATGGGTTTTTTGTTTTTTCATCATAAACCCTTCAAAAATACATAGCCACCATTTCCTTTCTGCAGCAAATGCAACTAATTTCACTCTATAAAGTGATCAAAATCTCTATCATTTTCTAGATGCACAGTTAAAAAAAAAAACAAACACAACCAAAGTTAATTTCTCCTCCAACTTTAGCCACAAAAAATGCACAGTAAATACCTAATTCTGGATGTGTTTCTTCAAAACGAAAACTTAGCAGCATATGTTGAAATTACCAAACATGAGATCTGAAGTTTGGATTAAGAACCAAAACCCCCCAACACTGGGCTGGGTAGTGTCCAACTGTTCTGTCCCTTGTTTAAGGGTTTAAACAGGGTGTTCTAGAGCAGAGAGAAACCCTGTGCAATTCAGATTGATAGCATTTACAGAAAATTAAACTGCCTGTGATTCTTGGAAGAACTGTGATCATATTTTAGTGTAGGCTAAAACTGTAAATTTCAGATTATGTTCAAAATTTGACATCAAAGGTGGTTCAAATATATGGCTACAGTAAAGTTTCATCCCTTCTAAATGTGCCTCCATTGCAAGGGTAAGTAAAAAAATCATTACAATTTATGCATAGGGCTGTAAGAGTAATTTTCTTGCTTAAGTCTTCAATTGCTGCAACCCCTTATCACAGAAAAATAAAAAGCTATCCCAGTTCAGTTGAAAAAAACTTTTTCACTTCTCTCTTGGGAGAATCTGAACTCAAGCTGTGAAGTGTTCTGAGTTCAGGCAGTATCTACTTCTCCTGTTGACACTATTGGATTATGCATAAACAACTGAACACACGGAGCAAGGGTTTCCCTATCCTGACAAGCTGCTTTCACTCCCAAGATTAAAAAAAAAATTTACTCTTGTTCAGTGTTTCAATGACTCTGAATCTATTTCTTACAAAACAGAAAATCTACAAAACAAAGATTCCAAGAGGAAGTCTCTTTGAGCTTACATGCAGGCTACTCACCTGAGAGGAGCAGAAACTTGCATGCAAATTAATTTGACTGCCTGAGACAAAATTTCTTATTTGCAAAATGTTTTGGGGGTACTAAAACGGACAATTTCAGAGGACTACTAAAAATATTCTCTAACAATATGCTCTTTCTTATCCATATGGCTTATAACATACACAGTAGTGCAAGAAAAGTGGGGATAAAATAACAATTGGAGTTATAAATTCCATTATAAACTCCTGTAAATGCACAGTGGAAAATTTCACTAGACACTGAGTATCAGCAGCAATTACATGGCAGAACTGAAGAGCAGGAAGATTTTTTTAATTGCTCTTTATTTAGCAAGACTATCATGCTCTCATTAAGTGATACAAAAATGAAAGTGAGTACAGAATAGTGAATCCTGAACAGATATCTTTAATATTTTCACCAAAGGAACACTTATTCAACTGTTCACAAAATCACATCAACACATGGACTTAAATCTGTTCAGAACTTCTGCAATCCTCTTTGTCTTGCATACACCTTCACCATTTATTCTTACACAATAAATAATGTATATATGGAGTCTTCCCATGTTTTATACCACACTTCATAGGGTAAGAGGCAGTCATAGGTGTAGGAAGCTCAAACTGTGAAGATGGCTTCCCCAGGGAGCCTCCAGCCACATACAAGGGAGACACAAACAAGCACAGTGAAAATAGGGTACAGGGAGATTTTCTATCTTTTTCAGTTTGGACTGGGAAAATATGAAACTATCTGCCCAAGTATTAAATTATAAGTATTAGCGATAAAGTGTTTGTGTTTTGCTGAGACGAAACTGAAAATTAACCAGAAAACAAAATAAATTAACAGGCTGCTTCAGATGTTTGTGAAATCCTATAAGGAGAGAAAAGAGAAGAGGTTCTGAGGTAAACTTTAGAAAGATACGAAGAGAGCACAAAGTCAACTGCTTTCTACTAAACTCTGAAAAGCCAGGAGGAAGTAACAAAGATAAGTAATGGAAAAAAACACGAATATGATTCTGGAGCAGGGGACATAGTTCCAACACAGAAAGTTTTATGTGCTGTTGCTTTTGAGTGGGTGAGAAACTTTAGATTAAAATTTGAGGACAAAATGTCACGGAAGAGGAAGAAAGAGACTAATCACAGGCACGATCTTTAGACTTCCTTATGTCTTGATAGTGGATACTTATAAATGTAATAAACCTTAGAAGAAAAGCAGAAAATTGAAGCTATTGTTGAATACAGCTGGCAGTTTCTAAGAAGGTGTTTCTGCAGGCAGAGAAATAATCTCATTCTGCATCAGTATTCAGTGCTATGCAAGGCACTTCAGTTTTTACCTGGTAGCTCTTAATTGTATGTTCTTTGACTACTTCTTTGAGCACAGTTCTCTCAAACTCTTCCCTTGCAGAAAGAGGAGTGCACAAAACACTCGGCTGGAAGCTAACGGAAGGAGGAGAATCCAGGAGGAGATAGCCATTCCCCAGATGGATTCAGCATGGATCAACACAGTCTAATTTGCTGACCTTTTGGCTGCCCTCTACAACTTATTTATCTACTGAGCTTTCCCCTGAGATTAGAGGCAATTTTGATCTTTAGGGCTTCAATGAAAGAAAATTCCTCATCAACACATATATTGCTTTTTCAGCTCTGCCTTTATTTAATATAATTATCCTAAGGATAATAGCTATATAGTATAAATTGAAAACCAGTACGTAATAAGGAGAGAAATTCCAGAAATAGATTTGGTAAGGACTTAAAACCTTCTAGGAAATAATGGGTACATAAGAAGCATAGTAACCCAGTTGTTCTGGGAATACACTTAAAATTATTACAAAAATTACACCATGTTTCTAGAACATGGTGCCTTTTACCGTAGGGTTCCCCTCCATTTCTCTCTCCTTTATAAGTGAAAAAAAATTGATACTGAAAGTAGCTGGTAGTGATAGATTTATTATTTGTGTTTTAACTTGCTAACAGGAACACGCTAACTTTCCAAATTACAGAAAGCATGCAAATTAGTTTTTTTCCAGTATACCTGCATTTCCTTCTCTGCTTCATGTGTAAACCTACATGCCATGAAGGAGATTGAAAATTTACATCTTTCACAGTCATTTCTAAATTCACCACTTGATAACATTTCATGAAGTGATTTTTTTCAATAGAACTATTTTGTATTGAAAATTTCTTTTCAGTTTGAATAATAATCTATGTAAAAATGCAACAAGCTAATATAAAAGGTAATAGAAAAAAAAAAAGGTTTTGCAAACCTATATATAGGTTTCTAAAACTCTAGAGGAATTAAATATCAGAAGACTTTCAAAGACATAATATTCATTGTTGTGTACTGCAAATACAAATCCTGAGCTGTAATCCAGCTGAACCACAAAGAATTTGTCAGAAGACAGATAGCAAAATCTTCCAGTATTATGTGTCAACCCAAATTACAAGATGATTTTTCTTCCCCCTCAAGAAAGGAATTGTACTTGGTCATGGAATAATTTATTTTTTAAAAATTACAGATCCAGAATTTCTGGACTGAATAGACTAGTATTATGGGAAGCCCTGAGTTGTTAGAAGCAGTTTCCCACATATACCATGGGACCTGAATGTGCCTGAGGAAACAAAAAAATAAGACTTCACACCTTAAAGTCTAGTCATTATTTCCTTCTTTCCTTCCTTCCTTGCATTAAGGTGGAGGATCTTGGTAAAAGAAAAAGGGCCACCAGTTAAAGGTTGTCTTGGTAAGAAATCTACTTTTTACATACATTCCTCATCCAGGTTCATAATTTCTTATCCTCACTTTGCCTTCAATTCACCAGAAATTAATTTCTTGCTTCCAGCCAGCATGTACAATGCTGTAACTCCTGTTCCCTGTAATTGCCTTTCTCAGTTCATTCCCTTGACTGCTCCCTGACAAGCTTGCCTCTCCTCTACAGAGTGTGCTGTGCAGAGCATGAGGATGGGGCTGGAAATGTTGGCCATTTCTCTCTGAGCACTGGCTAGAGCAGTGGGTTGCATGGCATCCTGCTCCCAACCCAGTGGTAACTCATGCTTTTTTGGTATCTCCTCTAGTGCCTGACTTTTACACTGTCCTTTTTAGCTGGATACCACCCAAACTTTTAGTTGGGCTTACCTCTCATCGAATTCCTTCCTTAGAACAGAATTCTCTAAGATTATTAATCGCATTCACCAGAAGAAATACTGCATACAGGTCTGGTGTCCCCAGCATAAGCAGTGCATGGAACGGTTGGAGCATGTCCAGGGGAGGCCCATGAAGTTGATAAGAGGACTGAGGCACCTCCCCTATGGAGACAGGCTGAGAAAGCTGGGGCTGCTCAGTCTAGAGAAGGCTGCATGGAGACCTCACTGCAACCTTCGAGTATCTGAACAGGGCTTATGGGGAAGCTAGAGAGGGACTCTTCATCAGGAACTGTAGTGGCAGGACAAGGAGTAATGGGTACAAATTGAAGGAGGGGAAGTGTAGGTTAGATATTAGGAAGAAATTTTTTACTGTGAGGGTGGTGAGACACTGGAACAGGTTGTCCAGGCAGGTTGTGGATGCCCCAACCCTGGCAGTGTTCAAGGCTGGGTAAATAAGACCTTCAGAAACCTGATCATGGAGATGTCCTTGCCCATGGCAGTGGGGTTTGGGATTAGATGATCTTTAAGGTTCATGCCAACACTTTAACAACCTATGATTCTATGAAATATCCTGCACAAATATTTGAACTGTAAGCTTCAGCACAGATCGTTCTGCTCAGTTGCTCCACACCAGCTTATCTTAGCTCTTGTTTCCTTTTATTTGTCCTCTTTTGGTTTTCATCAGTTATGTAATACTACAACCACTACACTACTGTAGTTTATATTAAAATGCAAATATGACTTGATGATAGTATAGGCCTGTTGACTGGGATCATTCTGTACAGCATCCCACTCTAAGACTACAGCAATGAGATGAAAAGATATTTTCCAGCACATAAGTTATTAAACCTATACTGTCTTAGAGTATTTACTAGGTAGGAAATGGATCAGACTTGTGTGCTCCATCTAGTCACTGTGGCATCTTATGGATCCATACATACTGTCATGATGGGAAAGATCTATCAGCTCTTGGGATCTCCACCTGCTCTCCCATACATCAGTTGAAGTTTCCAAGTCTATATTTTGGAGCAAGAATATGAACTGCACGTCTGCATCGAGAAGTTAACCTTTTGACATGTAGAAAATGTGCTAGCTTTGAAGCATCTGATTTTGTTTACAAGTACTAAAAATTGCAAAGACTCTAGTCTTTGGTGGCTAATTCTTATATGGGTTTTGGTTACTATGGTATTTGGACATCAAATCATTAGGAAGCATGCACAAGGATTATGAAAACATAAGAAGCTTAAGAGAAAAACAATAGTTTGCTGATAAATTGTCATTTCAGACAGTGGCATTAGGTACACTGGAGAAATTTAGGGATGAAGTTATGAATTGCAACTTCAACTATAAAAAAGAACCTCATAATTAACAATATTCTTCTATGACGGAAAATTTTGTTTCTACTGTCACTCAATTACTGATAACCATGGAAATCAGAATCTCTAATATTTCATTAAGTTTTTTATCTGTATGAAATATTATAACATAACTCAATTTTTATATGGCATGAAGAAATTAAAAAAACCCCACAGATAAATCAGAAGAGTCTCTCACTAATAAAACAGGGTAGCTTTGACACTATTGCCTATTCAGACCATGAGATGATACTATTTAGGGTATATAATACTGAAAGGGCAATCTGATAATCACACTAGAAGCAATTTCAAACCATACTACTGCTGAAAAGTCAATTTAACTTTCCAGCTTTATAAGACTTTGTTATTGCTATTGTTAATTATTTCTCATTTAATGGGAAATTGGCAACAAGGTCCCCAACTGTCATTTTAAATCTGCAATAATATCATGTGAAGCTTTTCGTCCTTATTCCCAAGTCCTGGATTATCAGAGCTAAATGGCAGCTCCAGCATTACAAAAGCTCAGGGGCAGGTACTGTTACACAAATTGCCAATTCAATTAACAGTGTGTAAATGCTCCACTGGCAGGCTGAGGGAAGGACAGCCATTTTGGCAAGTGTCATTCCTAATTTATCAAACTGTCAAACCTTCCACTCAGGTGCCTGCGGTCACTGTCTGCCTCTCAATGCTAAGTTGTAAAGCTGCAGGAACCAGTCTTGTAGCTTGACAAGGCACAATACTCAAAACTGATTTTAAAATCAAATGTACAGTTGTCTTAATTATTCTCAGTATAAATGATGTTTTAATTACAAAATCAGAGTGGGAATATTCAATCAAGATCCAAGATTACATTTATATACAAGGAGGAGGGCAGATCAAAGCCCAATGCCTAGCCTCTTTTCAGATATAGATATTCAGTTTTCCTTAGTACAGTTGGTGATTGCCTTCATCCCTCAGCTACTGTCCTTTAAGACCTTTAATCTGATGCTGCACTTGGTTCTTGCCAAACCACTATGTCTATTAATGCTTTTCAGGGGAAAAAACGCCAAAACATCGCTCTCATTTTTTCAGGCCTTGCTCTCCTTCCTCCAGCAGACAAGACCAGTCACTTGATTTAAGAATTTTTTACAATTCTTTTTAAAAAGCCAAAAAAATAAACAGTTTAGGAGGGTGCTCTCTAAAAGAGATAGGCTAAATAACCTCACACTTGAAGGCCTTCCCTCATTTTTTTTCCTTGATTTTTTTTCTCCCTGTGTCAATAGAAACAGCGTACAGAAACGATTGCATATGCAGATCAGAGCCCCTGCAGTGAATACATGCACTGTGCAGTTCACTGGTGCCTGCAGGATAGCGCTTGAACAGTACCCCCCTTATGTACTTTGGGGGGGATATTACATCAGAGCATCTGTAAATGTTTGCTTTTGGGTTGAATACTTGCCGAGGGAGAGCTGTGGAATGTTTCACTTAAATCAAGTTTAAACAGATATGACTATTTTAAAGGAAAAGAAAATGGAAGTAGAAGAAAAAAAAAAAAAAGAAGAAGAAAATTGTCATTTCAGTGTATTGTTAGTAAAAATGTTACTAAAAATGAGCAAATTCATGGCACAGTAACAGCAAATAAAGCCCATGTTGGATTAGATTAATGTGTTTTGTAATCCATCTCTGGACATCATGGGCCAACCTGAGATGCTCCAGAGAAATAGAAGAAATCCAAGATAAGTAATTATGTGCTAAATAATATCAGCTCTAGTAGTTGGTTTAGAATATTTAGGTTTAAATAAAGCCTGTATTTAGGTATATCTTCCAAAGTTTGTTTTTTTTTTTTTTTATTATGGTAGCTAACCTGATATATAGGTATTACTATCACAGCATTAGGAATCTGAATATTTTTTCTTGTTATTTAAGACAGCTGTAGCCTTTGACTCAATTCTATGATGCCACCACAAGGTCCTATCCATGCATTCTGTGAAAGAATGTATCCAAATGGCAACAGAATTCAATCATCTGATGACATTTTAGAGTGCTGCTTAATTCTTTCCCGAATTAAAAACTAATTCTTATAACACCTTCAACAGACAGAGTAAAAACAACTGTCTTTAGTATTCACAACATTATTTTTCGTCCATATGACCATAAGTGTGAATGAAGAAAGCACTCTGGAGCACAAGCTGACCAGGAGTGAAAAACTGCTATGTTGAAAGAAGAAGAAGAAGGAATTTCATGCTTTGGTAGCGAGCAACTATTTGAACTGAACTTGACTTCTAAAGCTTTTAAGGATTGGCCCTAAATCAAGCCAAAACTGTTTATAAAGCTCTGCTAAATATTTAAAACTATGGACTTCATCCAATGCCCTCTAAAAGAATTGGGACCATCCTAAATCCTTTACTTGCCCTATTGCAGCCATATCTATATGAAAAGATGGATCTCTAACTAGTTCAAACAAATGAAGGGAAAACAGCAAGCATTTGAGAGTGATGAGGTAGATTATTTCTGTCACTTAAATCACTTTGCATAATTTCAGAAGAGCACACAATTAAACTAAATTTTTAGAGGAAATGAGGAGACTAAAAATAGAGAACACGATTCCAACAAAGTTTCAAAAACAAATGTATGCCTTGAAAATCCTGACAGGCACTAACTTTTGACACTTTCATATGTGAAACATATCTGCACATAACTGACTTTCCTCCATAGCAAGTTGTTTCTTGCTAATATTATTATTGCTACAGTACTTACTTTTCTCCCAGTGGTCTTTTATAAATCTAACTCATTTGGAATAATGCCATACAGTCTGAAAGCATGCACATACTTCTTTTGAATTTGAAAGAGAAAGAAGAAGCAGGACAAAAAAAATCTTAAATCAGCAAAATAAAACAGATGCTCCTAGGGCTATACACTGGAAACTTTATCATCTCTATAGATTTTATCATCTCTATAAGAGTTCAAGAAACTACATGTGAAAGTTGAGAGTGAAAGGATGCATATTGCACAAGAAGCATCAAGTGTGATCTAAAGGAAAACTAAAGTAAATATAATATTAATAAATCAGTTCCAGACTCAAATCTCTGATAGCCATTTTGGTTTTCTAGAACTGAAAGTGGTTGAATGCAGAGTACCTTCTTCATACAAGAGAAAAAAGATTTAACCATTTGAAAACAAATGAAACATTTTTCGGGTCCTATGTAAATCCTAACTCTGTAGGACACATCAGACTAAGAAGTTCAAGTAATTCCAAGCAGTTGATTAAAATAAAACTAGGTGAAAAACTGTTAGTAGTTTTGTATCTATGAGATTATTCCAACTGAATTTTGCTTTCAGAACATCAATTATGAATCAGTGCTGATTCAATAAATCTGAGTCCTTGTAGCTTGAACAGTGCAAGAAGTTGATTTAGTCTGTATCATAATCACGCTTCAAATGATAGATTATTTCTGGGTCTGAGTTTCTTCACTCAAGAATATTCTGCAGAAGAGGAGAATTAGTACTTTGAGAGACAAATTCAATAGAGATAATAACTCATATGTATTTAATCTGATCTCCATGCATTGTAAGACTTTACTACTGCATCAAGAACAGTCCTTTGTAAGAAAGCAATTCACTGTACTGAGAAGCATCTCAGCCACTGGGGAATGATTATCAGCTTCCACGTACAGAAATGCCAGTTAAGGGTGTGGAAAATGTAGGCACTGAGACTCCAGATATCACTTTGGAGAGAGAAGTTTCACACCAACTGCTATCCAAGGACCACACTATTTATATTAGCATCTAGTGCCAAACAATCTCAATCCAGATTACATGAGGTACCGGAGTTCTATGCTGAGGTTTATGGTCTATACCCATCAGTTCTACACTGATGATTTACCCAAGCCAGTTTCAGAGCTTTGAGAGAGGTCTAAGGCCAGCTGAGGAGCTCACTGTACACTCAGTGTAGACATACTCTGTCTCTCCCTGGAATCTGTGTAGGTACACAAAGAAAAAGCAGCTGAAACATACATGATGGGAAATTTCTTGAGAAACCTATGGAAGTTCAAACCAAATAATTGTTCAAACAATAAAACTTTGGCCTAGTAGTAGCTTCAGAATGGTAGCTGCCACAAAGTATGCTAAGGTAAGAGTTGCTCACAATGCCTTGTGTGAGAGCAATAAATGTAACTAGATGTTTCCTTAAAGCACATTTTTCTTCAAGGCTGCTGGTCCTTCTAGGAGATCCTTATGAAGTACTGTGACTAAATTACCATGAATAACCTGCCTAACAGTGTCTAAGAAACAGAACTTGATGTGTGCAGGTTCTCTGAACCTATGCCTTGCGTTTGGGGCAACTTTGGGATTGGTGTGGTAAAAGAGAATATCCATTTTAGTATCCTGGATCCTGTCCTTAGGCAACACAAGATGAGTCATATATAAAACTTCCAGAGCAGGAAATGGTGAGTAATCCTGCAGACATTACACTCCACATTAGCCTAGATTCTAAGGGTTAGAAATTGTTTTAGACTTTAAATCACCTACATTAAAATTCTGCCCTGCAGTTTTGGAAATAATTAGTGATACTTATGTACTGGTTCTTAGTAACAGGCTTTCAGCATGGGAAAATTTTAATACATTTTGTGGGACAAGTGCAAAAAAAAAAATCTGTGGTTCTTAACATGCTTCTTGAATGTTTGAACTAAATGAAAATCATACTGAATGTGTTCCTCAATTTTTCCTGTGGACCAATCATTCAGAGGGCTAAGTACACAATATGTTTGGGAAAATTATGGGGAAAACAAAGGCACGATAAGATCCAATGTTCCTTAGCACTGTCTTTTCCCTTACACAAATACAGCTGTTAGCACTATAAAACCACTAAAAAAGGAAGCCTCACCATCCTGGCCATATTTGGGCTCTGCTTCTACCTCCGACCTGTGTCAGCAACAGTGTGTGCAAAGTGAGCCATGCTGGGGAAGTAAGGGGCCTGGAATTCATTCTCCGAGTTACTTTTCAGCTGGACTGTTTGGCTGATCTGCTAACCATGCCATCATACGCTCACACTGGCACAGCAAAGAAGCCAGAAACAGGAACAAAGTGGAGAGTGAGAACAGCCACCCTCTGTAACTGCAGGTGGAGTCAGTGGGATTTAGGTCTTTAGCTAAGAGATCCCACTGTTACTGTCCAGGAACTTCAGAGACATCTCAGAAGTCCTCCCATTAGAGACAAGAAAGTATTAAATAAATATTCCAGTATTCCTCAGTGGCAGGCAAAATCAGAGGAACTTGGAATGGCTTTTATTATGTTTAGTGCCACATTTTTGAAACCTATGAAAAGGTTACTGAATCACATCCAGAAATAATCTCCCTACAAGCTACAGCAATTTTACTAGAATTAGAGTCTATATTCCTGCTGCTTGAACTTTAGAACCAGATTCCTTGATTTGACATAGCTAGATGAGTGGAAGACTTTTCCAGCCTCACCGCTATCTTTGTTATATCTGGTATCCAGTGGCAGTTATATGGGGCAGAGCTGTAAAATTCTATCACGATTTCTAAAATACACTGAAATATTTGATATCCCTATGATGTCTAGAGGATTCTAATTTATTCTCAGGTGGATTTCACTCCATTTCTGCAGAGATTTGTGCTCAGGTTAGTCTGTAGGATTCGCTCACTTAGTGTCCATGAAATTGTCCTTTCATTATTTCTTCTCATGCATTTGAAAAACAGGAATTTGACCAAGGGCTAGGATCAGCCTGCTCACCGACTTAGTATTCTTGCTCAAATGTATCCTGATTTTCACATGCAGCCAATTAAGCCTAGTTCATTGACAAAACAAGAACGACAATGTTAAACTATTTGGGTAAAATAATTTGTGTCCCTACTGTAAAGGTATCTTAACAGTTCTAGCCTCCTTTTGGCCTTGACAAGAAGCAAAATTAATAATCATGATGAAAGATTTTCCTGGGTTCTGCCTCCAATTTAGTACAGCTAAGTGGCAGTATTTTCCCAAATGGAGTTTAAGAGAAGTAAATACTTAGAACATCATTAACACTTTTTGCTCCTTCTGCACCATCTCTGCTTCTAATCCAAAAGACATAACTTCTCCATTCCTACCTCATGGCAAAAGCCTAAGTGGGCAGAGAAGAGAAAATGCACTAAGAAGTGTTGCTAAGTATCAGTCTACCTAAAGGTTTAAGGTGTTTTTCCTAGACTTTGCTTTCCTGCAACCCATCTGCAGTTTCTCCCTGTAATCACAGCCCATGATTCTTTGAAGTTGCTCTGAAATGGCACCGCACTATCTCCAGTGTCTCAAACACAAGTGCATTTGTAAGAAGGAAATAACTCTCAAAATCCACTTAAATGTATACAGGTAATTTGTAGGAAAGTAAAAATGGCAACCACACGATTAGTTCAAACATCTGATCAAATACATATTTTGCAGTGGAGCTGTGAGTAAGACAAACAGCATGGTCAGCCTGAAAGAACTGGTTTAGTGCAAACCAGATAAAGTCTTGCCTCACAAGACACAATTTTCAAGCAGAGCCATTTGCCTGTCTGTGGATCTTACTGAACCATTTCTTTCACTGGCTTCAGTATCAATTTTCTTAGAGCTGTGGTTCTGTGCTGTTATGCATCCAATTCCAATTCATCCTGAAATTGAGATCTATGCCCTACCTAAAACACAGCCTGTGGTGCTTCACTGACATTTCAGAAGGATGGTGCCTTACCCTCCCCTCCCCTTTCACACTGCTGGGAGTATGGGTGCTGCAAGCCCTGGACACTCAACTAGCTTGGCTGGCCAGCACAAAGCAGGCAACCTTTGTACCTCCTGCCCAATCCTTGCTTCTGCAAGCAACATCTCTAAACCAGTCCTTTACTTATAAAAAAAAAAAAAATTAAAAAAAATTGAACTACGTTTAGCCATGGCAAGGAAAGAAAAGGGTATTTCTTCCTACTGGCCTGAATATACTAATGCTAGTCACAACCTAGACATGAAAGAACAAATTACAGTAACAGATGTCCATATATCACTAAGGTGACTTCCCTCCCTATTTTTATTTTTTTTTTCAAAAATGGTGAGTCTGAAAAGTCAAAACAAAATTTAAAAAAAAACCCAAAACCAAAAACAAAACCAACCAAAAACCCTGCAGCATCTGTCTCAGCAGAGTTCAAGCTGGCTGACAGTTCCTTACACTGAGAAGCTGAGAATGATGCTATAATTAAAATTTCATGAACAAAATAAAAATCTATTTTACTTGGGAGAACTGTTATGAAAGTATACAGAGAAAAATTAAATATGGCAATATTAGTTTATCCCTCACCCTGAGTTTAACGATTAAACTTAAGAATCCTGAACAAAATAATTGTTAGGAACACCTCATAACTTAATTAATTGAGTGTCATCTCTGTTAGGCACAGGAGCAGATATTAACCACTCTGAATGAATGCATGGCTATTGGCACAACACCACTCTGGGTTCTTGTTTTAGGGATTAACTCTTTTTGTCCTTCACAAAATTTAAACATAACCCAATTAATATTCAGTCTAGAAAGGAATAAGCAGGAAAAAATGAGTAATCATTCACAAGACAAAGAAAAAAAGAAAAGAGTAATGGCACAGTCAGAGGCATCTTACAGGCACCTATTTTACTTTCCATATTTTTTTTTGTATAACATGCATTGCTTTTACTGAATTTCAGTCAGCTCCATGGGAGACAACACCATCCGTCTTATTTCATCTTTTAACAAGGACTTGATGAGGTGACACAGGACTGATTCTTAAAAACACATTACCTGTTATGTGAGGCATTGTGTGACAGGGAGAACTATCTCCGTGACAGGCACCTGACAGCAGATTTGTTGATTTCATGGTCACTTCATTTAAAGTAACAACAGGGTGAAATATGCCATCTGATAATCTGTTTGAATGTTGACTGTGAAAAGCACTTAACATTTCTGCCAGCTACTACTACTACTACAGAATCTGTTCTTCAATATGTGCAGTTTTACCACCCTCTTTAATAATTATAAGTCAGAAACACTTATCCTAGATTAAAGGAGGGGGAAGGGGGAAGGAAGAAGAAGAACTAAAGAACTTTAAAGAAGTCACCTAGGAAGTCTGACATTGCAGTCTGAAAATAAGAAGATTCAAAATTTAGGGCATGTCACACAGTGAGACCATTGTCTGCAAGACAGCTGGCTGTTTGCAGACAAGTGCTGCACCTGCACTGCATAGGTGATTTTAGAAGAGATATGTAGCCTTTCTCAATCAGTTTCCTTCCATGTGACAGTTCAATCCAGATACTTAAAACCAAACATCTCCCTGCTTAATTTTCACTAACAAGTAATGATAGTACAATCATAAAAAAGGAATAACTTGTTTCAGAAAGGGATTACACTGAATTTGATAGTAGTAGACAGGATGAAAGTTTGGTTATGAAGAGAGCATTATACACACACAAATTTACATATCAGCACAACAAGAATTTAAAAAGTTGAATTATTAAAACTTCACTAACTATTTTGATGCTGACCTTGTAGTGCAATAAACCACAATGACACAAAAACTATTACCTACTGTTTAGTGACTGAATTTTTTAAACCCTTGTTTGCTTTCAAACATGTTTGGGATAGGCACAGATAGCTCTAGATTAATCTGGCAGCACTGGAAGTTACATCAAAATCTGTCCTTAAACAGAGACATTGTCATATAAAAATGCATGGCATGCACAGACTACAAACTCTTAATTCAAGTAGGGCTAAATGAGACAAATTCTAACAAATCAGCACTGTACCCCTATCATAATTAACATGTGCTCACACATTGAACTATCTTGTTGATTTATGCTAACCTCCACAAAACCTGATGAAGAAATACCTTGAATCAATGTGATTTAAGCATTTAAAACCACATTAAATATGAACCAGAAGCGGGCTGGTTAAAATTTACACTTTCTCTGAAAGATTTTTGACACATTCAGTGCTTGTGAAAGCTGAGGGGATGACGGCCCTAGTCAAATACAGTTGAGTGAGCAGACTGCAAGCATCCCACATTCCACCTCCAGTGCAGTTCAACCGTGACGTGGAGGGACCTGCCTTCTCTTTTACTTTCCTCCTCACACTCACTTTTATTTACTGTCTTGTAAATATTTTATTAACTAATTCCTGCTGTTGCTAAGTGGGCTTTTTTTTAGTACTTTTAATATTTTGCTACATAGTTTAACTTAAATTCACCTGATCTTTCTATTTAAAAATAAAAATTCTGACAAGTCGACAATCTAAGACTATAGTATCTTATTCCCAATATATGAAGATATTACCAGAACCATTTTATATGAATTTTTTATCTTTAAATCCTCTTTACTCAGAAAATAACCTGAGGGGTTCAGGTTTCCATCTCCTGGGAGCACAGCAGTAGCAGCAGAAGCATGTATTTGAAAACTTTAGTGTGGGTTACAAATGTTGTTTTTATAATCAGAACATTCTGCATGTTTTTTTGTGGTGCTGCCAACTCCAATGTTTCCTGCTAAACTTCAGCTAACATTAGAAATAACAATCTATAGTTATTTTGTTAAAATAGGTACTGTCAGCTTGAAATCCAGTAAATTAAAAACAAAACAAAAACAAACAATGAACCACTATCAGGTACTAAACCAACCCTTGAGACCCACTTGCCAATTTCTGTCATTCTAAAACCATATGCTTTTATTTTAAGAGTGGCTTTTCTCCTTCCTGTTTCTGCAAAAGCCTCCCAGAAACAAATGAAAAACAAGGCACAGTGAGAACTATCTGAGCAGAAATAGCTTCCAAAAGTGCCTAGGAGAAAAGTAAAAAAAACCAGGGAGAATACATCAAAAAGGAAAGATGCCTTATTTCTTAATCTATTTCACTTAGAGTGCTCTCTGGAATTACATAAAACTCTACTGAAAGAAACCTCCAACATTTATGGGAAAAAATCCTTCTCAGAGGTCTAGTGGTGCTCCTCTAAACAGACACCGACTTTGAAGCCTGGAATAAACCCCCCCTGTGGGCCAGGTCTTGGGGTACTTGATGGTTGCTCTGAGTTGCATCACGCACCATTCTGGGCAGGCAGCCAGCGCCACTGGCCAAGCGCGGTCACTCACGTGCGCAGGGATCCGCTGGTGGCACCAATCCAGCCCCTGCTGCGCCTGCCACACCGCCCCCCTCGCTCAGCTTCCTTCGAGAAAACCCTGGCAGGCCCACCCCAGACTGCCCCAAACCCTCCCTGGATGCAACACCGGGCAATTTCAGGAGTCGTGGCAGCACCACCGTGCACATACCTTTCCCACCCCCAAAACTGTCAGAGCTGTGCTGTTACTCAGCTGTTGAGCAAAGTCTAGACTAAATTAACTTGACTGACCAAATTGGAATTGCGGTCCTTGTCAGACTCAGTGGGAAAATATGCAAACTATGTTTACAGGCTTGTTAAGCATAAAGCCATTAAAAGTCATATACCCAGTAGGTTTCACAACAATGGCAAGAAAAAACAGCTGCCTTTATGCAGTACTGCTAGCTGTCCGCATTACCTTCCCTGGTGTTAAACTCTTAGTATGAAGTCTCTCTCTATCAGGAGGAACAACATTTGGCTTTATATTACCAAGTTGTAGAATTCATCACTTTCATCTCTCTGCCATCTGCAGGATATTGAAAATGAAATGAAAACAGAACAGGATTTTTAACATGAGGGGAACACCTGATGTATGAAGTTATTCAAGCCCCAGGAATGTGTGGTATTGCACATTCTCACTGTCACAGCCTTTGCTGTAAAGGATTTCCCTGACCTTTTCTCTAACCAGCAAACAAATAAGCCCTATCTCTCAGCAGGAGAGAGCACTGCTCCATTAGATCATTAAGCAGTTCTATTCAGACTATCCCAGTCTCCTGTCCTTGGCCCTGAAGAAAGAGCTGGCACCAGTCCAATCAGTCAGATAGAAGAAAGGCAAATGTGCTTTCGTATGGTACAGCTTGAAATGTCACAGCAGGATGAAAGTCGTGGAACAGACAGCAGTGAGGAAAAGATGTGGTGCTACATGAGGGGTAGTGTTCCAACAAGGAAAGGCTGGTGTTTCAGTCTGCCAAACAACGTAATGACTCATCCAGGCAGAAAAATATTACCACCATGGGAATATTTGGAACGTCTCAGTCTGAGAGTAATTAGGGACTAAACTACACCGGCATGCTTCAGTGATGAAATGAGAAAATAAGCAATACCTCTGTCAAGTTCTGATTGGCGAGTATTAAATGAATATGGGTTTCTATCAAATCTGACCACAAACTAGTAACTTGCAGCAGATTGTCAGAACGAAGTAATATTTCTACTTTCTCATAAAATATCATGGCACAAAAAAACCTGGTGAAGTGAAAAATGTTACAGTTGGCAGTAAGGGTTTTAAGGAAAATCATTACCATGATTATATAATTTAATCCTTGTAACAGGCATTTGCACATAGCATTTTCAACCTCTAATTACTCTGTCTGCAGTGGAATAAAAAAGGGTAAGAAAAGGATGGGCAAAAGCAGCAAATGCTGACAGTTTCATTTTATTAATAACTACTGTATACAAATCACAAACTGAAAAGCAAAAATGTTTAATGAATACAGGTAATGGAATTATTGTACTACTTATCGGTTGTAAAAATGTAAATACTTTGGCAAGAAGGACAAACGTTAATTTTTATTCTTTTGTATTTCAAACTTGTGCACAATTTGTATTCATTAAGCAATGCAAAAGGCATTTTTTTCCTTTATAATTGTAAAGTGACATTATAATTAAATTGTATAACCTCAGCAGCATCTGCAATTTAAAGGATCACTTACAAGCTAGCAGGACAAAGTGCACCACATTAAGCCACAAACTGAGTTACACATCAATAACCCTTCATTCCAGTGGCTGGGTCAGAACCTCAGCAACATGAAGGAAAAAAAAAAAAAGATTATTCAGAGTAAAAAGGTTTAGAAGGTCAGAAGCAAAACCACTTACAAGAACAAAATTTCCAAGATTCTTTGACTGCATACACAGAAACCTCCTGTGACACCTGTTTGACTTCTTTCAGCTGCATGGACACTTGTAGTTCAGTTGAACTAAATGCAGCTCCAAAATTAAAAGGAAGGGCAAACACAAATTACCTCTCTGCACAATATGAACAACCCCCATTAGACTGGCTTAATAAACTCTAATAGATGTATAGCTTAATACAATATTCAGCTATTGACATAAACATAAATATAAATTTCAAAGAAAATAACCTACTTTAGTAAAATTACCTGTGCAATAAAAATTAATGAACTCCAAATGATTCTGCACATCTCCACCAAATTGCATTTTCAGGCTCACATCTTCAGGACATGCTGGGTGGTTTGATGCATTCCCACAATTCATCTTCCTGCTAAGCCAATTTTAATTTAAATGCAATTAAAGGCTCAAAATGAACATTATGTATTAGATAAAGCCTTGAATCTGCAGACTATCATAAATATGATTTTCAGAAAAATTAATTACAAGCCATTAGGGTACAAGTCATCTTACTGCAAATGTTGAGTTAAACTGCAGAATCAGTTTGTTCCTTCCATTAAATGTTAAATACTGATTTTAAGCTTTGCTCCAAGTTAATAGCAGAAGGTCATCATAAAAGGAAAAATGTTTCTGAAATAATCCTTGGAGATACTGGAGACTTATCAATCCACATTAATTGAAAAAAATGTATTCTCTCTTAATGCTTAGTGACAATTAGCTTCTAATCTACTTTTGGTCAACTTAAAATAACAAGAAAACTCTTCACATTCTGCTTCTGCTCTGAATATAGCACAGATTTCTGCAGAAGTTACAGCTGGTGTACAAGTGCTTCAAATGAAAAATCCATGTATGGTGTGTGGTTTTGTCTAACCAGTAACCCCACAAACCACACTGGAGATATCTGCATGAGACACACCATAGACCTGGTACACAGAACCAAGAAATTCAGCTAAAAGTGCTGCCATTTGATCTGAGGTGGAACCTGAGGATTCACTACAACCCCAGCATGCAAGCAGTAGCTGTGGAAAATGGTGAGATTTTGGAATTTGAGATATGTTGAAATTACAAAGGCATCTTCTTAGATGCATCTGAAGAAGGTTGACGAATGCTCCTGTAATTCCTAGCAATGATGATGCAGGATTAATGCATTCTAACTTTTTCTATACACTTACAGAAAAAGTTCTACATGTCTATATACCAAGAGGTATATAGAACACATAAGTATTTCAAAAATAGAGGAAAAGGCAATTGTATGTTGTTTATAGTATATTTCAAAAAGCATTCAGCACTTTAGAGACAAAGATATAAGCATATCTCCCAGAGTTAAGGGCAGTTTTTCCAAATTCATGACTTCTGAATGCCACTGCTAGCTGTGTTCTATAATACCATCCTATAGCTACTAAGTTCTTCTTGCCAGTAGTAACCACAATAGATTCAAAGGAAAACTGTGCTTAATTCCTGTCTCCCAAACTGACATATTTTATACACAATATGTCAAAACTCTGCATTTTTCATTAACTTCTGTTCTATCATTAAACAGAAAAGCAACGACACGGTTGGAGAAATTCAGCCATTAATCTCATAATAATTGCTTATAAATGTTCATGCTACACTGACAAGCTGAATGCATCTCATGTAGTTGAGGGTGTCAAGGTAACTTTAAAAAATAAATCTTTATTAAATCACAGCTTTCTTTTCTGACATTATTCAATTTAGGCACGAACACTGAAACTCACACCTTCATCATCTGCACACTTGATCCAACTTAATTTTATCTGCTTGAATATCAAATGTTTCAATGTTCACCTCTATATCCAGGCCCTCCTCCAGCTGTTAACTACTCCAGCCCTCCAGGGGACTGCATGTGTTTGCTCCAATCCATTTATTGTCTTTTGCTTGTCTGCATCTATCCCTAGACACTAATGTACTCACTTCTAGATATTAGTAGATAACCTCTGTGCAGTGGGAGTTTAATGAAATATCTGGCCATCAAGCTGGATGAACGTTATTTTGGCAATTGAAGTTCATAATTTAAGGGCATTCGTATGACATCCTCTAATTTCAAAGAAAGTGGAAAGTTGTTATATTCTGCAGGTATTATTAAGATGCTTCATAGGCTTATGGAACCTTAAAGAATTATACTTTGGCAGACAGCAAAACTTCTATGAAATGAAATTTATTATATGCCTTGACAATTTCAAAAATCAGAGCGATGATTAGGGCTAATGAACACAGAAGAGAACTGTTTCCCCAGTGAGCTTGTTGCACAGTTCTACTTTTCACTGGCAAAGTTCTTCTACAGCTGATGAGGTGTAATACAGACACACAACAGGATCCTTTTCATGATGTGGAGTTCTGGTAGCAAAATATAAAAACAGAGAGAGACTTTAAAATTACCCTAGAAAAGGAAAGAGCATAAAAGCTCTTAATCCAAGCCTCTGCCCTGTGGCACTGTTCGATAGGGAAAAAAAACCCCAAAACAAAATGCCACAAACTTTCTTTGTGAAGATAAAGTTGAAGTAAGTCTAGCACCTCAGTCCTTCAAAAAATGGGAAAACTGTCAGAATATTATTTCTGTTGGGATATCTTGCAATTTTCATATTTTAATGTACACTATCCTGAATCCCTAACTAGTGTTCAGAGTTTTATTTCTGAATCTTTTATCACACATAATTTTAGGAACAAGAGATTTAGAAGGCTGATCAGGGTTCACTACCATCATCAGGGATTTCACATTGACTTCAGTGTACTGGACATCAACTTATTAGCAAAGCTAGCCTGTGAGAAATCAATCTGAACATACCATCTAAAACATGGAACAGATCCACACCATGCACTCCTCTTTACCCTTTCTGGTATATTCTTGCAAGTTAGCAAAGACCAAGATAGAATTGCATATGTTGAAACCTGAAGTAAAACATTTAGCTCAATAGGACAGGCACTTATAGTTGAGATACACAAGCTGAAAGGAGGGGCAGACACAAATTACCTGTGTGCACAACACAAACCCCCACCAGGCTGGGTTAACAAACACTAATGGCACTCTGTTTGGGACAGGGCAGTCCTTTTCACCACATGACTTGGAACTCAAAGCCTAGAAGCACGATATCTATCACTGATGATAAAATACCCTATATAGCAAGTCCAAGGGGAAAAGAAAGAGAAGGAGATTACTGCATTCACCAGTGAGATGCCTCTAACTCTGCAAGACAAATTCATAGCAATGCTACGGAGGATGTAAGAGAACATTCCAGAACTAGTACCATGAATAAAACAGAGATACAGTGAGCTGTTGTCCAGATTTTCAAACACGACCACCCTTCCCTCTCAAGCTTTCTGCTGTTTGCCATTAGATTTTTCATTTCCAAATAACTCTGCAACTAAACAGGTGTAAAAAGTCAAACTCTGCCAAGCTTGGCTGCCCAGGAAGCTGTTGAAACCATGAGGTTCCCATGCAGAACACGGTCTTTGTGACAGCATGAGCTCACTCTGAATAGCTGTTTGTTCAGCGATGTGCATGTTAATGAATGCATTGTTCATTGTTATCATAGAATGCTATTCAGGGTTTCACACAAACATTAATAAAGGTATTTTCTACATCTTTTTCACTGCAAATTTAAAAGACTTTTATATTTGCATCATTCTGGTCACTGCTTCTTACCAGCTCTTAGGAAAGTGGTTCTAAGCCAATTCTCTAGCCACTCCTCTGTCCCCTTTTGGTTTTCTGTTTTCAGTATATTAATCAATTCCTACTTCCATTGTACTCTGAATGCAAAACTCAATCCTGTTTATGCCAAGATTCCTGTCAAATTCCAGCCCCATGCTGCAGTCTAATCTGCCTTCAGATCCATCCTATTTTTCAGCAGTTCTCTTAGAAAAAAAATTTATCTTCTTTCCCCCTAAATGTATCTTCCTTACCTTTCTTTGAAAGGCTGAAAAAATGGTGATAGGTACTTCTGATGAGCTTTAGTGTTTTTCCTAAAAAGAACTTAAGCTTAAAAGATTTCTGTTTATCCATAAATAACACAAGAACACACACCCAAAATCAGCATAGCTTCCTAAAAGACCAAGATATTCTTGAAAAACACCCTATGTCTCATGAAATTTTGTAGTTCTGAGATTAGACATGGCACTGTAGTTTCCTAACTCTGTTACTACAAGAAAAGGAACTCTCCTCTAAACCACCAGAATAATCGTATTTTAACCTTTGCCTAAGATCTGAGCAAGATGTACATACAGTGAATGCTTATACAAAATAATTTCAGAGACAGTTTTCCCAGAAGAGTGATTGGATTTGGAACAGTAGTTGTTTTACTGAATACTGAGGACTAGAGCTAGTTGCAATAGTTTCCTCGAGTTCCTCACAGTACAAGAGTGTAAATTTTGGGGTCACTGAAGTACCACAGTTTTTGAAAATGCTAAAAGATGTGCAATATTGATTTTCATATTTAGGTATGCTGATGCACATGAGTTTATGGGGGGGTTCCATTGGGCTGGTTTTCATTTTCTGCAGAAACATTTGTTTTTTGTATTTTAGGAACATCCATATGAGACAATTTCAGTAGATTCATAAAACTAAATTAAAAAAAATAACTATATGAAGGTGTTTAAAGTAAACATAAAAAGTCTCAAGATATAAAATACACAAGCAAGGAGTATGTTCTGTTAACTATTCTGTAGGTGTAAGTTGGGTTCACAAAGGCACCCACTTCTTAACTCATGCATCTGCCTAAGCAAATTTAAAACTAAGACTTTTCTCAACACCTTCGTGAAACCACTCAGCTGTGTCAGGGCTCTTTTGAAAAGTTTCATAGGATTATTTCCCTTTCAGCAGGGGACTGTATCATTCCCACACACACACATATGTTGGCTTACTCAGAAAAGAGCTTAAAACCAGTATTTCATAATGGGACATATTGAACTAACAAACAGAAAGAGATGTAGCAATCATCTGCTGACCTCTGTTTTTATCACTAGTATTTGAGACAGCTACTGCTTCAGAAAAAAGTAAAATAGTAGGACTTTTACTTAATTAAAATTTGTACTATCTCAACACAAGCAATTAATTACCCATTTTCCACTTAAAACAGAAGTTCTTCCTACTTTAAAAATGTATACATTTTATTTGTCTATTAATCCTTGGTAAAAAAAGCTTGGCATTATGGAGTTATCCTATTCTGTTTCAAGAACAGTGCAACTCACGAAAATGACACACTAGCAGAGACCACTGATTCCCCTCCCAAAACTGTAAATCTCTCGTGGACTGTTCAGTGGACTGCCAAGGAGATGTATGAGGAGATAGTCTCCAGCAGAGATTATCATTCAAGAGAGGCAAGTCTATATTGGAACAGAAAATACAATGCATTGCTGATGCTGAAAACAGCTGTGGAGAACTGCATTTAGGAAATAAAATATTGGAAAATAACATTTACAAAATCACATAACTTCTAGTACTATACTTCAAAGATACCTTTACTTAACAGTGGTTACCATGAGCCTGGTGATCTACTCAGCTGTGGTGGTTTAACACCAGTCAGAAATCAGAGTCCAACTAAGCCACTCCCTTCCCCCTGGCCCTTTCAGCAAGACTGGGACAACAGTGGGTTGATATGACAATTTACTGAAAGCAAACAGCACTGGAATAAGAAAGGCACAGTGACAACAGTAGTATTAATAACAAAAGTACACAAAAAGAGCAGGTGCTTTAAACACAAAAAGTGTTCACCACCTTGACTATTGCCGCTGGGACAAAGACAAGATGGCGGATGCTCCCCTGAGGCGGCACCACATGGCCACTGGGAAAAAGGCAAGATGGCAGTCTTCCCACAGCTAGCATTGCCTGTTCCCCAGCCTGAGACAACCGAAAAAAATGATGGACAAACTCCTGAAAGCTAGATTGTCTGTGTCACAATGACTGCCTTTTTCCAGATGGCTGTGTTTGCCTGTGGCCTGCAGTATTGGGCTCACCTCTTTTCCTTGCGCTCCAGTCCGCTGCTTCCCTGTCCCCTTGTGGCTGCCTCCCCCCTCAGCCCGTGCTGCAGGGTGTGTGCTCTGCTGGGCTTGGGGGCATCACTGCCACTCTTCTCAGAGTGGGGTGTGCACTCTGATGGCTCAGGCCCTTCACCACTTTTTTCTCATGTTGGGTCTGCATTTGTGACACAACAATGTTTGCTACTTTCAGAGCTACGTTTTCTGAGGACCAGGAAGGCATGGGCAGTAGAATGAGAGGGCAAGGTACACAGGGGCTGGTCCCAGCAACCTCTCTGAAGAAGAGAGAGAAACAAACTGGAATTCTGGACCTGCACTCACCTTATCTCCCCCCCAGAACCACAGCGATGCCTGAAGATATAGAATAACAACCTGGCCACTCACATGTGGTGCTCAGCTTCAACCCCTCTCTGCAACCAGGACATCAGCCTATGTCAAAGGCTGCTTTCCTCTTAGAGTCATCATCGGCACTAGGAATGCCATTAAAATCTCGGGATGAGCATTCACGTGAAATGCAGAGTGTTAAAGTTACACAATGACATTAGAGCAAATGAGATGTGAATCAGGATGGTTGCACGTGACAGCTGTAATTAGAGAATAGACATTCTCCATTCTGTGATGGAATTGCAGCAATCATTCAGGTTGGACAGGACTATGGAGGTCAAGTAGTCCAATCTGCTCCAAGCAGGGTCAGCATTAAATTCAGAACAAGTCAACTAGACATAAAATTGTCATTAAACCCTACAAAACACTCAACAGTAATAGTTTGATACAATACCTTGAGGTAAGCAAGGAAACAAAACTTTTTAAGTCATAGAAAAAATTACCTAAATTCTTCTTAAATTATCCTTGATGTTCCCAGATAGTTTAAAGGTTTATGCATTCCAGGCAATTTAAGGGCTGAATAGAAGAGTAAAAAACGTCATTCTATTGTTTCAAAACAAACCTTTACAGCACTCACAATAAATTCTCCTATGAGTCTTTTATCTCCTCTATCCTAGTCTGCAGGTTTAATTTCTCTCTCTGTGATTGGTTAACCTGTCCATGTCAGCACTTACATGACCCTATAGTAACAGTAGCAAAGTACTTCAACTACAGATGAGTGTATTCTCATAATTTCATTGAGGGATACTGAAATATTATCACCCACATTTACTGACAGAGACCAAGACAAGGACAGATTAACAGATTTGTCCAAGGTCATTCAAGAACTAGGAACGAAGTAATATCTCTTCAATTCCAGTCTAATGCTCACACCCTCAAGCTACTACTCTTCTTTCTAAAATGTATCTGTTGTCTTTTTTTTCTATATATTTGTCTCAGTGGCATGTTTATATTTCTTTCAGTCTTAAGAGCGTAATACGTCCTTTGCTAGCGTCATCTCATCTTTCCTTATCCTTTGTAACAAGGTCATCCTTTCTTGTCTTTTCCAATGTTTCAGCTACCAAGAACCCACTCTCCTTTCCCCTATTTCTCTAACATGATTTTTCTGGCGTATAAGGTTCCATTTGTGTGCACGTCTCACACAACACACCGAATCACCTTCTAGTTAAACATGCCTGGGATATGGTCTCAAAGGCTGTATCATATATTATCATGCCATTACATAAGTTTGTTATTCAGTAGTATGTAATCAAATTCCAAAGTGGTTCACACTACGGTCTAGTCTTAAAAGTCACCACTGCTTCAGGCTTGTAAACCTGGCCCAAACTGTAAATGGGCTTACACTTGAGGTCTGTCCTTATAAATCCCATGAATACAACTGGCTTAAACCACTTGGCTGTGTGAACTCAGGCACATCTGTCAAAAGCTGAACAGGCACAGCCAGGAGAGCCCATACCTTTAGCAGCTCAGTTCACAAGGTGCCTGGTTTTCTACCTGCTCAGGTGGACTTTGAGCAGACAGATATTTCCTTTATTTTCAGATCAGTGTGTCAAAGACTTTTAGGATAACTCCAGCTACATCAAAGGACTACAACTCCTACAAGAGTGTCACATACTCTTACACCTCTTGGCAACCTTCAGCAACACCAGTCAGAAAAAAATACCATGTCCTAATGTTCTGACAAGACAAAGCCTACAATTTTTCTGAAATTTATGGTGGAATAATTTGTGTGGACAATGGCATGTTAACAACAGCTCACTTTCATAGCCCTCACCCCCCCTGAAGACTTACCAATCTAAGCAACAGAAATGCTGTATCAATAACAGAGAAAAATGTACCCTGGGAAAACACAAGTACCAGGTAACACTCATTTCAGATTATTTACTGCACTGCACATAGGCACTGTCCTATTTGTCCATTATATAGCAAAGTTCAGCCTCTGGATAGAAACACAACACTATTAAAAGAAGAAATGAGTCCTGGTTAAAGAAAACAAGACAAAACAAGACAAATATGATGATAGGCAAAACACTTCATGGGACAAAAAAAAAAAAATCTTTCACCGAATACTTTGTTGTTAGCTAAAATGTTTTATAGCCTTCTGGACCTCTGCTGCATCATTACAAACCTAACAAAAAAACACAACTGTTTAAATAACTTATATGCTGTGTGCTGATTCAATACTTTAAGTCTTCCACTTTTATTACAAATTATGCTTAAGAAACATCTGTCCAACTATTCCTATATAACCAGAAGTCTATAGCATCATCTTATACTTCCCCAAGGAAGCTATGACTCTTATGAGCTAGTTCTTTCTTGTCAGTGAGTATACTGAGTCTTACTGAATTCATCTTCTGCTAAAGTCAGAAGACCTGCGTTTTTTTAGCTCTTGGTCAGTGACAATTTGTCAAACAGGTGTGGCTTTTACAACTGGATCTGGTCAGATTTTCAGGCAAGTGAAGAACATGAAGACTATTGATGATTCAGATGAAATTCAGAGGCCTAAGGAAAATTTCTGTGACGCCTTAAGTTTTAGCTTTCATATTTTTCAGATTCTGTGCAGCCTTAGTGTGTAACTCTGAACTTCAAATAAAGTGTCAGCAAGTTCTCCTCACAGTTTAGTTGGACAAAACAATCTTTTTCCAGCCTGAGAACCAAGGACACCATTGCAGCTTCAGGCCCAACAAGTATAAAAACAGCAAATTGAGGAGAGCAATCTGTGAGGATGGGACTTCATAGCCTGAAGCTGTAATTGGACAATTAACCCCAGTATTTAAATGGACCAAAACTTATAAAAATGTAAAAATTCATGACCAGTTGTCCATCTTGGGTAGAGCCACAGCCTGGTTCTTGTACTGCCCAAGGTGTATCCTTTGAAGGCCTTTTAATAAATACCTACTCTATTCCTTTAACTCTGCCCAGCCTCTGTTCCAGGTAGCCTCTCTAGGCATCATCTGCCCTTGGACAACTGGAATTATTTCCTCTGGTTTTTACTATACATGTAAAATACATTCCCAAGTAGGTTTCAGTACACACCCAGCGAGCTCAATATTTTCTGATGGGATTATAATGTAAACAACAGCTAGGACATTTGCAGAAAAAGGCCTTCAAATGAAGATTTTCAGGAGAAGATCATTGAAACATTTCTTGTGTATTACATTGCTAAACCACCTCATTTTCATTTTTTACTTGATCACAACTCTTCACTTGAATTTCGTAATTAAAACTTACCATTTTCTGTTGTACTTTTAAAAAATTGCTAGGATATTACTCCCACTCCCCATTCCACTGCCCAATCTGAGAGAGTACTCTCTGCAACATCCAAGCTGTTAAAATATCAATAAAACTGGACAAGTACTGATTCTGTAGCTGTGCACTCTTCCTTCAAGCCTCTCTTTAGTTCCTGAAACTCTTACTATACACAATCAAATGAAATCAATGGGATTTGATTTTTAAATGATAAAATATTGCTTACTCTGAATCATTCTACTTAAAGCAGAATCAAGTACAACTAAAACAATACAAGTACTAGAATTATTGTTCTTTTATACATAAGGGCATCAATCTTGGTTTGTTAAAACAGAAGGAATTATTTAGACTTTTATAATTAAGTTATATTTATAGTTAGAGTCCAGTGCACATATAAAGATATAAATTTGCAGTGGCTGAAAATCAATGTAAGTCCTTACACTGGGAGAGCTAAAACCAACACAGTGGATGACTTGGGGGCTAATAAAATAGAAGAGGAAGCAGGAAAAAGCAACCACACTTGTGAAAAGATCGAAACATAGAGCCTTTAAAAATCTTTCAGAGACACCTAGCTTGAAATATACAAATATCCTGGTGCCTGTAATGAGCTTACTCACATGTTTAAAGTTAATCAGGTGTTCATTTTGGAAGACTTGGATCAAAAAATAAAAGGGATGCATCATAAAACTTTATTTTTTATTTGGAACTTAATTTGAATAAAAACTTCTTTGAAGCCCTATTCAAAGAGCTGAGTAGCAAATTAAGCTCTCATTTCAGTATAACTCAGTATCAAGTTCCTTTAGAAGAAGCTTTCAATATGTAAGACAAAAGTAATGGAAGATTTCTAGTCTAAATAATAAAAAGAAACCTGCTTATGACAGCTTCCCAGGCCAAACTACTTTTTGAAAATCTGTCTCAATACTACAAACCTACAATATACTATATAGCATGGGCAAAAACCAGCAAAGCCCTTCAAAGAGATGCAATAGAATCCTTGAACCACTGCTACTATTACCATAAATTGTTGAGGTTTTTGCACAGAAATGCTGTGAGAATTTGAATAATACTATTTTATTGGTTAACTACTCAGAACTGGCAGTTTGTATGCTTCCCTTTAATGTTTCATTTTTATAGAATTCTTATAACTTGTTTAAAATTTCAGTTAATAATAATAATAGTAGTAATAGTAGACGTAATAATAGTGATAACAATAATATTTCCTCATAATAACTAGTTCCTTGTGTGCCAGTGACAATATTCTTCATAATACTGTTATGAGGTCCATAAAGATGTTTATTACCACCTACCTTAAGATATCCTGACACCCTGAACACTCATGCAGCTGTCATGATAGTTATTGTTTTTAGAGCATTATGAATGCAATCTGGACTTTTGTAGTATCTGGTACCTTAAGACAAAAGCTCAAAGTAATTAAGAAGTGATAAAGAAAAGCCAGAAGCAGATTATATATATATATGTATGTATAAAATACACGGACTTTTGCATATATGAGTGACATCTGCATGATTATAAAAGTCAGATACACTCTAAGGCTTCAGTCCTAGGTTTGCAAAGAACCAAAAACCACTTAAATAATTGGGTTGTTAAAGCTGTGTAAACACTTTGCTATCTCTGTCCCTTAAATACCATTTCTTAGATGTTGCTTCTCAGATTTTAGAGCACAAATAACATCAGTAGGTAGAGACTTCAGGAAAGCCCAAGGAAATCAAAGGAGTTCTTGCCAACTACAGTGAAAGGTCATAAGACAATCCTAAGCAGGTTCTTTTCTCCTTATGTCTGCACCGAAGTCCTTCTATTTCCTTTGCCATTTTTTGATTGTTTTTTGGGTTTTTTAGAAAAAACCTTGATCATACAGAGTATTCAACCGAGTTTCTTCCATTAAATTTGGAATTACTACTACATTTGATAAAATTCCTCTTTATGATGCACTGACACCAACTGAATTACCAAATTTTTTTGTCTTACATTGCTGTGGCTTCCTTTCAAGGCAAGTCACACTTATAGACCTTGTCTAACTCCAGTTCATAATGTGAGTATGAACACACTCAAGAGCATGTGAGTGATCACATGCTGTGATCATAGAAAACTCTCAATGTTTTGATAGAAATCTGAAAGGGTTTTGGGTTTTTTTTTAAGTTTAACAGCAGATGTTGAGTCTGTTCAGCTGCTAAGATAGATTCCTGATTCTGAAGCTCCACACATGTGGTTCTCACTTTCTCCTGAACTATGGCATTCAGAGGCAAGTCTATAAAGTTGGAGGCTTATCCCTTCACACTGAGTGCAGGATCAGACAGCAAGACATCTTACCACCTGACAATCTAAAAAATCTGCCCATGCTCCCATGACTTTTCACATTATCTTTCAATATTTTTATTGTAGAATATAAAATTATATTAACAAAATTCTATAGCAAACCTAGAGAGGTTAATCTACCCATTATCAGGCATGTTAAGGGCAATGGTAACTTAAAACTCTGTAATTATGATGCCTGCTAGACTCTGTGCTACATAGATCTTAGAATGTCTGAAAAATAGAATAAAACCTGGATGTCTGTTAATGAGCAGTACATAAATGTAATTCACAGGTTCCTCATAATAGCAATAAAGAATTTTATCCCCAACACTAAATAGACTAACAATGCTGAAGTTTGATATATTGCAACATGATGTGCTGAAGGTACTACTTGAGTGTTCTCAAGAGAAAACTTGATCTGTTAATCTTGAGACCTTTACAAAACTATTCCAGGTTTTGATGTTATATTTGATGAATTTCCAACATTAGATGGCTTATCATGATTTAAGGCTGCTACTACTTAAACTGCCTCTTATTTCTTTATGTCTACGATGGTTTTTTTTGGAGGGAGGGTAGGGATGGAATTTTACAATATAGTATCTGCTAATTTAAAAGCATCATTATTTATTAGATATATGTTCCCATCTGTAAGCCAAGGTCTGATATTGTATTCACAAAATCACTATATTTTCCCTACTCTTAATTTTTCCCAAATTCAGATCACAAAATCACTATATTTTTCCTACTCCTAATTTTTCCCATGAAAAAATAATAAATATTTTCACCTATCCTTTAACAACCAGTCAGTTGTTCTCCACACCATTCAAGTGTGTCCAGCCAGTCATAAGAGTAAATACAACAAACATTAAAAAATCTCATACAGGAACTACAATCAATATCCAAACATGCTGTGCTACTCTTGCCTCTGGGCCTAGGAAACATGTATATCTATTTAGGTGTTTGTGAGGAGAAGAACACAGCCAGAGTTCAACATGTGAAGGGACAATGAAGGATGTCTTTGCTTCTGTTGTATTTTGGAGCTTGCTTGAGTAACTTACCACAGTGCTACGTGGCTTTTTCAGAACTGTATTGCATTGATTCCACTCTCTGTGCTCCTACATGACTGCAGGATGGCTCCTGCACCTACCCACAAGACAGCTGATGCACGGTGGGACCTCTGCAATCACCAAGGACCGGGAGTCCACAGTAGTTCACAGAATCAGTTACAATTATAACAATCAATTACATAACCATAACAACAACTAATTAATTAAAATATTGATTCTCCCTTAATGAAAGGGATAACAGTTGAAATTCATTATGGTCATATCACTTACATTAAACATTTTTAGCACATAATTTCTTGAAACAGATTTAGTTCTGATGAAAAATAGACACCCAATATTTCACGTTGATCTGGTGTCTAAAAACATTCCAGTCGTGCTTAAGAAATGTGTCATCTTTCTATTCCTTTGTATCTTTTTATTTCACTCAATGACAAAATAATTGAAGTCATTTGTGATTGATGCTCTATTCTTATTACAGTTATTTCTTGGCTGTGAAATTCTTCCTGATCTGCCTTCTCGATCTTCCCTAGAGGTGTGCATGACTTCTCTCTTTCTTTAATTCAAAAACTCCTAACATATGGTTCCCACCAAAGCTTAAAAACTGTCTACTTTTGTAACTGTACTGATCAAGACAAAGAGGGAACAGAATGCCAGATTACTTGCCAGACTACACGTCATTTTATTCAAACATTCACAAGCAACTTTTCAAGAGTTAAAATATATTTGTCATTGTAATTTTTAAAAGTATAATTTATCTCTCTACTCTCTCTCTCTTTCTGAATCCCTGTTAAAAACTGCTGAACAAAAGCTTAAAGGCATCCAGTCTCCTGGGACCTAACAGGGAGTGACTGCCGAGAGCAACATGTATGATCGAAACAGCAAAGGGCTTTGCCTACCTGTCTGAAGGTATCACTTCCTTTTCTTAATAAGAGGAAATTAAAAAAAAAAAAAAGTTGGCCTCCCAGCGGTGGGAATCAGAGTGGGGAGAGCTCAGATGACACTAATGATTACTTTATTTTCCAGTAGCGTTGAGAGGATAGATAATCTATTTGCTTCTTAATAAACTTCTCTCTTCCATTTCATTTTTTTACCTGGCTTGGTCAAATAACTGATAAATCTCTTATGAAGACTCTGGAAAGGTTTTATATCCATTTTCAAGGGTTGGAGTAGATATAAGCAAGTTTTTGAAAAAAAAAATAGTAACCTTAGATGACAGAAAATGCAGTTAAAATAATTATGATATTTGAGGACTGGTTAGGCATCAATCTGTTACACATGTGAAGAACCACATAAGGTGTTTCACAATGTCTGTTTCTATGTTATCCTTACATAACTTTATCCAAAACTTTCCCGAAGAGTTACAGTTAGCTTTCTCACAGAATATACTTCAGAAGTTTAGTTGTCACATTCTTTCTCAATCTTTTTACAATATAAGGTACCAACACACTTTCCCTTGTAGAATTTTTCAGGTCCTTCCCAAGCAAAAACAGGAATAAAACCAAAAATGGGACAGTAATGATTGCCTGTTTGGCTCACTATTTGCCAGCAAGAATTGTCAATACCGCTTTTAGCAAGAAAAATACTTTAGTGCTAGAAGCTGCCATGTAGCCAAACTCTTCTGCACAAGGAAAACTAACATTCTTTCTTTAGTAATTTGTTAAAGCTCATTACCAGCATATTATTTAAATAAACCAGCAACATGTCTTGATTTGCTGCTCATCTAAACTGTCTCCTTTTTGAAGCTAGGGATAGTAGAACTATTACCTTCTCAATGACACTTTCAGTGGAATCCGGTCCTATAATTATGTCTTCTCAGTCACATCACTTGAAGAGCTGTGACTCAGCTGCAGGAGGTTACATGTGGTGACAACGCTCAAAATGAGTCTCCAGTACTATAACTAACATTGGTATACCAAACTGTTGAAAGTGATTTCTACTAGGAGCTTTAGTTCACAAAATCCAACTCATTCAACGTTTCTTTACAAATTATAATCCTGAGAATTGACAACTCCCACGGGTAACAACACTGCAGATTTCTAGCTTAACAGTCTGAACCTCTTCTGGAGTATTGCAGTGGGATAGAGATCCCAAGGAAATATACATCCCCCATGCATATTCAGGCTACCTCGTCCACCTCCCAGCTTCAACCAACTTACTTCATAGTGCTATTTTTGCTTCCATGTTTGAAAACCCAAAGCACATAGACAAATTCCAGTTGCTCTGTGTTCTTGTCTACACTCCTGACACATTTCTGCCTCAGAAAGTTTGAGGCTTAGTGATTGTCATTTCTCATGCAGGAACAGATTGGAAGCTGGGGGAGGGATTCCTGCTTCTTGTGCTCATCTTTTCCCACTTTCAATGAATTACACACAACCCTATACCAGTTAGCATTACCACACCCACAGTAACTTAGAACATATACTTCGCTTCAAACCATTTTTTGCAGTTGCAAAAAGTTGCACTTTTCTTGTTTAATCATATAGAGTGTTGCAGTTCACTGTGTTGCAGTTCACTACTTTATAGAAAGCCTCTTTAAATAACAACTCCGTGTTTTTTCTGTTTCTGAATGCTTTGATTTAAAAATGGGCTTCTTTGCAAAACATTCATGTTTGCACTGAAATGCTCCTCCCACAATTTAAGAGTAATATAATTGGTTTTCCTACATCCTTTCTGAGAGAAGGCAAGTGATTTATAAATATTTTCCACTTCACTACACATTGCATAAATCACTGGGCTGACCTGTACTTCAGAGCTTTGTCTGCTCAGCCTTGCTGTGGTTTGTGATCTGGCAAAGGGCTCCTTTCCCTCAGGTCATTCTTTGGGTTTATCAATATGGAAAGTCTTGAGCTGGGTTAACTACGACATTTCTTTCCAACTTTCTTTTGCTCTTTTAAAAGAAGTCAACTCCTGGCACTGTTGTGTGATAGTAGCAAAGACTAACCAAAAAGGGCTCCCTTATGACTGAGGCAGGCATCTTATTGCAAGAAGCAAACCAGAATTATCCTTAAGGTATTCCCTCTTTGTACTAACACACAACCCTTCTTGTGAGCCTCTTGCTACACATTTAAAGCAGTGCTTACTTCTCTTGAAGGCAAGGTTGAGGGTGAAGGCAATGAGTCTAGAGCAATCACACAGTGGCTTTCTCCTATGGGAGAAATAAAGCTGGGAGACCTAAATTTGGGAACGGCTTGGGCATTTTTGCAACAACAATCCTCTTATTGATTCATTACACATGCGTATATTGGGAAGACAAAATGGTTATTTGTCCTTTTGGCTGATGAGTTTATGAGGCATGGGCAAGACTGCTGTACACAGCTGCCAAATTGCTAGGTGTAAAAATCTTCTACTGCCACTAAGTATGACAGCAAGGAAAGTCCAGGAGGTTGCCCACAGCTCTCTCACTGTTTTCATGCCTGTATCATCTACATATTCACTTCCAAGCTCTTATTCTGTATTAAGAAGCAGGTCCTTGTTGAAAGACCACTCTGTTAAATTTCTGGGTTAACAGCTCCTGAATTTAGCTATCACTTTCCAAAACAGTATGATCCCTGCCTAATGGTATCCAAACATCTGATTGTGCTTGCAACTTCAGTAAGCTTGAAATGCCTTTCCCTTTTCCCTCCAGATATAATTTGTAAACTTCTCCTTCAAAATATTGCATCACCCTAAGTCCTTTGTCTGATATTTTTTAATTAGTCCCGTCCATCTACCATGAGAAGTCATTGTCTCAGATTCTCTGTTCTATTTTGCTAAAGAATGATGGATTTTTACATATGAAATTGAAGTAAATTTCGTTTCCATTCTGCTGCTTTTCTCTTACTGCAATGACTGTTTAGTCTCATGATTCTGGTAGATGCTGTACTCAGGATGATGATTGCTTGCATGTGCTTTTACCTGTTTTTATTTTTTCCAGCATTTTATTGTAAATACTGCCTTTCCCAAAGATCATATTCTCAGCTTATTTTCCCAGCCTTTCTACATCAAGACCTATGTTTCATTTATAGATCTCAGATAATTTATCATCCTTTCTCCACAGGCTTCTGCATCTAAAACCTAAGATTACTGATAATTAAACACCCCTCTCACACAGCCTTCCCTTTAAGCTTGGCCTGGTTTACAAACATACGTGTTATCACCTGACAAAGAACACCTAACCAAGGTAATTCATTATAAAATGTTCTGTATTTTGAAAAAACCCATTTCAAGGAGGAGAGAGACGTTTGCTCAGTGCTTCCAAAGATGTTCCTCCCCAGCACATGAAACATCTTATGAGCAATTGCTTCAAGCAAGTAGAGATCAACACAGAAGAATATGCTACCAACATTCTTGAACAAGGTAAGTCCATATAGGCTACTGTAATGCCTGTTTGGCCTAATTAATATTTTAGTTCATAAGAGGCCTCATTAATTTTTGGTGGGTTACTTGTGCATTTGAATACACTCTAATAGCAGCAAAGGGATATATCTTGCAGTGAACTTGGTAGCATTCAATTTTTTTACAAGATTTGCCAAAGGCAAACTTGAAAAGCAAGTTATTTTCAACAGACTTAACCTTGTCTGATAAGAGTTTAAATGGTTACCAAAAAACTTGTAAAGGTCTGCAAATCATAATCTCTTAAGGAGAAAGACATCAAGTTTTGAAGCCTTACATTTTCTGCCTACATTTCTGTGATGCATCATGCAAATAGTCAGACTGCACTTTTCTGTTCCCATGTGTATAAACGAGTAAAACTATATCTATCTTGGTCTGAAGTTTTGCTATGAGCTTCCTCTACTTCTAGCATGCAAGGATATAAATGTAGCTGATAGCAGAGCTGGGAATCATCTCTGCTAGATGTTACCATCCAAGCAACCCTGGCCAGTTCCATCATATAACATTTCCCTGCAGTGACACAAGCAGAGAAGAAATATGACCCTCCTTTTCTGCTTTTCCTGGACATCTCCAGTGTCACAATACAGGGAGAATTTCAATACCCCATTTCCTTTTCAGGATACATTGAAAGCATGAGAGAGAGATAAGTGAAAAATAAGGATTCAAAACTTTGGGTGTTTGATCAATTTAATCCTAATGGAAACCACATCTGCTCTTGAAAACTGTATACAATATATTTATAGCAGACAGTAAAAATATTATTCCAAAATTCTGTTTCCCTGTGTTATTACAAAATGACAATATTGTTTTTAGGCTATTTCCTTTAACCAGATTGACAGAATTACAGGTTGACATTACTGTGAAATTTTATGATGTCTGATGTTAACTGTGCCAGTTTGATTAGCCTTGATTGACAGCTAGTACCTGCACAGAAAGTTAAATATCTCTGGAAGGAAAGAGTGGTGAAAAGTATGCTGCCTCTCTCATTGGTAACAAGTAACAAGAAATATATAGCAACAGTAGTAGTAGTAATATTACATATAGTATTACAATATTAATCTCAATTACAATTTAATTTATTCATTAACATTTAAAATACTGATTTTCATATCAGTGAAATAATAATACTCATTACTAATAATTATAATACACATTTCTATTCACTCTCACCTAAACCGTTTTGTGTTTGGCAACCTTTTTACATGCACACTGAATGAACATAACAAGTCCGAAATAACTGAGATCTTTCATTCTGTATACATTTTGTTCCTGGAAACGTATTACCATGTCTGAGGGACTAAATTTAAAAATCTCAGCACACACAATGGCTGTATCTGAGCTATCATATCATAGTAATGCTTCTCTCCTGCAACATGCTCATCTGTTATCCAAACAGAAGTTGAGATTGTTTTAGACTATAAAATTGCTTGCTCAGATGTCTAGTGAATTCCACAAAGATGTGCATTACCTCTCTGGCTTTAGGGTCTGAAAACCCTAAACACTTGAAAATGGGTGCAATCGGAAGCTCTTCACTCACCCTGTAGATGACATTAATTCATATCAACAGGACGCTGCATGTTATAAGACACAAAAAAAACTTTGTAGAAACTGCTCTTCGTTTTACTTGCACAGAAAGAGGAGAATTTAGGAAGGAGTGGAGAGGGAACCCGGTTTTTTTCAGTGTGCAAAAAATTCTTATAGGTGGTGAAGGTGTTTGAGGGTTTTTCACTTTAATAGTTCAACATCTTTGAAATACAGAGATGAAGAGTGGGAAGGATCTCCTTTTTCACTGAGTTTGGTACTCTATTTGCACAAATCATCAGCTATCTTTTGAAAAGCATATGGATTACCTTCTGAAAAGGATTTAAGGTTTTGCATATTTTGCTGTAGGTCTTTTAGGTTCTGTTTTCTTTAGTGGCTGGATGTTTCCAATTGAATTTCCATCTTAAATTTATTTGCGGCCAGCTAATAGCAAACTCTTCCTGAAACTACATGATCTTCCAACTTAAGTTGTTTTCCAGGGCTCCTGGCATTTAAATTTCCCAGGGAGAGCAATCATATAATCTCCTAGCCCTCTTTTTCTAGTTACATCTAATTTCCATCCATATTTATAAAAAATTCTGCATTCTTCATTCTCTCCATCCCCAGATAAACAAGTCATTCTCCTGACAATTCTCAAAGTCTTTATCATTATCTTTCACACTTTGAATTCCCCTTTCCTTAGCACAGGAGAGTCCATGCCCAGCCCAACAGTGAGAGCTCTCCTTGGGAACAGTTGGATACCTCCACATAAAAATGCCATAACCCCCAATAAAACCTTTCCATGTCTCATTTCCCTCCTGTGCTGAGCATAAATACACAGTTTTGAGGCAGAAGGAAACCTGGAGCAACATGGACAATAGTCCTTTGCTGGGTCACTGTACTGGCCACTGGTACCCAGTATTTCATACAACTTGTATAAATCATTCCCTCTGCAGCTCTACCACTACCAGTGCCATCCACTCTTCCCCAGATTTAGGATTACATTTAACTGTATGACACTGCATCACAGTGGTGCCTCTTAGGCTCTTTAGGATCAATTTCTCTATTTCAGTCATTCCTCTCTGGTAGAAGTCCTAACTCTAAGGGAATTTAGTACTATTAGTCCCCAGGTGAAGCATTTTGCACTTTCTGCTATGCAATTTCATTCCATTTCTGCTACTGTAGTTCTCAAAATTATTCAGCCCTGACTGCTTCTTTCTCTTAGTTTTGTCTCACTGGTCATCTTTTTTCAGATCTTGAGAAGTTCCTTAAATTTTTTCTCCTGTTAGGAAGCTCCCTTTCATTGTACTGAGCTTAGTTTCTTACCCTCTCCACAATCCAGCAATTCTTATGCTGACACATATACTTTTTGGTTGAATAAATAATTTTTGAAAGAGCAGTATAGCAAATTAAGCTCCAGAAAGACTATTAGTAGTTAGCATTTGTTTCCCCAGAAGGAAGTCAGCTATCTGGTTAGAAAGAAATCAGGTTAATCTTGCGTGATCTGCCTTTTCTATTTTTATTTTTAATGCAAGTTTAATTTCATAATTCTTCGGCCACAAGAACAAAGTAAAATGTCATGTAATAGACTCTGTTCTTATATTTCTATATCTTCTCATAAATGACTATGTAACCTTTCTAACTTCCATTTTTAATTAATTAGGTCCATATAGACAAACCCTTTTGGCCTTTGTAATAACATCTTGAGTTCAGGCATGTTGGAAGGGCAAATCATTTCATGTAATGTTCCAAAATAAATGCCTCTCTATCCATAGGCCTGTAGGAATTGCTTCAAGGGGAAAAATGGTGACAAAATAAAGAAAGAATACAAAGGCTTACTGTCTCATGGAAATGTTTGGTAATGATTTTAAACCAAGTAAAATAATGTCTGGGATTTGGAGTGGAAAATTTTATTTTACTAAAGATGTTTCTTCAAAATATACTGCTAGAAAAATTATTGATTAATTCACTTATCAGTGTTATTATTTTTAAACATCTATCCTGTTTTTATGATGAAAACTTGAAGTGGGAAACTTTTCAAGAACAGACCTTGTGTTGCACCATTATCGTCTTTTTATCTGCATTACTTATGTCATTATCACAATAATTCAATGTATTAGTATAGCTACCCTTGAAATAAAAGGGTGCATATTTGCTTGGAGTTTCTTTGAGAAACATGCTATTGCTGAACTGTTATTTTTGCACAATTAACCAACAAAATTCAGATTTACCTCCATTCATTAGCTCAGAATGCAATTCATGCATTTCCATCAAAGGAAACATTACTGACGTACTGGCAGAAATAGAAAGGGTTTTCACTGCAAACTTCCTTTTGCATTTACTTCATTTCTCAATGGATGTTCAAAAATTCTAAGGTGACAAGAGCTGAAATCTTAGCTGATAGTCTCTTTAATTTTCTGCCTTAGCCCTACAATGACAGTCAGAAGGTTGTAAAAAGCTGATCTTAAAAGTCACTGAACAGAAAATTAAGATGGAAGAAAATTATGATTCTAAGACACATCTAAGTGTCCTAATTAGCTTCTGCTGCAGTACCTCACATTCATGCTATAATGGTACATAGGAACATGAATTGATTCCAGAGGGAGGTCTGGTACAGTCAATCAGTTTCTCCACTCATGAGGAGACAACTGCCCTGGTTGAATAAGCCTGTAGACCACTGGGAGCTCATATTCCTTCAGCTATAAAGCCCTTTTGGATGCATGTCCTTATCTCACAATGAAATCTTTAAAAGCTTTCTTCCCTGGTGAGACATACATAGAATATGGATTTCCTTTTGCACTGCAAACTCTGCCTAGAAAAACAGTACAGACAGCTCTAACTTGGGTACTATTGGGATGGAGGATAACAGAGAAAAAGGACAGCAGTGATGAGAAAGCACAACCACAAATGCATCCTGCCTCAAAGAAACTTCACCAACCTCTATGTGTTTGGAAACGTAGCATCTATCAACTGTCACTTCCAGAGAGAAGGTAACTAAAAATAACAACAACTGAACATGTCTGGAATTAAATTCAGAAAATGGCCAATAAAAAGAAAGTTGGCCTATTTTGAAAAAAAATAAACATGCTAAAAACTGTGATAGTTGCTGTTTCATTGTGTGGAGAACAAAGTAAACACTTCTCTTATTTTCAAACATGCACTGCAGCTTAATTATATGAAATTGCATCATAGATCCAAACCAAAGTATGTTAGTAGAAAGGTAGAAGAAAATGAAACAAAGGCAAAAGCAAAGCATCCTATCCTGGCACATTCTCCAGGTACTGTGCTTGGCAGCTGTGAGATGCAACTTGGCACAAAACTCACAAAAGCCTCTAAATGCTCTGCCATTCAACCCCAACTATCTGGAACCACATGTTTAAGTTCATGACCTAGAAACAGCTCAGAATGTTCAACAGATAACAGAATCCAACCCTAGAAGAACTAGACTGCCTGTGGGGAGGAGAACCACTTACAGCACTGCTCCAGAGAAGGCTACATAACATGATTTTGCTCAGAAGCTGATTAATTCAAATATCAACAAGAGGTTGCTTGGTGCTGGCTGTAGAGGCCCTGATCATTTGCTGACAGTGTTGGGAAGTATATGGAAATAGAGATGTGAAGAGTCCAAGGGACATGTGACACATACAAGAGTTTTAGTATCATAAACAATATGAATGGAAACCTACATGACAGAATGTACTGGCATAAACAAAACATTAAAATAACATATTAAAAGGTAGGTAACAAAGGGAAATAAAGCAAGGACGTTGCTCAGTCAAAGACCAATAATCTTTCCCAGCTTTATTTTAAAAAAATTGAAATATTTCAATTATATCAAAGTATTCGCAACAGACCTTACATGCATAAAACAGCTGTTTAACAGAGAAAATGAATTACATTCTCCTTTTGAATGTTGGCTTAGACATGTGTTGCAACAATGACGTGTTACAGATGACATGTGTTAATCATGGCTTCCATACAGTAGTTCAGTGGTTTTATGTAATATCTTTTAAAAAGTTCTAGAAAGGTTTTTTCATTACCAGTTTTAGAGGGGAGGGAGTGTTTCTTCTTGTTATTTTCATAGATGCTTGATTTGTGCACTATCAAAGGCGCAGGAAGAAAAGATGTTCTATCTCCATTTTAGAATTTCATTAACTTATCATATGTATTTGGGCTCATTTACCATTAAACTTCTCATGAAATTTTTCAGTACAGCTCAGACTCTCCTAGTTCAAGAACTATTTTTCATATTTCCTTGTTTACAGTTTACAGTTTTATTTTGATTAGTTCTCTACTGGCTTTTGTTAAACTGCTATGTTTCTAAGCATTCAAAAATTTTTGTACTCAAAACTTGTCATTAAGGAGTAACCAGTTAAAAATGCATGATGTACTCTTTGATAATACTGAATTCCCCTCCCTTCCAGTGCCAAATTACTATTCCAGTTACTGGTACTTCTCATCATGCAAGACAATGATAAACTCAGGCTGAATGAAATTGTTACTTCATTGTGACAGGAGACCAGAGAGGTGTGCTCTATGCATATGTGTACAGCAGACTGTGGAGATCAAACCGGAAAACATGTGAGACATGCAGTCTGCATGTTTCTTTTGCTGACATAAGTATTCTCCTAAATGTACTGTAGATTCTTCTTTTAAAACAGATTTGGTCACTATAGCTCTAAAACCACACATGTTTCTACCAGAAGCAATGTAAGATTTATTATTTTAATAATGCTCTTTTTTCTTCAAGGTAGGAACTACAAAAATAAACACACACACCCACCAGATCAAAACAGCTACAAAATAAACACTCAATGCAGTAGAACATATTGGCTAGTTAAGATTGAAACATGTTATTGCATACCTGTATCTCATCCCAAAATAAACACAGAATTGAAATAGAAAACAAAATAAGATTGTTTTAATATGGGGTCTTAAAAGTAAGACAATATGAAAAAAAACCTCATAAACAAGTTGCATTCAAAACTAAATTAAGAAGATAGTTTCTAAAAAGTCACTGTGTTTTGTCAGTCTCTGGTACCAGTTCATATACAATTGATTACAAGTGAAAATTGTGAGTTCAGTAGCAGCTTGATCTGACTATACAGGCTGAGTACAAGACAAGCACAGAGTAAAAACTATGTCCACTAACATCCAAATCCAGAGTGACTCAGAGGCCATTCTAAGCAGTGCTGGCTATAAAGGAGTCCACTTTCTACTGTCATTCTACATCTCTTCATTTGAGTCTGGCAATACTGTCTGACTAAATTGTCCAGCAGAGTGGGCAGATGTGAAATGCCTGTTTTCAATACCAAATCCAACACTACTGCTGTGCATTTCACTTTAAAGCAAGATGACAAGCTCCAGAGTAATCAGCTCACCCTTGCATTGATCCTCATAAAATGCAGCACCTGAAATCCACCAGACCTAGCCCTCAAATTCCTAGGAGGGCATCACCCTCTGCTGCCTCCCTGTCTCTGGGGAAGGGTGGCTGTGGGATGGTAGAGGGGAGAGAGAAGTTGGCATTGCTCCAACAGATGAGCCTTTAAAGGACTCTTGTGCTACAGCTGGGAGTGCAGTCTGGTCTCCACGAGGCCTCAAAGGAGAGCCCTCATTGTCCTGTGCACCTCCAGAAGACAGGAGAAGGCCTCTTGTAGTATCTAACATGTCTTTTGTCCTCTTGCTTTAAAGTGAAAAGCACTTTCACTTTAAAGCCAGTAGTGCTTAGAATGTTTATAAGTGTAATATGAGGCAGTCAGCACTACCTAGAATGATTATAAGTGTAATATGAGGCAGAGTGGAACTTTGATTCATTGTGCTAGAAAAGGTAACTATAATTTTTCTGGAGAATAATTTTTTAAGTTCCTTAGCATCTCTGTTCCAAGCAAGTTCCTATTGAAAAGCAATATCTCTATAGACCATCTAGGTTAGGACTGCCTCTTTGAGTATCATTTGGAATATTTCAAAGTAGACCCTTCAGGCAGTTTTGCAAACTAGTATATCCAAGTTGACCTTATGGACTGTGATTCAGCTTGTGTTCATACTTGCATTGTCTTTATTCCAAAAAATATAATAGCACAAACTCTGCTCTGTATAGCAGCATGTCTTGAGCTCCAATGATAGACCTGAAAGCATACAGTATTCATACTCCTGACCCACAACAGACTAACACACTATCAGACTAGTTAGAAGACAATTAGTCCAATTTCACATTTCCTAGCAGCCGAAAAATTTCATGTTATTTTAGTCACAGTGGATGGATGCCAAGTTCACTGGAAACAACCCTGCTGATTTACCCAGTCCATTTTAATACTTTAGAAATACTGCTGAAACATGGCTGTCCTAATTACACAGGGATCAGTGCACAGTGTCCCTCTCACCCAGGATTCTCCCAGAAGGGCTGCAATCACCTGCATTCCCCTTAATTTCACCATGCAATTCCAACTAATTTCATCCTAGTACAGTGCTGTCAGACAACTCCCATGTCTCTGCGGTTTTAATCGATTAGCTCAATGTCTCTATAATGCATCACCAGCTGCCAGGCACAGAACTGGACGCTTTGCAAGCATTTCAACTAAAAGACAGTTTAATTACTATAGCAGCATCTCAAAGGCAAAGGCATAAGGACTTGCAAAAGAATTATTAAAATATTTGGTGTCAACAAACCACTTTAAAACTGAGTGAACAATAACAATCAAAAGGTAGAAAATAAGGAGAAAGTCACATTTTAAATAGTCCATTTTAATAGACTCTAATGTATTCAGGCAAACGGACTACCTTAAGTATTACTGTTTACACAATGCAATTGTGCTTTATGATAATTGTTTTGCTGCAATACAGACATACAGACATGTAAAAATTTATGTTGCTGTCAGTAAATTACAATGCAAGAAAGATATCTTCAATTAGAAAATAGTTGAAGTAAGCAAATTAGACAATAAATAGACTGCCTTAAATTAATGAATTACTGAACCAGACTGTAAACTTTGCTTCATTCCTTGAACCACCATTGCTGATCACATCAATGCAATGAAAGGGTCTTGTGACTCCCTGGCTGAAGTGAACACATGCATAGGGAAAATCAGACATTTAAATAGCAGCAGTTCTAACAGAATCAAAAGTGATGTTGCAGATCAGTCAACAAGACAAATGACCACAGGAATTAAGGTCTAATCCTTTCCTCTCTCTCTGTTCAAGGCTAAGGATGCTCAGAAAGGACCTAGGAAAACCCTGTATCTGCTGCACAAGCAGAGACAAGAAAGCCAAATTATACAACAGTCCCCAAACTATACAACCGTCCCCAACAGTCAGATCCAGCACCTCTCTCACAAACCACACAGGCTTCCCAAGACTCAAAGTTTGACTGCAAACCATAACAGTATAACCGTATTTAAAGCCTTTTCCAGCTGACATAAATGGTCACTCATTTGCTCAAAACTCTGCTTCAACATAAGGCTTACAGTAACCTCAGCCTGGCTGTATCCTAAAACTGGCTACTGATGGGTTGGCAGGTGCTGGGAAAAAGTTCAAGGTCACATGCTCCACTCTAGTGGGAGATGTCTATATTTGATCCTGGTGACCTCTTCCAGCAGTCTGAAAGAATGGCATTGACAGAAGCTGCATAAAGACTTGCCCATTCTTCTTTACTACAAGGAAGGTCACTATGATTTATCACCTTTGTGAGGGGAAGAAAAGAAAGAGATGGGGAAAAGAAAACTTACTGCACTTAAAAGCTCTCAAAACCTCAGGGCAGCACTGCAGGTATATGGGAAATAATAAAGCATTTGGGCCTTTCACAAGGCCAATGCAGTACATGGAAATGCGAGAATAGATGACATCACATTTCTTAGCTGGCTCATTTGCATAATTTAAAATATGTTGTTTCATTTTATTAGCATTCTTAGTGGAACCTTTGATTTTTCTTGGTGTTCTAAAACAAATCTGAGTCACAGGAATATATAAAACCTGGGAGTCCTCCATTTTAAAGGCAGAAAAACCTATTAAACACTTCCACTCCCTAACTTCCATACTGTCTTTGCAACATTCTGTCTCACAGAAAGTTCCTGCAGAAATCCCTCTTCTATCACTTAGCCTTCTACTACAGCCTGTAGCATTCTGTGCTGAAGTGAAATGCGCAGACACCTCAGTTTTCACATCTCTTCTGCAAATACGAGTATGCAAGCCTGTTCAGTGCTTCAACTAAATCATTCAACCAGTAATCAGCACAGCACACGACAGAGTTATAAAGTAAATTGTTGTAAGTTAAAAGATAGTTTTCAAATTCATATGAGTATAATCAGTTTAGTTATGAGTTTAAGCAGTTTAGATTTAACAAATTAACCATCTTTAGAACTTTCTTCTAATCTGGACAAGACGTAATCCTTTCCTCACATTTAGAATGTTTCAAATTTTTTTATGTTTAAAAAGTTAGCAATCAGTACACAGAGTACAATACTACCTTCCATCTTTAAAGGCATTTAAAGAAATTTACATTGTCATGTCTGCAATCTGTTTACAATATACATTTTAAAAGTAAAGCCCGATCAATTATTTCTCCTATGAAGTGTTGCTTTCTTCCTAATGCAGTCAATAAGGCTAGGGTGCACAGAAGATATTGCAGTTCAGTCAGAAAAGGATGATTAACATGCAAGAGCTAGTGTAAAATACCTCAAAAGAGCCCCATAATGTATTGGGCTTGTGTGGCCAAGGTTTTGCAGCAGGGGGAACTACAGGAGTGACTTCTGCGAGAAGCCTCTGGGAACTTTGCCTGTGTCTGATGAAGCCAATGCCAAGCAGCTCCAGGGCAGACCTGCAGCTCACCAAGGCCAAGCCCTTCAGTGACAGCGTTAGCACCTCGGGGATTACACAGCTAACAAGGGGAAAACAGAAGCAAATTGCAGCCAGAGAAAAGGAGTGAGAATACGTGGGAGAAGCAACTCTGCAGACACCAAGGAGAGTGAAGAAGGAGGGGCAGGAGGTGCTCCAGCCCCGGAGCTGAGATTCCCTGCAGCCTGTGGTGCAGACCTGGGTGAGACAGGGTGTGCCCCTGCAGCCCAAGGGGGTTCATGGCAGAACAGATGGGCACCTGCAGCCCCTGGAGGAATGCACATCCGAGCAGGGGGACAAACGCAAAGGAGGCTGTGACCCCATGGAGGGCCCATGCTGGAGCAGGCTCCGGGTAGGCCCAGCAGCCCCACAGAGAGAGGAGCCAATGCTGAAGCAGGTTTCCTGGGGGCCCATGCTCTAGCAGCCTGTTCCCAGAGGGCTGAACCACCTGAAAGGACCCACACTGGGGCGGTTTGCAAAGAGCTGCAACAGATGGGAGGGACCTGCCTCAGGAGAAATTAATGGAAAACTGTCTCCCATGGGAGGGACCTGACCATGGAGCAAGGATGTGAGAAGTCCTCCCCTTGAGGAGGAAGGAGTGGCAGGGACAGCACATAATAAACTGAATGAAGCTCTCCAATCCCCATCCCCCTGCATCACAGTGGGTGAGAATGTAAGGAACCAGGAAGTAAAGTCCTTCAAGGAGGAAGGGGATAGGAAAGTGCTTTAAAATTTGAGTTTATTTCTCATTTTCCTAATCTGATTTAATAGGTTATTCATTCATTATTTCCCCAGGCTGAGCCTGTTTTGCCTGTGACAGTAATTGGTGAGCTATCTCTCCCTGTTCTTAACTTGATCCATGACCCTTTCCTTATGTTTTCTCTCCCCATGTCCAGCTGAGGAGGGGAGTTGGCAGAGTGGCTTTGGTGGGCACCTGGCATCCAGCCAAGATCAAACCATCACACACTGCACAAAAAAAAAAGAAAATTGTCTTAAATTCACAATTACTTTGCCTCCTATTATTCATCAGCACATTACTGGTCAGGTCTCTAACAAATGGATAATTTACATTTTTTGATATTTACATACCATCTGCAAGGGTAAGTGCATCAGCACAGGGGCAGGGTTTGGTTTGTTCATTCACTTGTTTAAAAGCTTTTATTGAGAAACAAAAGTAGTCACATTTATTTCAAACTCAGTGATGCAGTAGGAGTTATCAAAGATATTACCTTACCAATAAACCCTTACTAATATACAACTATTATTTAATCTGTGGTTAGGGGAAGGGTTAATGTGACTCTTGCTACACTGACTTATCTGCTTAAAAAGTGGTATCTAATTTCCTTGTCTATTATGGGAAGCACCAAAGGAGGCTTGAGGTTGGGTGTTTCAGAGTGATATATAGAAAATAGCATATTCTTGTTATTTTTTTATGTTGCTTTGTAATGAGTTGAGAACTGCTTCTTATTCATAATGTCTACAAACAAATTTAGCCACTTCACCCTGGAGAATTATCCATTGGATTTTCCAGTGTCTGATTAACAAGTGTCTAGAGACCATTTTTCCCAGGGCTATCAATCTTTTGCTCTACCTTCCTTAATTTTTGACCAAGGCAAATTTAATGACAGCAGTTCTCTTCCCAGGAAGTTCTTTTTTGGGATAAAACATACTGCAAAATTATTTAAGTTTTTAGCAATTTAGGTAGTACATTCACTCAATTTTCAGAAATCAAATGGAAGAAAATGCAACCAAACATAAAAGACCCCTAACATGTAAACCTGAGCTGGAACACCTAATTCCCATGTGAAAATCTGTCCCCAGATGCTGTGACTGCATGCATGCACACTCTTTAAATATGAATTCTAGCTCAGGTTCATTTAATACTGATTTGACTTCAGAAGAAGGAAAAAGTATTTAATTCATTATCACCCATCCCTGAATTAGATATATGAATGTGAAAATCTCTGTTACTAATTTTAATTGCACTATTCCCTCTCCACAGGAGACTGTTAAATTGGTTTGGTGAAATAGTAGTGAATCACATCAAAGTAGTGGGGTACATTTTATAATATATCTAAATAACTATCCCATTTTCCCAGCATGTTGCTGTGTATTTTAAGTATTAATATTATGACTCCAGTTTAGAAGAATGTAGCTTTATTTTATTCAAATAAATTTTCCTAGTACTGTATATTAGCACTGCTAAAAATCAGGCTAAATTCTAAGTGGCTATCAAGTAATAAAGGAGAAGCATTTACTGCAGAAGCCAACATGAAAATGTGTTTGCCTAGTCATAAAACACTCATGAAAGGAGCTTGCAGATGCATCATTTTGATACAATAATGGTCTTTCCCATCTAATCCCACTTTTTTCTTCCTCCTTCAGCTGCAATGTTTATTACCTGAACCTAGAATGGGTTTGCTTGTTTGCTTGTTATGGTTTGTTGCAATTCTATCAGGTTAGACACTAACATTTCTCCATAGACTTGCAGCATTATTATTTCCACATATCACCAATTCCCACCCAGGAGTGCAACACAGTGTCAGACATCAACACTACCTTTGGCACTGATCTCATAAGAATGCAAAAGTCTAGATAACCGAAGAGCTTGATAACTATTCAAAGGGCAAACTTTGAAGAAATAGCCATCATATTGCAAGAAGAGGTGTTTAGAAACAAGATTTTCAAAGCACCCCAATATTAGGCAAACAGTCAAGTATTTCTGAACTTACAGACATTGAATGCTTGAATAAAGACAATCTCTCACCATAAATAGTCTCAATAGTAACTCTCTAGTGTGAGGAGAATGGAAGCCAATCATAAAATACCTTGAGTGGGAAGGGACCCTGAAGATCATCTAGTTCCAAATCCACCCCCATAGGCATGGACGCCACCCACTACACCAGATTGCCCTGGACCTCATCCAACCTGAACAGTTCCAGCTGCAGAGCATCCACATCTCATTTTGACAACTAGTGCCTTACCACCCTCACAGTTAAGGATTTCTTCCAAACATCTGCTCTAAATCTCTCCTCTTTAAGTTTAAAACGTTCCCTCTTGTTCTATCACTATCCACCCATACAAAAAGTTCCTCCCCCTCTTTATTTATGTTGCCTCTAAGTTCTGAAACACTACAATGGGATCTCCCCAGAGCCTTCACTGGGAGCCAGGCTAAACAACCCCAGTTCTCTCAGCCTGTCTTTGCAGGAGAGATGCTCAAGCCCTCTGACCATCTCTGTGTTCCTCCTCTGGACCTGCCCTAATAGGTTGACATCTTTCTTGTGCTGAGGACCCCAGACCTAGCTGCAGTACTTGAGCTAGGGTCTCATGAGGGCAGAGTAGTGGGGGAGAATCACCTCCCTTGATGTGCTGACCAGAACAGAGATTTAAATTCTAAAAGAAGTACTATTTTTGGACCAATAATAAGAAATTTTAGATTGAGTTTGGCATCAAGATTAATTATCTTTGCCTTGACTTTCAATCTTGATGCAAAATTTCTCTTAAATGAACCATTTTGTATGAAATACTGACATATTTGGTGTTTAAGGTGAACAGCTTTTGCATATTGAATATTTGAATATTGCACTTCAATGTCTACACAAATAGAAAAAATGTTTTCCCTGTTGTCATCTTATTGCAAAAGTCCCATACCTTATGGGTGAATTCTTGTGGGCATCTCCTCACCGCACTGACTCCTTCTTCTTCATAGTACAGCCAACAAATTCCAACTCTCTCCTCACCCAGCTAACCCACTCTTTTATATCACTCATCCTCATTGGACACAGCTGTGGCCTATTAAGGGCGGGCCTGTGTTGTAGTGCGTTTTTAAGTTTCTCTTGTGTTCCCCCATTTTATGTATCATTCTCCTTTTGTCCTTGTAAAATGGTTCTTCCCTCCCCAGTTTTCCCGCCACAGCTCTCCTGACAGTTATGTTACTATGGTTACCCCTGCCCCCTTCACTTGTCAATCGTTCAAGTTATGTAACTTCCCCTCCCTTATTTTACCATATAAGTAAGCTTTTCCTCCTCCCTGGGCTCAGTCAATCACCCCCCACTCCTCCCAGCTTTCGAGAACCTTCTTCTCTTTGGGGGATGTAATTGGCTGGGGTCCCGGGGCTCCTCTCTAACCTTGTGTTTATTGGATATGTTTGCATGTCAGTTATGTTGTGCATCTCCCTATATGTTTTCCTATTTGCTAGCAGGATTTCCCTCCTTTCTCCGCCCCTTGCCTTTAAAACCTCGCCTCTCCCCTTGCTCGAGGCCATTTTGCTGATCGGTGCCCTCCCTCCATTGGTACCTGCCATCTTTCCATAAACCGACGTTAACCCCCAGCAAGTGGTCGCTCCCTTTCCTCGTCTCGTCCAGCGCATATAATCCAGTCCGCGATTCCGCCCAGCCCGAGGCCACGACGCCAAGGGGGGCTGATCTCAGATGCAGCAGAGGCGTCGGCTGTTTCCCCTCTAGCTAGCCGGACTTGGAGCCGCGTACGAATTCGCGCAGGCCTGTTGCTAATCTTTGGTGATTAGTGCAGCTGCAACTCCTCAGGTGTGAGACTGCCTTCTGCACTATCTTTATTTTCTTATATTCTATCCCTCCACATTTGCCTAGAAAACTTTAGGCAGAGGAAAAAGGAAATGCAAAACTGAGTACTGAAGAAGAACGAAGATGTTACCAGACAGAGCTAGAATTCCACTCTTTAACAGGTATACTGATGTTACTCCTTCACCACTGCTTGCTCACTGCCTATGTTAATAACCATATTTTGGCCATCAAAGATGACAGATTGTTTCATCTGCTGTCAATGTCTTAAACATTAGGCAACGTGTTACTGTGAAAAATTTAATTTTACATAAAAAATACCACAGATTTTTATGATAAATCTGAAGGGACGCAATGATAACAAAATTCTTATTTAACAGCAACTTTCTGGAACAGTCTATCAGAATATTTCATTCATTTTCATTCACCCTCATATATGGCTATGAAAACATATTCCAGCAGCTGCTAAGAGGTAAGTAATGTAGGTTCTAGAGAAACCCCAACTCTATTAAACCCCATAACCAGCAGATAGAATCTCCTTCCAGAAAATCTGTTCCTCATTTAAGCAAAAACAAATGGAACAAAAACTGCAGAAAGAACAGCAAGCTATATAAAAGAGCATGAAGTAAGATGATCCCAGTAAAGGAAAAACTATGAATACATCAAGTGTTTGGCAAGCTGCTATGCAGATCTGATTTTCTGCCAGCTTTCATAAACCCCAGATAATCACTGGTAGCACCTGGGTTTCCTCTTCTGGCTTCCATCCTCCATGCTGTAAGAAACAGTCCCTCTCTGCCTCCTCTGGCATTTTGGTGAACAGACTCCTTTACCCAAGAGCTCGGGCAGCTGAGGGCAGGCGTTGCAGATGGATGGAGCAGGAGACTGAAGAAGAGGGATTAAGGATGGAGCCACAGTGCATAGTATGGAAAAAAATGCATGTGGTCTAATTCCCATGTCTCATTCTGCTCTGGAAAATCAGCACTTATGCTGACTCAGCATTTGTCTGGTGCAGACATGCTCCCAGGTGAAGGTGTTGAACAGGAAGCTGAGGAGAATGAAATGAGACTGGAGCAGAACGGAATCAGGAAGAAGAAGCAGGAAAGCCAGAAAGAAATTATTTTAATGATTTGAATGAATGTATTACCTCACTTTTTGGAAATACCACATGGACTTACGTGAAATTTGACAGCGGGCTTCCAATTAAATACAGCGGTACAAAAATTAAATACCTGATTATAAATGGGGTAGCCTGGGCCACATACCATTCAAACATGTATGCACTGACCACATATACAAAACTTTGTGTACCTAAATAGCCTTAATGAGCTTTAAAACATGAAAACTGCTCCTTGCCTTTGTGAGTTAAAGTCATTGAAAATACAGACATTGGATACCCAAGGATTCCTAAAAATGTAGGATTTGATTACTTAATGCATAATCTTCTTCAATTCTTGCTAAAAATTACATATGTGTGGGGTAAGAATTATTGTTTCCTTTAAGAGGCATTTTGTAGGAGAAGAGGTGATCGTTGCAAGTCCTGCATCCAAAATGTGTGAAAAAGCAAATCAGTCATATTGTGTCAGAGTAATGGTAAAAATGTCCATTCTATTACCCTTCATACCCACATTAGCCATCCTTACTGCGGTTTCAGAATTTTTTTTATTATTATTATTTAAACTACATAAGGACAAGAGCTCCAGGACTTAATGCTGCTACTGCGTAAACATATCAGGCAAAATTCAAGAAGTGACAGGTACCAGAAGTGAATCCATACTTCTTTAAAATTATTTGCATTCTGCTCTAGTTGCCTGCCTTCTCAATACCATCAATATTTTAAAGCTTGTAAAAGAATAGGTATATATAATTTTAAGTGAAATGCTACCATATTCCTAATTTAGAATTGAAGACAATACTTTGAGATAGAATTTTAACAAGAGACATGAACTCAATTCCATGATTTAACAATAAAATGTATCCTCAGTTAAAATCGTATAAATAAGCTGGAGTACATGGAAATGTAAGAGAGACTGGGAGAAAAAGAGCGTTAATTATGCTAATGGTATCTTGTAAATGCAAAAACAGATGGCAGAATGAACAACAATGGATTTTTTTTTAATCAAGCAATTTCAAATAAATATCTTTGTTCAAAAGCAGTAAGCAACTATAGCATTGCTAGGAAGTGGTAAAAAACCAATACCTCTGGACTTATCAGCAACCTCACTTCTGATCTTCCTAGTGGATATTCCCAAAACAGAACTAATTTCCTGGTTACTGAAAAGTAGGCTGATCTCAATGCTGCTCTTAAGCAAAAAACGTGTGATGCTTGGCATTCATGACAGACTACACATGTTACTTTTAGAATATATATAATGGGTTTAAACAACTGAGAATGTAAATACCTGAAAGTTTATGCAGGAGACAAAGAGTTCTTTGATTGCATAGGGCTAATATTTAAGCCAGCATTCCACACAATTAATTAAATTACCAAATTGAACTTTAGAATTGTGGTAGATGATCTCTGTTTTGACCTGCTGCCACTTTATAAAAAGATAATAAAAACTTTCATTCTCTCATAAACTTTTGTGTAATGATTAGTCTTAATTAACAACTTTAAACTGTTGGATATTGCAGGCCATAAACTAAGGACATTTAAATAAGTTAAAGTGCACAACCTGTTTTTCAGAAACCTTCAAGGTCAAAAAACAAGACCCTTATGTTGTAGCGCTTATCCTTGTATTTTAACAGAAATATAAAGAGAATTGTATTTCATTAGCATCCCTCCAGGTACTACATGTCAAACATTGCATTTAAGTAAATTTTGGCATTTTATACGTGCACAAAATTATGAATGTCACCTGCCTACACAAACTATACATATGTATCGTAATGTTTCACATTCATATACATGCAACAAATGCAAATTAATATATTGTTTTCTTTAACAAAACTTCCCCAAATTGCACACATTCAGAGATACAAAAAAGGGTTTTATGCTCATCTAATTTTCCCACTATATCAGCTAAGTCTAATACAGGATATACATTGCAAATCTTGCTTTGTTTACATTTATGCAGATATTGCTCTAAAAGAAGGAACATGAAGCATCCAGATGTCACCCACACTCCTGTATTACTGGACAGTGCTGTTTTATTTTGATGTGCACTGTCCAAGCTGCCAACTGGTCTTCTACAGGCACACATTTTACAAGTAGAGTTCATTTTACAACTCTGAGTTCAAACCACAATGAAGGCCAAGGGGCCATCACCTAGAATGTTTACCCTCTTAAAAATGAAATTAGAAGGGATACCACACGTTTTTGTTAAAGAAAACTAACATAAATTTCAGCAAAGTGCTCTTTTTGAATGCCACGATATTTGTAGATAATTACTGAAAGACTGACTGATAGAAATCTTGAAAGAAATAATTGTAATGAAATACAGCTATCATTTTTGTCTTTAAATTAATCTTCAAAGTATTTAATCTTTAATACTTACAAAATAAATGTATGATATACCCTAGCGACTTGGGGAGAGCTTATGGCAATTCTGGATTATGAGCTCTTTAAATGGCAGAAAATGAAGTGACAGAAAAGCACCATTTGTAAGCTAAAAAATTAGTTAAAGGCTTTGAAGTTAATATTTAACTGTATATTCTGTAATATAAAAATAAAGTAATATAGATTAATGATGACAAGTCTATGAGAACATTTCATTAACAACTAAATGGCACAATTCTCTCAAGTTTTCAGCTTTGTTTCATAATTTTTATATGTCTAAGAGCCATCTCAGTATGATGATGGAAGGAGAATATGACAATGTGGGAACACCTAACAGTCAGCAACATCTTCACATCATTGAAAGGCTGGAACGTACCCAGCAGGCCCAACACAGACCATCTCTGATCACCTGGCATCCAGAGCTTTCAGACAGTTTCAAAAGAGGGTCTGCAGTCAAACTGCATGAGAGCTGCAAGTGTACTAGAACCAAAATTTTTTGTAAATCATGTCTTCCTATTAAAGTTTAAAGCCATGTGATAAAAAAGGTTTTGTTTCTATTACTTGTATCACATATATGTATATTTAAAAATTTGATTTATTAAATAACATGTTAATAATATTCATTAAGTACATAACCTTGGGTTTTGACTGAAATCACTTCAGTTGTGTATCCAGAAAATTCCAAGGGAATCAGGTGAAAATATGACCTTTCAGATAATAGCATGCAACTCCATCAATCAGCTTTATCATTCACTGCACTTCAACCCATCTGCATGTGTAATGAATCAGAAGAAAATAAGAAAATGAGTGCAACTAATTGATCTCTTAGTTATATCTTTTACTTCTATTGAACTCTAGCTCAGACCTGTACAGAAATACAAGATCTAGAAGCGAAGTTGAGAAATTTCATCAACGTAAGTTATTTTTTAAATGAAAGCCATGGAACTTCTTGACAAGTAAAATATATCTAGCTCTTATCTTTAAGTTATCTCAACATAAAAGAAAGTTTGAAGCAAGTAGGGAGGGTATATCAACAGAATCTTCTCTAGCAACACACAGCTATTAATTTGAACCCTACAGGAAACTTAGCAATTATTTTTAGTGTCAGACATTCTGAAGTGGAGTTATGAATCACTACCAAATTTAACTATTAAAACTTATTCTTATAATCAGGCACCTCTCTACCAAAGAATTACTGCATTAAGCAAAAAGCAAAATTTAAAAACTAAGCCAATGTGGTTTTGTATAGCACATACATAACAACTACCTGTTCAGTGAAAAAACTGGAATAGTGAAATACTAAATACTCCTCACTCTAAGTTTGTTAGCAGGTGATTATCTATTCCACCATTCTGTAAATATTTCTGAAATGGAAGTATTTCTACCACATACATTATTCAGCAACTGTGCAACAATCTACACAGGCAAGAAAAAGAAACAAGAAACTTCCAAAGCAGCATGCAACTCCTTAGTAAGATTTTCCAGCAAGTTCATGAATTGCTTTAGCCCATGAGTCTTACTGGATATAGACACCAGCTTTCACCTTCAGAACCACACACCACAGGTTTGTCCTCAGGTCTAAAGTGAAATGCATTTCAGTGTCTCATTTCTGTCCTCTGGGAATTATTAAACAACCTTACAAACCCACTGCAAATAACATTTCAGTTTAGCATGATTGGTAGGTCACTTAGGCGAGGCTCTGTACTGCTTTTTAAAACTATATTATTTTTGACACCGAGAAAGGACAGTTTTCATAGGTCAAGCTTCAGATCACTGGTGGCAAGCCTAAAAGCCTACATCAAAGTTATGTGCACTATACCTACCTGTAAGTAAATAAAGAAGAGTTCAGCTTCTAATGCCAGAGTGATAAAGGGAACAACAATATTGGTTTGAATCAATATTTGCTTGGCCTGTTTTCCCAACTAACTTTTATACTTTACAAATAAATATTGACTTACATCCGAAGATTGACCCAAACCAATGTGACCTCCCTCCCTCCCCATACTCTTTTGCAACTCTCCATCAGTCTCTCCTTATTGCTAACACCTCCTGGCCATATTTTTCTACTTTCCTCTTCCAAACCATCTGCTTGCCACTGACCCTGTCTTTTCCTGTGTACTCACACGTATTACTTTCCTTACTCAGTTCTTGGCCTGCTTGCTTCCCATACTCAATCCTGTGCTTTCCTACTATTTTACAGTCTGTGATCTTCCCATTCTAGATCCAGAGTAGCATTCTTCAATCCCACTGGGCTCTCACTATCTCACAAGGGGCTACAATATTATACTGAAGTTTCCACTCTTTGAGTCTTTAATCCCAATTTCTCCAAACATCTCTCTCTGTGCTCACCCCTGACCTCCTCACAACATCCAAGTGCATGTCTACTGTTATGGGCCACCACAACCATGGAGAACATAAAATATGATGTGACAGTGCCTTCCTACACTGATATGTGGCTGCTTTAGCAAGGCTACAGTCAAGAGCATGTTATCAATGGCTAATGGATATCATTGCATGTAGTGGCTGAGCAATCCTTACTGTCTTTGAAGATATTATCCATCTAGAAAATGGCCACTGAACCGGTGTCCTTGGAAATTAGCAGCACAAGCTCTAACAGAATTTGATTTAAAGAAAGATAAAGAAAAAAGGATCAGATTAATGAAGACAGAACACACACAAGACAGAAGGGATGATTCAGCTGCTGTTATTAATTTGTCTTCAGATACATTTTTTTTTTTAATTGTGACCAAGGGGCAAAATTAATCAGTTTCCTAGCCAATCAAGGGTTACAGGCAGCAATTAGGACTCTGAGAATAATCTTCAAATATACAAATGCTAGAAGTTTGCAGTACAGACACTTGAAGAACAGCTCCATAGCTCCAAAATGCTGGAGAATGGACTGGAAAAAATAATCAAAAACATTTAAATGTAAGAAGTCGGGTATGGCTGTAGTAAGGTAGTGATTTTTTTCCTGATGTAAATCAAGAATTGCTAGCAGTTATTATCTTTTAGCAGCAAATAAACCAAGTATATCATAACAATATTAAACTTAAGAATCTTTGTCATTAACCTTTTGCCTCCTAAAAAAAATATAAACCTGAGAAGAGCAAATGCATTTTTCATTAACTGCTGCTCTCACCAAACATTACACTTTATTATCACACTATATTTTAAATATTCAACTACAAAATTATTCTATATATTAGGTAAATAATGTCTTCTAAAAAGACTTTTCCATATAACTTTCCATTCAAAATAAAACTAAGCAATATCCAAAAGAGAAAAAACAGAGATTCTTATGAGCAAGTTGCTGGTCAATGAGGCAGGTGTAGGGGAGATATTAACTGTAGAATCAATAATTATGTAAATCTTCACTTACAATACTTTTACTTAAAATTTGATAAATACCATCAAAACACTTGTTCTTTTGATAAACTTATTAAAAAGAAAATGGGATTTTTTTTTCTGCAGTAAGTTTTATCAGAAATTAGTGGGAAGCAATTATTCACATGGTCTGCTTTTATTAGGAAATCAAAGGGTTTCTTTCGTAAAAATAATGATTTTTCAATCTTGAATCATTTTGTGCAAGGAATACTTCTACTTTTCCACTTGTCGATTAGGTAAATGCATTTAATCAGTTGGAAAAATATTTGATTAAGCCTATTTTCTTTCCCATCCTTACACAAGAGCTGAACAAAGTCAGAAATGAGGAAAAACTATCAATAAACAGAAATTCTGTACTCTAAACCCAAGAGGAGAGTAATAAGAAATGTTGGAAAGGCCTTTCAAGTTTTTTAATCCTTGCAGAACAGAGTGTAAAAGGTGATAGTGCAATCCAGGTATCTCACAAAAGACCCAGATATGCCAGTTTGAAACATGTTCCAAATTCATGCAACAAGTTGCTTCCTTTTAATCCAAGTGTACCTGTAATAGTCATAGATTATTGGCTTTGACAATCACTACATCATTCCCTCATATGCCAGTGACAAATGGAATTGGTGTGTTTTGATCAGTTTGTCAGTTTGTTGACCACTTTTGCTTAGGAAGAACCTTTGACTTTGTAGAGATATTTTTATTGAAAGATAAAACAAGAACTATCAGCTGGTAATGGAACACATAACTTGCCTGTGATTTTTGATCAAATATTACCAAATAAAACTTCTCTCTCTTAACAGACATATAGAAAATAATTGTTATTTAGAGTACAAAAGAAAAAAAATAGGATAGCGTGAACCCATTACTAAATGGAGAGGGACCCTGGTAACAGAGAGTACAGAGAAGGCAGAGTTACTGAACATTTCCTTTACATCACTCCTCGCTGACGAGACCAGCCCTCGGGAACCTCTGGCCCAGGAGACCACGGTAATGACTGGGCATGACTTTCCCTTGGTTTCCCTTTTTTAGAGAACACCTAGGAAAACTTGACATGCACAAGTCCATGGGCCCTGACCAGAAGCATCCACAACTATTGAAAGAGCTGGAGGACACCATGGTAAGGTTGCTCACAATCAATTTTGAAAGGTTGTGGTGATCAGGAAAGGCACCTGAGGACTGGAAGAAAGCAAATGTCACACCAGTCTTCAAAAAGGGCAAGACAGAGGAGCCAGGGAACTTCCATCAGCCAATTCAGCCCTCAGGAGGCCACATCCATAGTGCTGTGTCCAGCTCTGGGCTCCTCAGGACAAGAGAGACATGGAGCTCCTGGAGCAGGCCCACTGGAGACTCCAAAGGTCATAAAGACAGTGGAGCATTTCTCTTACAAGGAAAGGCTGAGAGAGTTGGGCCTGTTCACTCTCAACAAGAGACAACTGAGATGGGACCTCATCAATGTCTATGAGTATCAAGAGGAAGGATCCAGGCTCTTCTTGATGGTGCCAAGCAATAGGATAAGAGGCAACAGGCAGAAACTGAAGCACTGGAAGTTCCACCAGAACTTGAGGAAGAATTTTACAGTGCAAGTGATCATACAGTGAGACAGATTGACCAGAGAGGTTGTGAAGTCTCCTCACTAGAGATAAAAAACCCACTTGAAAGTTTTGATAGGGTGTGAGTACTGTACATATATCAAGATACATGCAAGAATCAAATGGATTTCAATTTGAACAGCAAGCTGCCACAAATAACTGCAGAATATGAAACTAAACAAGGAGTAATCAAATGAGTCAGTAAACATCTCCATATGAGAAGCATTTTCCAGATTAAGGCAAATGTTCATTGCCCAAGTGCCTACAATTCTAACAGTCCTCATCTTTCTCATGCAATAAAAGTTGCTTATCAGTAAATATTCTTTATGATTGTCTCCCCTTTAACCATTCTACTACCAACCCATTCAAAATATAATTACATCATATGAAATACCCAGGAAGTATTAGAATGAGGAACCATGAGCTAGGAAGGCAGAAGCTACAGTAGCACAAATATTAGGAAGATTATTAGTTGCATAAAATATTATCAGCCATGTCATTTCTATTGCTCATGAAGTTGTTGGTCATACAGTAATTTGTACCACCAATGTTGTGGTAAGCTACTTTGTACCACAATCCTGGACATTTCCAGGCACAGTATGAGAAAGAATGGGTCTCTTCCACCTGCTGCTTGCCATCTAGTGCCATGGATTTGCCTACAATTCCCTCTGAGAGACTGAGTCTTCCATGTTTCCATTTCCTATGAATCCATACTGATTCCCATGTCCAAGACTGAGTGCGTGTATTAGTTAAAGCATAGCACAGACACTATATAACCCCATTCTTCTGGAGTTCATTTCCCAAACTGACGATGCTATCACGACATCAAATGCACCCCAAAAAGGAAAGAGATAGCTCAAGTATGTAGAAATGTTTCGACATTTAACTGACTGTAAGATGTATAAACACACTGCAAATGTCAATCAATTGTGGCCTAAGAGGACAGAATCTATGTAAATTATGTTGTTTTTCTACCCCAATTAAACTGTGAGTCAGATATAAATCTTTTATCACTAAGCTTCTTACATTTTCAACATCTTCTCTAATCACCTGCAATTTACTTCAGTTGCAGCTGTGCAGTAGAAAGGGTCAGAGGAAACAATGACAGGATATCACCTTATTTTTCTGTCTTCCATATTTAAAACCTGCAAATCTACACATGAAATAACATTCATTAAGTCTTAGGAGGTAAAGATTATGCAACTCTCAATTTCTACTGAATATATCAAAGTAAGTCATAAGAAACTTTTGTGTTTGCTGGGTTTGGCTGGGAGAGTTAACTTTCTTCACAGTAGCTTGTGTGGGACTGTGCTCTGCATTTGTGCTGAAAACAGTGTGGACAATTCAGGGGCGTTTTCATTATTGCTTATCAGTGCCCACACAGAGTCAAGGCCTTTTCTGTTTTTCACATTGCCCCAACAGAAAGGAGGTTTGGGATGTGCGAGAATCTGGGAGGGGACACAGCTAGGACAGCTGACTCTGACTGACTAAAGGGATATCCCAGAGCATATGGCATCATGCACAGCATATAAAGAAGCAAAAAGGTAGGAACATTTGGAGTGAGGGTGTTTGTCTTCCCGAGTCTGTGTCACGCTTGATGGGGCCCTGCTCTCCTGGAAGATGGCTGAACACCTGCCTGCCCATGGGAAGTGGTGAATTAATTCCTTGCTTGGCTTTGCTTGCATGTGTGGATTTTGCTTTCCCCATTAAACTGTCTTTATCTCAACCCATGAGTTTTCTCACTTTTAGTCTTTTGATTCTCTCCCTGTCCCAGTGGGAAGTAGTGAGCAAGAGGCTGCACAGTGTTCAGTTGCACACTGGGATTAAACTATGACATAAGGTTTGCACTGATTTTCAGAAGAGTATATTTCTGGAGTTTCTGTTCTGCAGAAAATGGGAATATCAGATTATTTCTATTTCAGAGGAGGGAACAGGGGCTTGAATAGGTAAGAGGTGGCTGGTTTTTCCCATATGGAAGAAAAAAGGAAAAAAAAAGCAAAGTTGCTTAAGGGAAGGGTCCATTCTTCCAATGTGAAATGATAACAAATGAAACAGAAGAAAATGCTCAGGAAATATTTATATGTACAGCAAATGATAATTCTCATTTTTCCTGTTTCTTCTGATCCTGCTGTACTGTTTATTTATAGAATATTGGTATATTCTGGAGAAGAGCAGACATTTCCCTCCATATCACTACTCCAGTAATGACTAATTACTTCCTTGAAAATACATAAAAATAGATAGAGTTAGATTTGACAGACAGCTAAAATAAGGACACGTGTGAAGTAAAGTTAAAAAAAAATATTGAGGTGAGATTGGGAGGGGATATGATGACACGTATTCTTGCCAGGCATCCTGTCTGAATATTTTGAAACTCAAGCTGGCTACCATTCCAAACAAAAAATCCAATATCGAATGCACCTTATAAAAACTTAAACTTCAGGGGAAAGTAGAGAATTGTATTCACCAGGAATGGAAGCAATGCATGCAAGGAACAGCTGTAACATTTCACAGACAGCAGGTTTTTCTTCAGCATCCTACATGCGTGGATTAAGCCTTGAGAGTGTGACAAAATGGTAGACAGTAATAATAATCCATGAGGATTCCAGCTACAAACATGTGATTGAGCTTCCTTATCCCAGAACTTCCCATTACCCAGAACCCATTATTTTCCCAGGGCCTCGGTTCTTTCTAAAACATTTTCAGTTTCCTCAATGCATCTAGCAATGCCATTATTTTGTTTTCATGCTATCTTTTAAAATGTGTACTTAGCTAGCAGATAAACAACTCCAAACTTTTAAACGCTTACATTTTGTTTTATATTAGTCTAGTTTTTTTGAGCCAAAGAATAAAATAAAGGTAAACATACTGAATGCTACTGATAAGAAAGATTGATTACTTCAGATTTCTCTTTGTGTTTACTGACAAAAGGCAGTGTGCAGTAGCATACTAGGTTTGTTCTGAGTGAAAAATGAAGCCTAGTTGGTAGATTAACCATCTACAAAATGATTCCTTGCAGAGTACAGTATGGCTTTTTGCACTCTAATATCTTATGCAGCAAATCTGACTAAATTACATCTTTAATAAATCATTTAGTACTTAGTACGTTTTGCTAATTATTTCAAAACACTGTAATCCTACATTATTTATATGTTAATTTTTTATCCTAGAAGAACAATACTGCACATAGTGGTACCTTCAGTAAACAAAACATCAATATGAAATATATATCTACCAAGAGAAGCCACCATAATTATGCAGCAAAGCGATCATTTAGGATTTGGAAAAGGCTAAACATACAATGCATTCTTCTGTGTGCCACTAGATATCCATATACTTCGTAAAACTGTGGAAAAATCAAAAGTCATAAAAATAAAGCTGCAAAATATGAGAAGACAGATTTGTAATCACAATCATGCATGAAGAATTACATATTTCAAATGTAAAGATCATTCAAATAAATGTAACTGATGGATAATCCTCACAGGGTGCAAGTCAAAGTAAACAGACAGTCCACTTTAGAAAGTGTCTAGTGAATTGATTTAACAAGTTTAATGTGAGCATCAGTGTGGGGCTATTACTGATCGTAAGCTTTACTGATGTTATTTGTTCGCTTGGAAAAATACCGCTCTTTGGAATGAGCACATTAAGGCTAAAATTGCAGAGAAAACCCTATTACAACTTTATTGCTGGCAAATTGGAACCAAACCTTGTCTGTATATCAATTACTTAGAGTTACCACAGAGATAAATCCTTTTTTTTTTTGTATAGGCTCAATCTTGAAGACAGTGATGAGAAAACTCCTTATTATACCCTACCAACATCACTAGGTTTTCTTAGCAATTTCAAGAAATTGTCAATTAAGTTCTTTTTATTAGGTTCCAAAAGCTGTTAAGTCAAACACAAATCTATCATAAGGCTTGTAACAGCATGTTATTTAGGCACATTTCAATGTTACACTCTTTCATTATCCACCTACCCAAACCCTAATCAAAAGTTCCCATAAAGTGAAGGAGTTTTCAGTTCTCCCATCTCAAGGTTCAGATAAATTTAGAATCCTCATTTCTTGCAGCTGGTCATATGAGTAATACCCATTTAAGTGAGAAGAAATATCATTATTTAGAGGTTTTTAGACACCAGTACAATTGGTGTCCAAAACCATGATCTTGGATACAAGACACAAGATCATTAAAGCAGAAGGACACACTACTGTGTCATTGCACAAAATAGTTAAAGCAATAATATTTATTAATTCTACCAAATATTAGTACAAATGCACTGGAATTTTATGGCCCTTGCTGCCTGGTAGGATTTCCTTTTAGAGAAACAGCTACCTCTAAAAATGATAGCTGAGAAGGAAAGTTCTTGTTCAGATCCCAGAGCTGCAGCATTGAAATGGGCTGCACTCCTTGCTCCCTGAGTTAAGAGAAATTAAACTCTTTGTAGGACTGATGCTTTCAAGTCTCCAGAAAGAGTAAAGGGCCAGGTGTTTCATAGACTAACAGCACAATGAAGAAATAAACAGGTCTGCTATCAAAACAGCTACTTGTCAGATGTCCCAGCCAGAGACCGAGTACCTGAGAAAAAGCAGGGGGAAGGAAAAGAAAAGAGACATAATTTTGATGAAGATCTATGTCTAGTGACTTTAATTCAATATTTCTACAGTGTTCACTTTTCAGACTACATGTTAAATGAGACTTATGCTTTGCACCTGGTGATGCATGATCCAGATTTATTAATAAAGGAATTGTATGGTTCTCCATCTGAGTGTCCCACATTTCAAAATAAACTGGAAATTATGTTGCAGTCATCTAGTTGGTCCTCACAAACTGGTGAACATGGCTACATTTTTTTGAATAAAAAGAGCAACATGCTATGAGTATGAACATCTTAACATTAAAAATGCTACCTAGATGTGTTAGAGCTAAAGGGATAGCTAGAGAGGCTAAAGACACTTTAAGATAAATGAACATGTAGCAAGAGAGGAAATGTAAGCATTTGTGCACGCAAAACAAAGTGGCAGAAAGATTCAGAAGTTACAACATAGTCTTTTGTGCTCAAATATTCCTTTTTTTCTCTTTGCTGCAACAGCCATCCCAATTCATTCCATAGCATCCTGACTAGTTGGTCACAGGCTAAGGACATTTGAAGAGGAAGAAGGTCAAAGCTATCATTACAGTGGTGACAACCAATCACAGTGAAAAAAAGTTTTATTTATTACACTTAATATAAGAAACCTTTACTGTGGAATATAATTGTACTGTCACTACACACCAGAGATTTTTAATCCCCAATCATTTCAACATATTTTACACTTCATTACCTTTTCAGTTAGATATTGCAAGAAAGACTCTCTTGAGTCTACACAATAGCCTTAAAAATTCTAGTATTTTTTACTCTCATATTTCACCTATAAGAAGCAGTGGATGATGAATTTCAGTGAAGAAAAATACACATATTCTATACAAGGTTGGTAAGAATACAGAGGGGGAAAATAGTCATACTATTTTGTTAAAGTTTTAAAAATATCTAATATTTTGTTTCTGAAACCATAAAGTCATAAAACATCTCTGAGTAAGATGTTTATAACAACTTGGGTATGACACTGTGGCACACAGCATAGCGTTGTTTTAGCTAAACAAAATGGACTACACATCTCCCCAATATTGCACAGTGCTCTAACAAATAAATACAAAGTTATATTGCCTCTAGGAGGAGATTACCTCCTGTGATTATCATAAATTCTAGTCAGTGTCACAGTGAAAAGGTAAGCTATTGTATCACTGTGGATTTTATTCTGTAAAAGTCTATCACATATGGTCATTTTTTCACATAATATACATCCCATGCCTTATTCTGTACTGACTGAGTAAAAGTTGGACTTGACAACAAAAAATTTACACTCTTGTCATAATGGGGGTTGTCTAGTTAATTATATCATGCCATAAAACCACATTTTTGTATTTGTTTGTTTGTTGCTAAATTGGTGAAGTAGGCCCTGAAATACTAATTCTGGAAAGTTCTATACACAAGAAAAGAGATCTATTTTGCTCTGAATTTTATCTTATTTGGGGATTCATTACAATCTCCACTTCAACACAAATGGACCATGCAATAAATAATTTTTTTAAAAAAATTAAAACAACACATCACTCTTACAGCAAGGAAGCCTCTGACCTCCCTACACTAGATTTCACTAACACATCAGCAAGTCTAAAAACATCACTGTTTTTCACAAAATTTTTCAAGTACATATTATATCTTTTTAGAAACTGCCTGTTTGCATTCTCATGAAATAGAAGTACACTTTTCAGTGTCAAAGAAGTAGAAGCACAGTTTGTGACATATTAAAACAGTACACTTGAAGAAAGGCAGTGAACAACCAAAATAGAATTTGCCTTTTTACTTTTTTTTTAATTTTTTCTTCTGAGTTGTGAAATTTGTAAACAAATTGTAAAATTGAAGTAATATGGTTTAAATCATGAGTTTGTCTGAACTGATCTTTGTTTCAACAAACTATTTCCTTGACAAAAAGATACATGGGAAAAAACCCTTTAAACTCTACTAGAAGTAAGAAGGTAGTGCCTAGGAAACAAGGCACAGTAAAGAAAAAATGAGCAACTCTGCATCTGAAATAACTGTGGAAAACTTTAAAACAGAATCATGTAAATAGAAAAAACAGTAATAAAAAATAATCTCAAAAATTAGTTTTTGTCCACTTTTACACCACATTTTCTTCAAGGCTATGATTAAAGCAACATGCTGGCATCAAGTAGATGCTACACGATACAAAAATATATCTTTCACTTTGAAGAATCATTCAGAAGCCATCAGTCACCACACTAAAAAGTATTCTGGAAAAATGCATCAGTTTGTCTTGCCAGACCACCTTGGGTATCAGCATCAAAACAAATTAATTCTGCAGTGGAATCTTGACCTGTGTAAAATAACTTGCTATTTTCTTTGGCAATGGAAGGGCTGGCACTATTTTGACATTGAGTTTTACCAATGAGTATCACTGCACCTGGACTTTACTCGCTGACTGATCATTTACAATGGGAATTTATTTTTGAGAGGCCATTCTTTAGTCTGTTTTGAGCTAAAGAGAAACTGAGAAAAATTCTGACTATCAGAACACTCCACATAGATATGAGATGCAGAATAACAATACAAGTTACGTCTACCAGTGGTTCAATTGAATAATAATTCAGTTATATCAGTGAAGGTATTTCATATTTATACTGATGTAAATATGACCTAGCTAGAGGAATGTGAGCTCCCCAGCTGGAGTTTTACTAGGATTCATCAACTACAATGGAGGGCTTATCCACTGGAATCTGGTTGGCGTGATATAAAACATCAGTGACTAAACCGTCACTGCTGGTGAAATTCGGTTTAATCAGCAGAGTGAGTCATAAAGTAGTTTAAGGTGAGGAAGCTAAAAGATATTTCAGAATTTTGCATTTAACTCTCAAAGTCTTTATACAAGGCCCTCTCTAACATGGGAGAATAAAAGTGTAAAGGAACAATATGCTGAGATGATAAGTGATTTGTTGTGAATAGAAATTTAAGGCAGATTTTCCCCCACATTAAATTCTCAGTTCTTCTTTCGGGGGCAGTGAGGCTTTTGGCAGTAAAAGGAGACCAGAATGAGTCTTTGTTTACCTCTGGTTCGCCTGGAGTTTGTTCATTTGAAAGCTGGAAATTTTCACCCACTTATCTATGAACAGAATGGGATCCAGACAGGCAATTGGCCATCTAGTTATTACACCTATCAAAGATACAGAAATACTTTTTTCTGCAAAAGGCAAGATTAGCTGAGGTTGACAAGAGATTCACCTTTTTTTTCCATAGAATATGTTACATCAGTTTTATGATCTTGAAGAGTTTTGCTGCAAACCAGAGCATCTGGCACTGCAAGATGTCACACTTTGAGAGTACAGCCTTCTCACTTGACCAAGGATATTACAAAAGTTGAATTCTACCATTAATTTCCACTTCTGTATCTATGTATTTTCCTCTTGTGCTTCAGAATTTAATCAATTTTAGAATCCTAGCATTGACATAGGAAGTACATCAGTAGATCATATTAACTTGAATAACATAAAAATCACCTGTCTAAAATTGCCAAAAGATGAGGTTAATTTAGAAAACTTTCTCATAGATAAACTTTTCTACCGAATTTTTTAATTTAATGGCCAGACTAGCTATATGTTCTCTTCCTAGAGAAAGCAGTATCATAGGGATGTGCAAATAACAGACTATTATATACTGGAGGGATTTGTATATAAGAAGAAAAGAATAGTTAGAAATGTGCATATACCTAGAGGTACTGTTATTTTTAGAGCCATGGAGATGTTTTCTCTTTATGCAATTAAGGGAAATACACATTTTCTGAAATTCCTTTGACAAAGAGGTAAGTAGATTAGAACCTAACAAAAAATATTTGGTAGGATTGTGTTAATATACATAAACTTTAAAATTGCTTGAAAGAGATAAGAAACATTAAAAGAATCAATTTAGTAATACAAAACTATTTATTAGTTTGTCACATGTTTTATTTTTCCTTTTTTTGCATGTTTCTGTTGTTTTCATTCTTTTACACTTGCACCTATTTGCACTGATTTCAGCCGTCTGGTGTTGTAACATCAGGTGAAAAATGGCAGCATTTATACACCAGTAAAAGGCTGGATCATACGAAAATGGTACAGAAGACAGATTTTTAAAATCAAGAGGGCTGCACAATTATTTTAGTCTTTTACAGAAAACTGTGAGATCAGCAGACAAATGCTAAGAATGGACTTATTTAAAGCTCTAAGACTATTTTCATGTTGAATCAATATGCGTGTCTAGAACCTTGTTTAAGAAAACTATTCACCATGCAAAGTTTTAAATGCACAATATCAAAGAATAATTTTTGACATTTTGATTCATACATGCTTATAAAGCTCCAAGACAACATGGTTTAATTATAAAACATATTTCTACTGCCTTAGTCATGCCAATTAAATTTGATTGGATACTTTCTTTATTCAACAAGCCCCTTTCATGTCATTTTAATTTACTGTCAAAGCAGCCTGAATATTGGAAACTAAATTATTTACTACAGCCCATAAGCCAATAATGTTCCATTTGTCTCTTACAGAGGGAGACTAGACTAACAAGATTATTAAGGACATTACTTGTTATAGCGAATGTCCTTCACTTTATTTGAGCTTCATGCTGTGCTTTCAGAGATCATACTTCAAAAGAGCTCCATTTCATTCCATCACAGAACTTCTGATATAAATTATTCTTTACTAGCTTTGTAATACTCTGATCATAGAGAAAGTGGACCAGATCTTGTTGGGTAAAAACAGAAGCTTCTTTTCTAAGATAACTACAGAGTTTATTTGTGTTAAACACCCTTGATACGCTCCCTTGTGCCAATAACACAGACCAGGCAGAAATCAGCTAAATTTATCACACAATGATAACATCTCAGAGATTTAACTCACAAGGGCTTTTGGTTGTCTGTGCAATGATTTCAAACCAAATTCTGCAATCTAATGCATGTGGTTAAAATCAATAGTGTAAGTTCTTTAAAATCCTATGTAGAGAATGCAATAAAGGTAATGGAGAACAGGCTTCAAGAAACCAACAGATCTAGCATTTCACAAAAAGAGACTTGAAAAATAGACTACAAATTGTCTAAGATATAAGCCTGTCATACAGACTGATAAATTGATAAAGGATTACAAACACAAAGAAAGAAAAGAGAATAAGCTGGGGAAGGTAATTCTTGTCCTAATGTTAGATCCACTCTGCCTTTTTGTTATGACTCAAGTTCAGCAAGACTCTGAAATAGATTATTAACTCAAAGCAAATGAATTATTTGTTTAAATCCATGGTACTGCTTACATGACTACACACATATACATCTTTTTATTAACTAGATTTGAGATTTGTTACTTGTGATAACTGGAAAGTCTTTCAAAAATCAAAAAGGAGTAATGAAAAGCAGAAAGGTTTTTAAAAACTACCTAGAAAGTCTTCAACTTTAGAAAAACTAGTTATCATATGTGGGGAGAAAAATTCTTCAACACAGAAAGAAAGGTAGAATATAAGATAATTCCTCTATCCTCGCAGATATACACAAAAAAACACTCCACGTTTTGCAATGCACTGCATGCTGAATTTCAGATACCAGCATTAATGAAGAAGAGACATTACTAGCCCCATTTCCTGTGCATAAAAGACTGACTATCCTGAGCTACGGAAACAAATTTGAAACACTTGTGAAGAAAGAAACAGGAAAATAGCTTAGGATCAGTACTGAAGTTGTGCCTACTTACTAGCACTGTGAAAACTAGGATTATGTTGGGTTTGCTATTTTTGTCCATTTCAATTGCTCTCTGCTTTTATGAAAAGCTCACATGAAATCTGTGAAAGAACAAGATGATCACAAAGATACACCTCTCTTCACATTTGTCAAAAAATTATGGACTGGCCAGATAAAACAAATTCTTAAAAATCTGAAAGATCTTGGAAACTGACAAAAATTGGGAACAAGTATAATTTTTTTTATTTAATCTACTAAGAATGTACTTTCATCATTATTTCTGCATGCTTGCTAGGTTACCCACTCAGGAAATTCATTAGTTAGAAGCTTTTACATAATGCCTGCTTTTTACAGAACAGAACAAAACAAAGTTCCTGAATATGCAGAAATAAAAAGTAGGAAAAGACAACAATAATGCTTTATTGACGAAAGCACTTTCTTATGATGGAGGAGGGCATAAGGTGATAATTTAGTGTTCCAGCACAGATTTACTGGATAATGGCCAAATATTTCAAAGCAAACACAGCTGTAATGTTTATGTTAAAAACAACAGGCTAGGGTGGCAGACAATCAGACATTCTGCATTCTTCAAGTACTGACAATAAATTATTTCTTTCCATACAACAGAAAGATTGCTATAGTGTAACATGACAGAAACCTTTGAGAAACTGGTGTTGTCCTTATAGGAAGGATTTCTTGCTTTTTCAAGCACCTCTTAAAGGCAATCACATTCACCAGTATCACAACGATTTAAGCAGAATTGGAAACGAAACTGAGAAATGTTACTACAAATAATGCTGCTGCTGTTAGTGGCCAAATCTATAAGAATTGAGAGAAATTCTAATTCTTTATATCTTTAAGACCCATCTTGAATATTTTTTACAAACTTATACTGGAACTGTGTATGTTATACACATAAACACTGCATGAGAATAGTTAAAATATGTTCTGAACAACTGAGCAGAAACTTGTCTTTAAATGGGGTGAGTGTATCAAAGTGAGAATTGTGAAGTTCGATTTCACAAAATTGGATATACCAAACACTCTCTTTTTATTCTCCATGGTAAACATGCAACACATTTACTTCATCTGCTGTAAAACAAATGTACTGGGATATAAAAAGTCAAAAATTACTCAGTGGTCCACTTAAAAAACCCAGAAAACTCTCACTGTAATGTTTATACATTGAAATGCACTTTATGATTATTACACTTAAGATATGCTTTCCTATAAGTGTTTAAATAAAGAGCATCCTAAGGCTTCCAGTTGATTTATCAAACCCCAGAAAATGTAATAGAATATATAACCTTGAAAATTCTAAGGATTACAGAAAATTATACAGAATTTATATTTTTTATGTTTAGATCCATTATCAAAAGTGTTAAATCTAGATGTATTTCAATAACTTGAAAGTTAAAAACACAGACTCGGTGGTTTTTATTCGATGTATACTGATGCACGAGAATCCAATGAGGTTTTCTTTCAAGCCTTTGAGAAGTTGCTATCTATTAGTTGCTCACACAAGACAAGTATAAATATTTCCCAGAGAAGACAAAAAAAGTGAAAGAAAAATTGAGAATTTTAAAAAAACCAAAACAAATCCCAACCCTAAATTCAAATGACAAATTCCATAATGTCTATATAATTTTCTATGAAACAAGCATATAAGTCCTAATTGTTAAACTGAATCTTACAAGCTGCAAGCCTGATCAACGTTTTAATCCATTTTTATCAAAATAAATTTTTAAAGAAATGTGCTTGGAATGCATAATATTCTCATATTCTGCAGGATTAAGCATAAATGCATAATTAAAAAACCCAGCACACTGAAATATTTTTGCATTGCTATATTAGGAAATTTGGCTACGATATGCATGTGTATTTCATTTAGGTACTTTATGCCTGTGTGTATGCATCAATCCACATGTAATATAGGCATGAACAAAAAGTATAAAAAAATACTATATTCAAATGAGTCATTCTAGCAATTCTATCCCTGGGAAAGCACATATAAGTGTAAGAAATTAATATGGTTGCCATACATACATATATATTTGTATGTGCCCCCAGGATTCATATAATAGGAGCTGGAATTCATCTCATGGAATTTTGAAATCCAGTCTCCTGTTTTTCATCCCAAACATTTATTTCATTTGGGCCTACATGATAGGAAACCCTTCCTTTTTTATATTCTTGCATGTTTTTGATAAACATAAAGCTAAAATAATTCACTGGTAAATCTGGCCTTGTAAAACTATATAGAAAGATGCCCAACAAGTAGTTTCATGTCATTTTTTCTTGATTTATGTTATAGATGTGTTTGCATTAAAAGACAAAAAGCCTGAATTCTTTAACATTTTAGTATGAAAAAATATGTGCATAAACTAATGTGGGTTTTTTTTTTTTGTGATTGAACTTTATACACCATGTTCCATTTTGACTGAAACAGTGAAATAACTAGCATGTTGCCTCTCTGAAGCCGAAAGCAATTTCCTTTTCTAATTTTAGTTATGCAAAGCCTATGGGCATCATCAGCATTTAGTAATTAGTTTTATAATTACTGCTGTTTTGCTCACTGTCATTCAATTTTTCTTACAACATGGTCTGGGATTGAAACATCCCACATCCACAGCTGTGTAAATTGCCATCCATTTATAAGACAAAAAAAGTAACATTCAACATACATCATTATTCAGTCAAGAATGTGTTATTGGTACTTAGGTGATGCTTTGAGTACATAAGCTGCAGAGTAAAATATAAAGAAAAATATATTTTAAACACTTAATAAATGCTATATAAGACAGGAAAGTCTGGAAAATCTAAAGGGGAAACAAAATAATTTCCATTAAATTATATTTCAGATTATTACCAATATCTGTTCTAAACAAGAGGGGGAAAATCTATTTTTTGTTAAAAACATATACTGAGTTGAAAAACAGTTGAATTCAGAGTTCCTAATAGTGTAGTTTGATCATTATTGATAGAAGAATTGGTAGACTGGTAGCTAAATGCAAAGTCAACTAACCAAGAATTACCTATCAATACAGTGTCAATACATTTAGATATGATACTCCAAAATATTTAATGTCATCAACCACTTAATTGTAAGAAACCTAAAAATGCAAATGGTATTCAGTATCTGCTTAAATCCAGCACTTTTTCTTAAAAAGCTTATATCACAGAAAAATTAGACATTGACTAGAATTCTTATGTTACATGTTATGTTCCAAATTTTAAACTTTTTAAAATTTCTAATCTGAAATATTGTATCAACCATGATTTTTAAAGACAAGAAACGTAACAGTAAAACAAGAATGAAAAATTTATCTTTTCTCCTTAAAAAAAACTCCACAATTTCTTCAATGATCAAGAAGTATTCTCTAGAACATGTATGCTTCACAAAAAATGTTTTTGGAGAGAAGAAAGTCCCACAAAAGGTTCCACCAGTGTCAGTCAGCTACCACGGATGCCAGCTTGCAGAGCTGTGCTCTGGGAGGAAGAATCTTCCCTCAGCTAGGGTGACACCAGGGAGCACCAGCACAAACAGAACATCAGCAAAGGGACCACTCATATTTGTCATTCCTTCCTTCCGACCAGAAAGCAGAGTAATAAAGTCTTTTTAATCTTTCCCCCTATCCTTTGTCAAGCTTAGCTAGGAGAAAACAGCTGCTAATAAACATAAAGCTGTTACACACAAAGGGCTAGACTGTGCTCAGCCCAGTGAAGGGATAGAGCAGATATGCTGCTGCAGAGAAAAAAATGTAGCCAGATTGCTTTCAAGGATTTTTGCAGAAGTGTCTGCTATTTTATGTTTTGTGACACAGCTAAAGTCTTACATTTTTTCAAGTGAGAAAATAATTCTAAACATTTTTTGCTACCAAAAAAAAAAAAAAAAACCTCAATTTAGAATACTTCTCAGTGAATATAAAGTGGTCAGTGTGACCCAAGTCAGAAAAATTCATTGTTTTCCCAAAGAGCAAAATTTTTAGACCAGTAACAAACCCTGGAAACAACCAACCAAACGCTTTGCTTCCAGTCACCTACAAAGTATGAGATGAGATCCTCAGGCAACCACCACAGTGGATACTCAATGCTCCTGCAGAGCATACCAACTGCTCTACCCTACAGATCAACAGTCACAGCCCATCCCTCAGATCATTCACAGCCCACAAATTGCCATCAGGGGCCTCTCAACCTTGTTCCTGCTGCAGGCAGGGGTGGAATGCCCCTGTGCAGGGTCACCAGCTCAGCTGTTCCACCAGCACAGCCCTGCTGTGCTCTCTGGGGGCTGCACACCCCAGCACAGCCCTGCTGAGCTCTCTGGGGGCTGCACACCCCAACACAGCCCTGCTGTGCTCTCTGGGGCCTGCACAGCCCTGCTGAGCTCTCTGGGGGCTGCACAGCCCAGCACAGCCCTGCTGTGCTCTCTGGGGGCTGCACAGCCCAGCTCAGCCCTGCTGTGCTCTCTGGGGGCTGCACACCCCAGCACAGCCCTGCTGTGCTCTCTGGGGGCTGCACACCCCAACACAGCCCTGCTGAGCTCTCTGGGGGCTGCACACCCCAGCACAGCCCTGCTGTGCTCTCTGGGGGCTGCACAGCCCAGCTCAGCCCTGCTGTGCTCTCTGGGGCCTGCACAGCCCTGCTGTGCTCTCTGGGGGCTGCACACCCCAGCACAGCCCTGCTGTGCTCTCTGGGGGCTGCACACCCCAGCACAGCCCTGCTGTGCTCTCTGGGGGCTGCACAGCCCAACACAGCCCTGCTGTGCTCTCTGGGGGCTGCACAGCCCAACACAGCCCTGCTGTGCTCTCTGGGGGCTGCACACCCCAGCACAGCCCTGCTGTGCTCTCTGGGGGCTGCACAGCCCAACACAGCCCTGCTGTGCTCTCTGGGGGCTGCACAGCCCAACACAGCCCTGCTGTGCTCTCTGGGGGCTGCACAGCCCAACACAGCCCTGCTGTGCTCTTTGAGGGCTGCACAGCCCTGCTGTGCTCTCTGGGGGCTGCACAGCCCTGCTGTGCTCTCTGGGGGCTGCACAGCCCAGCTCAGCCCTGCTCCAGCCCCTGCCTCATCAGCTGCAGTCTGGCAGAGCCAAAGGGTCCCTGAAGGCCATGCAGTAGCAAGGGTGTTTGTTCCCAGACGTACAGCTCAGTCAGGAAATTTCTGAAACAATCATGAACTGTGCCTTTGAAAGACTGATGCCTACACACCATATCAATAACAGGCTTTCATATTTTCTGTTCACTTTGGAGTCTTTGGGATTTTTTGCCTTTTCTTTTTTTTTTTTTTTTTCTTCCTTTGCGTATGGGCAAATATCATTACTACCTATGTTTCCCTTTGTTCCTTAAAAAAAAAAAAACAGAATGCACATAATTTTTGAGTGGAAGAAATAATTTCTGCTTTTGAACCTCTGCAAAAAGCCAGTTGAGGGACTATCTGGCTATATGTAACCAGATCATTCTTTCAGGGAAAAACAAAAGAGAACAAAAAACCCCAGCCCAGGAATCCAAACACAAAATCTGTGAATTCAAAATTCATGTACTTGTGCCTCAGAGGTTTTGGCCTTCATTACCAAAACACATAGATCCACATACAAAGCTTTTTCATCTCTGAAATATGCAACAATGCTGCTATTGAAACTGCAGGAAACACACCTGAATAAAACCCAGTTATTTCTCACAGAACTGAAGTATTGTGTGCATTGATACACCATTCAAGCTGGATGAAAAGCATGTCCTACACTATGTCTTCCACTTATTTTAATGACATTCTACACAGTATTAAAAAAAAAAAAAGCTACAAAATATTCTCTTCAGGTGCTGTTCAGAACAATGACAACTATTACTAATGTATGGGAATATCATTACAGAAGAATATTTTAGAAGCTGGAGTTACTGATTGACTAGAGCCTATTTAGATGCCTGTTTACAAGTGGGGAGACAATTTTGTGGCAAAAAGCTGAGAGAGGAAGTTGAGCTAACCCTCTTGCACTACAAACATGAAGAGCTGCTTTGGGAATTCTGCCTGAAAATCCCCGCTTTGCTTCAGATGGATCCAGTAAAACAGTGGAAAAGAGGAATAGAAGATTCAATAGTAAAGAAACACTGTCTGATGGATGGAGCAGACAACAAGTTATTAGCTGTAGCACCCTTTTTTGCTAGCTTTTGAATACACTCTGCAATAACATGTGCAAAGTATTTTGAGAGCTTCAAATTACAATTCTCATATAAATGTGAAGAAGTAATATTGTACATTCCAGAAACCTCTTCATTCATAAAATATTCCTGACCATATGTCTGTAAACTAATAGCAATCACCAAAATGGCATGAAACATGGCACAAAAAAGTGTGAAAAATAACACATGACAGAGATCTGATACATCTTCAGGGAGAAGTTTCAGGGGAAAACACTCCAATGTCAGCAATATTCAGTGGCTATCAGAAATGTATTTCTTCTCATTTTGTCATTACCTATTAATCCCAACTATTCTGGCAGTAAAAGGTTAAAAAGGAAATAAGATTATTGTCAATCATTACATACAGAAAAATAATTAACTCAGTATGTTTATTTATCTATTTTTTGCTAGTTGATTAAATGAATGATTGATGACAGGTTCCTTGTTTTCTTTTCCTTCATTTTGTCATTATAAATGATCAGTATGAAACTAAACGGAGACATCAAATTGAAATTGTTAGAAGCACAAAATATAAAGCAGATGGATCCAGATTATTTCAACTTTCCTATTACTCTAGTGTAACTTAGTAAAATGCATTTATATATACACAAAGAACTCCATTGATAGCAGAAATAAACAGTAACCGGACTTACTTTCCTCTCAAATATTACATATTAATATTCAGGCCTCCCTTTTTAAAAAGAATCTTTTAATAATTTGGTAGAGAAATTGTTAAAACAAATGCTCTTATCCTATTTATCCTCGGATAAATATAAAATTTATCATTGGATAACTCACAGCAAACAGTTTGTGCAAAGATGCCAAAGCATTCTTAAATGCTGACTAGTGTTCTGAATAACACAACCCTAGTATACAGCTTTGGGGAAAATATAAGGAAAAATATGGGCACAGTCAATTGAAAAATTGTCCTTTGGGTAATGTGAGAAGAGGGAAGAAAGTGAGCTAGAGAGTCAGCGGTCTCTCGTCTGCCCATAAGCGTACACTCAGCATCCTCCCAGCAGAGAAATGATGAGTTAGCCCACTACATATGCAAGGATTTTCTTCTTACTCATTTCACATGCAAGAGAAGCAAGACCTAAGTTCTGAAATCCCTCCAAATTTTTGAGGACAGATGAAATCCCGGGACTCTGAAACGAGGACTGAGGCAGCTTCCCCTGAACTGACCAAAAATTGCTGGCTGGGCTAGGAAAGTTAACTGAGTGCAACTGCATTTTTGAAAGTTAAAGGAACTGACCCAGAAGTCTCAGGAGACTGCTTTTATATGGGTTTTAAAAGAAAGTAAAATATCTTTCTCCCAGTGCGATTCACAGTGGTAAATGGTCAAGAGCTTGAAACCTTTGTTACTTACAAAATTTACTGTTGAGAACACAACTGAAGGAAGTCACTGGCAAAATCTGTGACTTTCCTTCCACTTCTGAAGAAACTACTTAACTCTGAAACAGCCATTTTTTGGATGAAGACATGTCTCATCTCTTTTCACTACTTGGAAATACTAGAGACAGCTGAGCTCAAATCATGCAGATAGTCCGAGTTCACTTTAATTTTGAGCCAGGGGAAGGCTGAATTCAGGAGGAATTCTTTTCCTCCTATTTCCATACAAATTCTGGCTTCAGCTAATAGGCTCTCTTAGAAAGTCAGTTACTTTTCCCCAGAGATCCCTCATTTCTGTGCACCACACTAGGATTGTAGAGGTGACTCTGAGGCAGGTTTGGGTTGAAGGGAACCATTTGCGTGTGCTTAGGAAGGATCTTCTAAGCTCACTCAGCTTGGCGGAGTTTCCCTTGCCCAGATATGATATTGATACCCAACATGATAATGCAAGTTGTATGGATAAGACAGGTATCAGACTGAAAGGTGTCATAAGGAACTTTTTAGACAACTCTGAACAGATTTTTTTTTCTGAGAAATCTTCCAAAGTCTGTGGGTAAGATAATATTGCACTTGTGCTATCCTGGCCCATTCAATATCCTAACTGTGAAATCCACTTGCCCCAGAAGATTTCTTCCCCAGTCTCACCTTATGTTACCTGTTCTATATGTTCAGTTCTATCACAAACTATTCCTACTGCAAGAATTATGCCATTGAAACAAAATATAAAGTCAAGGTTAACCTTCAGTATTCACAATTATTCATGAGGATTCACCTCTTGACATTGTTCAATCCTTATCAGCAGAAGGAATCCAGAACCACATCACAATGAGACAGACATTCAGGTTAATTCCCAAAGTAAAAAACTCACCAAAATGGCAAGTCCATATTACATGAAAATGTATATCAAATACATGTCACTGGGTTAAACCAAAGAATATCACACTGGAATAGCTACTGCAAGTTTTATGACACTGTTACTGAAATATTCTCTTCAGCTCTGGTTTCCTCCATTCTCAAAATATGTTAGAAAATTGGATACGACTCAAGTAAGAGCTACAAGAGTCATTAGACTTCTAAAAGTCAGTCCCTACAGTGAAAGACTAAGAAAGCTCAATTTATTTAGTTACTGAAAAGAAGGTTAAGAGGATCACAATACCTACATGTGGAAGAGATTTCTGACAGTAGGCAGCTCATTAATCTAGCAAAAAAGGCATAACAAGATCCAGTGTTTGGATGCTGAAGCTGAAATAAGACTACAAATGAGGCACACTTTTTTCACAGTGACAGTAATTAACCGTTGGAACAATCTGCCCAGGGATGTAGTTGATTCTTTATCATTTAAATGCTTTACATCAACATTAGATACTTTCCAAAGAGATAAGCCTATGTCTCAAACAGATGCAGAAAATACTGGATGAGGTTCTGTCTTGGGTGTGCAAGAAGTCAGCCTGGATGCTTATCAGAGCTGCTCAGCATTGTACCTCGACACCACAGCACCACGAGTGCTCTGCCCCTCCAGGACCAATCATCCCACGGCCATCACGTCCACCAGAGTGCTCTGCCCTTCCAGGACCAATCATCCCACGGCCATCACGTCCACCAGAGTGCTCTGCCCCTCCAGGACCAATCATCCCACGGCCATCACGTCCACCAGAGTGGTCTGCTCCTCCAGGACCAATCATCCCACGGCCATCACGTCCACCAGAGTGCTCTGCCCCTCCAGGACCAATCATCCCACGGCCATCACGTCCACCAGAGTGCTCTGCCCCTCCAGGACCAATCATCCCACGGCCATCACGTCCACCAGAGTGCTCTGCCCCTCCAGGACCAACCACCTCCCAGTCATCATGTCCACCCTTTGTGTGCAGTTCCATTCAGACTGAACAAATGCTGCCTCCAAATTCATCTTCCTCTTTAACAGGTAAATGAAAACCTTCCCAAGGCAGATATGGACACCTTCACAGATAGCCCATGTCACATTCACTGTCTGGCATAATCAATGCTGGAGACCAAAATACACCAAAACTGCCAATAAGCACACGGTGTAAAGCTGTTTGAGCACTGACTTTGCCAGGTGCTTCCACCCAAGGAACATCTCTTGGGCTAACTCCAAGTGAGTGACGAGTGAATAGATACATAGCAAAAATCTCTCAACATAGCTGCCTGTATCCAAAATACAATTCCTTTATGTCTAATGAGTTTGTTGGAAAATCAAGAAGTTCCATGAGGATAGAGAAACCAACTAAGCCAAATATATTATGAGGTTAGGTGAGCTACTATTTTCCTCTCAGCTCCTTAGTAACATTTGTAAAAGAAAACTTGTCCTTTAAATCTTCAGGATAGGATGTTAGAGCAAAAGAATAGCAGAGAAAAAAAAAGTATTAAATGGATGATAACAAAAAAATTATCTTCAGAAGAACAAAATTAAACACCCCATTTATTCACCTCTAGGAAGGGTTAGAAAGAACCATTTAAAATATAAATAAAAATTATACACTCAGACTGTTTTAGGACGGTGGAAGTGCACAGAAAATCAATCACACTTGGACTTGCCCTACAGTACACAGACTAAAGTATTTTGTAGGTTTTTTTTTTAGAATACCTAGGGTTTTTTTTTTTTTTTGACAATTAAAAGACTGGCAATGGACTACAAAATCTTTAAAAATTACTAAAGGGGGGGGTTTTCTTTATTATGAGATACACCTAATTAAGACAATATAACACAGAGATTCTATATAAAATGGATTAGAAATATTCCTTCTATTCAATTTCTTCATTACCTACCCTGAGTGCAAATCTTCATGTTATTCTGGAAAACATCTCCTCATAGATGTGGGTTAAAATTCTAAATGGGTTAAAATTCCTTTCATTAAATACAGCATTCTTGCAAAGGACATGAATATAGTGTTAATGGTTGAGAACTGGACTCTTGGACTTGTGACGTGGGAAGAGGGCTCTATTTCCTGCTCTGACACACACTTCTCATAGGATATTGAAAAGTCATTCTTGGCTTTGCAAATGTGCTCAGCAGCTGCTTCTTATGATCAGATTACCAAAGTGCTGAAATCTTTTGAAAATCTGGCTATTTATTTTGTTGCTGAATAGGATCAGAGATCTTTTGAAATCTGGCTCCAGTTGGAGTGCTGTGCTCTTTTGAAAAGCTAGCCCTAAATCTGTATATGCCTCAATTTCTCTATTAGCATTATCAGCACTGTTCCGCATCAAGAGGTTGAGAAACAGCTCACATACACAGCAATTCAAATTTGAAAGGGGATATATAGATGTACAATTACTCTTATAATTGTAGAAATGCTATATGTACCTATAAAAGAAAATAAAAAACAGTTCCTGATTTCTCCTAACTTTTGTACAAATGGTTTTCTGTAAGATCTACAGTTATATAGTCTTGACAATATTATTCTTGCTATAGGTAAAGTTTGGGAATTATCTGTATGTATTAAAATGTGAGCAGAGCTATTTCTCTGTCTTCCTTTTATGGTTAAAAATGTGTTTAACTGTTTTACAGATGATGAAATAAGACACAGTACTTGCATGTGGTATCATCCCATGCAAAGCAAAGTAAAAAGAATTTTTATAGGATACAAATAGAATGCAAAGTGACAACACACACATGCTTGTGCAGATGCACTCAGTTAACTCTGTGTATAAGAATTATAGGGAATGATGAGCTCAAGTACTGATATGAAGGTAAGAATTTTCTAACAGCTCCATTCAGGAGGACAACTCTGTCACAACTGGTGTTTAAGTATTTTGTGAGGTACTTGCCTTTCTTTCCTTCCATGTTAACATAAAGTGCAGTCACTAAAACCTTTGAAATTTAAAATAAAAATATTCAATTTGGCTTAAAAGCTAGCAAATAAACAGAAAATTATCTTCCTTAAGGGAGCTTGATATTTTAAAACAACACAAGTTCCCCAGCTGTGTAGCGATTCTTATTTGGCTTGTGATCTCGGGTAGATATAGAGGCTTACATGTTCTCTAAATTGTAAGCTCTATATGAAGGGTGTTCTTTAATTACTGACAGCTAATGAAAACAGTTTTTACTGATCTCTCTAATGTCCTGGGAAAGTCTTTACTATGGATTCATTGTATTCTACTTTATATCCCTGATTGAAATGGGAGACCACAAGAGCATAGGGATTTGGTGGAAACTCGATTTCGTTCCTCTGGTTTCAAAGAGAACAGTTGCAGAAATTAAGCTGCGTTGATATTGTGGTCAAACTTTGGTCAGACTGTGGTTATACTTGCATTTATATAGATGTAAAATCAGTGCACTTTGGTTTTTAAAACTGCTGGATCTACCGTCAGTAACTAAATCTTGCTCGGTTGATCAGAGGGACCTAATATAACTATTACATGAAAATAAATATTATTATTAAATCCAAATGCTTCACTTCCAGAGCTCTACTATTTGCTCCAAATATTGAGACAGTCACTTTGGAAAATGCTTGTAAATGTACAACAGCAAGCATATGATATGGGAAACATAGGTTTTCTATTTCAAAAAAAATATTTTGTGTTTTGTTCCATTTCAGACAAAATATTTTGAGTCATAATCTTTTACTTTCAATATACAGTGATGTAACTCCTGGTATAACAAGTATTGTAAAAGGCCATTCAGTTGCAGTGCTTTATTTCCAGTAAGCACCCCAATCTGTTGGGGATTTTTTTTGTTTGGTTGGGGTTTTTTTGTTGGGTTTTTTGGGGGTTTTTTTGGGTTTTTTTTTGGTTGGATTTTTAGGGGTTTGTTTTGTTTTGTTAATTTGTTTGGGATTTTTTTTCTAATTATCAGCTGGTTAACCCATTTCTTCCTACAGATGTATTTATTAGCCCTGCAATAGATATCCCTCAACAAGATCTAAAAGCAGGATTCATTCAACAGGAGATATATGGTAGAGGTTCAGATGACCCAGAAAACCAATAAGCTACAATCATAGAAGACTAAGCTCTATTGAATGCAGCAGGGCTTTATGTATGTCTTTACATTCTCTTCCCAGATGATGAGACTAAGGTATGAATGCTATACTGAAACTATTAAATGCAGCCACAAGATCCTATCCCTCAACTACTTTCATTTGCAAAATGTGTGCTATGATATTAAGCTTGACTGAGGCTTTGTCCAAAGCACTCTTCATAGCAAAGACACCTTCCTTCTGCTCAGAAAAGGGTGAATAAAAAGACAAATAGAAGTTCCATCAGATATTGCAATCTGCAGATAGCAACAGTCTTTTTTCATTTTACATATCAAAAACTACAGCAGTGATTACTGTTCCTGATTACTACAAGCAAAAAGCAGAACGAGCGCTTTTGGCACACCGGATTCATTGCACATCTGTAATTGGCTAACCCCATCATGTGCATTATTTCATAAAGTTATGTAGACTGCACATATAATTTAAGATATTCATGCTTCTAAAAAAGACCACCTGGAGCTAACCCATGCAACATAAAACATGAATGTAAAAATCATATGGAAGCATTTTATTAAGAACTTTGGAAAAGCGGATGTTGTGGCACTGACTTTTACACAGAAATTTCCACTGGATGAAAATCCATATCATTATAGTGCAAAGAAATTAATTTCATTTTAATTTGAAAGTTTTGCCTGGTTTATTTCAGTATCCCTACTAAGGCAGTAGCTAAAGCAGCCATCAATACTCTACTCCTCCTCATATATTTACCTCTGCAAGTCTGACGCCCATGCTTTTGCCAAAACCCACTCAGCCAACACTATCAATATTCTCAACCATGAATTGGAATGCCAACACCCACCATCTTTTAGCAGGAATGAGGAAAGTATGTTCTCAACTTAGGAGTGAATTTTTACTGACATGCTAAGGACTACTGTACACAGAAAGTCATCCACATTGAAGGAAGAAAGAATAAAGTGAAAAATTAAAAACTCTGGACTTTCTTTTAAATATTAATATTCTTCATCAGATTGTTTTCATTACAAAGGCCGCATTAAGGATGCATGGATGCATACATGTAGAGAAAGATGCAGGGCTACAAAAAGGAGAGAGTCAGCCCTGGAGACCAAATACAAGAAGCTATTTTGATATTTGGGGTTTTAGCTCTGGACTCAAAAAAAAAACCCCTAAAATAGCTAAGAAAAATAAACCATATTAAAAGAAGATAAAAATATGCAATATTGACCAAATAATTGTAACTGCACAAGAAAGGAAGATTAATTGCAGTGTAATAGAATGGAAATGCAGTAGTTGCTGTGAGTGAGAGAAAAGACACTAATGTCATCTTTTCTATTACCTTGCTCTTAAAACACTGTTTGGTTGTTTTCCTATTTAATTGTTAAGTTTCAAGGTAAAGTTCTAGCAATAAACAACTCTTCTAGGGACTGACATTTGATTGACAACATTTTAGAACAAGTATTAATTTGTTATCAGCAGTAAATGCTTTGTGTCTCCACAGAAGTGATGGATAGAACTTTTTATGATACAAATAAAGTACCATGAGAAAGCAAATCATTCACTCATTTTTGCTAACAGAAGTGGAAGGATCTGTTAGGTTCTTTTGTGCCTTTCTTCATTAAAAAAAAAGCCACAAAAAACCCAAAAAAACTGAACTTGAAATGCTTTTCCCTCTGCTTCAGAAAAACCCAGAACCTTTCAAAGTCCTTTAACTCCAGTAGCCTAGCATATAGGACAGCAATGACTACAAAAAAATAATAATAGTAGTAACAGTAGTAGTCATAGGAATAACAATAACTACAACAGCACCAAAAAACCAACATTAGGTTTAATTTACTAAGCTGAATAGATCATTGTCTATGATCCAAACATCATTGTAATTTGGGAATTTTAAATCAGCAATCAAGCCATGTTTAATCCCAGTTTCCTGATGGTCATACCCTGAGCAGATTCTGTAGAAAAACAGAAATTCCTTTCTTAATAGTGACTTTCACTTTAATCTGCTTTCCAAGAGCAATTAATTATACAGTTAATGTGTTTGACTTGGTTCTGCCAACATACCATTCTTACAATATTTCAAAACCATAATTGTTATGAACTAGGACTCCAAATGCCTTACAAACAATTCCATATAAAATGCAAATTCTAGTTAACTGGACTTGCAATTTCAGACCTTTAAGCTAGGTTTGTTTGATAAGAATTACTTTCCATTTATCCATGTTTGTTGAAAAACATAATCTTTCTTTTATCCCTTTAGTGCAGGAAATTTCGCAGTATTCTGCCTATAATGCTTTGAGGCTGAAACAGCTCAGTAGTATAAACTTCACAACACCAGCACTTGCAAAGTATGGATTTGTATTGTATTGTAACCTGAACCAGAAAGACTTGTAGAATTGATTCTGTAGAAGCAAGCACTTAAATAAACCTTACCAAACTCTTCTGCCTTTTCTGCATCATTAAAAGTTTTATTATACCTTACTGCTAGAGTCTATACTGTTTCCAGAAACATTTAACATTTTTAATACACATAAACTCGTTCTTTCTTGAATTCTTCCAGTCCCATTAGATTTTTTTCTGAATGTCTCTACTTGTCTTTGCTAATATTCCGCACCTCAGACAGTCCAGTTTATCTTGCTATATATATATATATCTCCCTTTAATGCCGTAAGTTTTCTATAAATACACATACATACTTTTTCAAGTTAATTATTTTACTGTCATTCTGGAAAAGGACATATTTTTAGAATTTTCAGGTGCATAGGAAATTATAACTTTTTTTCTTTAGAGGTTCTAGCCTTAGGGGTTCTAACTCTAACTTTTATTATTTTATTTATTCTATTATTTTATTTTTTCCATCAAAATTTTTCCTCATGATCAGTTTCACCCATCAGTTTCCCCACTAGGCAAACAGTCCCTGAAATGCACAAAGCACATTTGTTGACACCCGCCCTCATTTGCCAGATTTGAAGTCAATCAGGACATGATCACCTGTCACCAGGCAACCACCAACTCAGCCCCAGATTCAATTCATCTTGTCTATGTCAATGAGATTCAAACTGAGCCACCTCATTCTGGGTCCCATATCTTTCATACCAGAAAACCAACAATAATTCTCATGGAGAACAATCATGTTTTACCACTGACTTCTGGAAATTTTCAGCACTTGGTTTCTGTTACATTCCAAAAAAAGTCATCATCTTTAACTCATGCAATAGGTTGAAGACTAGATACCTGTGGCTATGGCTGCACTGCCACATAAACAGGTTTACTGCGGATGAACATTATGTTTACAATCAGTCGTTGGTACTGATACATAGTCAGAGCACAACAGTAGCCCCTATATAAACAGGGATAAGATTCTCATAAGAACAATGCCTGCCAGGCAGGGAGAAATAAATTACAGGGCCATCTGAATTCTCCAGCATGAGAGCAGAAATACTGCACAAGGGATCTGGATTTGGAGACCCTTTTCATCTCTAGGAACACCACCAACTCATCTGCATCACCCTCTTTTCATCTGAGTTTTTCATATAAAACTTTGAGAAACAATATCTTAGGCCAAAAACACTATGGAAGAAAATAATTCTTACTTTGCCCTTATAGATGGTTTCCCTGAGACAGAATTGTGTAGGGGTTCAGAACAGAAGGCTGGTCTTTCTGGAAGGCTTGTGGGCTTTAGCAAGGAAAGGCTTGCACTGTCTGCCAAGTTCCTGCTCAGGAACTTTCCTTTTAAAATATTAAAGGCTAACAACAGGTAATGTTATTTAAAGTGTTTCCACAATGAGGTCATGCAGAAGAGAACAACTTATTCCTCTCTTGTAAATGCATACATATGGAGCACAAAATATATTAGAAAAAGATATTTAAATTAATGAAAGTAATTCCACTTGACATTTGGGATAACAATTACCATACTTTCCAATTATCATTATTGCTTGTTTTCTTTCCCAGAGAATTCAAAGTGCTGGACTTGTTTTCTCAACCTCAAGCCCCTCAGTATGATATGACGTCAAGTTGATTTTCAGCTTAGACTTATATACTTCGTTTATCTTGAAAATGGAACCTTTGAAAAACATGCTAGTTTAAAGGAAAAATGTGCAATTTTGTTTTAAAGTGTAATTTTTCTTCTTGTGGTTATAATTTTTTTTTAAATCTCTCTACCAATACAGACTTGAAGTAACATTGAGTGCTTCATGGCAAGGAACTTTTCAGAGTTGTATTTACTTACATTGAACAGGAACAATTTGGACAATAAATATTTCAATACACCACAAATACTTCTGAGAGAATCTGATTTCTCCTGCAACTGATATATATTAATTCCAGAGTACAAATGTGTAAAACTACCTAATTGCAGAATATGGAACTCCAAAAGTAGAGATGGCTAAACTAACACTGACATTTTTACACAACCCACCAGTCAGTCAGTATTATTTATTGAAATCCTTTTTCACTCCTCACCTCCAATCTCACACTCATCTCTTCTCTTACAGCAGAAGTAAGAGTTTTTTTTATTTATTTAGCATAAAATGTAAAGGTTTGGCATAGAAAAAAAAATTATAAATTCACTTTTAACTTGACATATCCAAAGTTGCCTTACATATTCTAGTTTCCACACGTCACATTATTCAACAGGAAATAAGACTCGTGGCCTTGCAAAAACATTTGTATCTCCAAAGACAGAAATTAACACCTCACTTCAATGAAAAAAGAATTAAAAAATTATAAGTATTTCAGTGTTATCATAGCAAATTACGAGGACAAGGATTGCAAAATTAGGCACAGATTACCAGATTATTTTCTGTTTCAAAAGAAGCAGAAATTTTAAAAGTTGGGAACTCCGTTCAAGGCAAAGGGTCATGAGTTTATTTTTATAGAGGCAGTGGTCCTGAGTAAGAACCAATGTCCCAAAGATTGCCAAAAACCAAAATACACAGCATGACTTTTCATCAGCCAAACACAATTAACACATTGAAGAAAATCACCATGCTTCACACTCCTCCTCTCCCTTCCTCTTTCCACTACTAAAAAAAAAAAAAAGAGAAAAACATGTGGCTTAGCAAAAAACTCACAATGCAGTGAAAACGAATATGAAAATTTGCATTATCTTTGAATGCTTTTAGAAACAGTTTGTGCCAAAAGTGCAATGAAATTTAAATTCAATAATTTGAAGACAATGTTCCAAAACACAAAGGTCCTCGCAGAGTTTGATGTTGGAACAGGACTACAGGGCCTAGTACCAAAATGCACAAGAGGATTTCAAGTTCCATGCAACATAAGGCACCACTTTCTGCCTGAACACACAGTAAATACAATTAAAATACTTCCATTTCTAGACAACTTTCAGAAAACTCAAAACTTTTTATTTCTAAAAACTGGTAAACAACTCATTTACTGTTGTCCTCAGAATATATTCCAGAAATGGAAGACTTTTAGAAGTATGGAAACAGAGGAGAAAAGCACTGTTATTGATAACACATTGTACATACTTTCAAAGACGAAAAATTTTATTCCTACTGACTATAAGTAATATCTTGATTATTTTCTTCCACATATATTTACACCCCAGTCTTTAAGAACTATCTTTAAACTTATCTACTATAATTGTGTGTGTATTTGTTTACAAGGACTGAAATTTGCTATACACAGAAAGCCTTTCACAATGTAGCAAAAGAAAAATGACTGAAGTCTGCTGTATTAGAGGATGTTTTTTTTCCATTTTTAGCAAATGTCAAATCATTGACTACTGCTTTTAAGATTAATAAAAGATATAATGGTTTTTAGATCACCACTAAATAAAGATTACTATGAACGAAGAAATGATTTACCAATAGTCACCACAATGAGATTTCCTTAAAGGTTACAATCATCAGTTATTTAGCTGAAACACTGCTGAGAATGCCTGGTCATTTCTTGAATAATGCATAATGTTCATTGCAGATTTGATCTGTATTATTACAATACAGATATTTATAAAATAATGGTGAAAACTATCTGTTACTTTCCAATTGCTCAAGATATTTCCATGAAGTAATTGACTCTGAAAATATTATATGGAGTTACCTGAGCCCTCATTTGCAAGCACAACTTGTAGTGATCACTACACAATAGGCATTAGAAAACAAACTCATCAGCCTTTACAGACTTCTAAGAAAAGCTGTGATAAATACAGGGCCGAGTAAAGGACCTTCCTGAAATACTGAATTAAAATTATTTAATTACTGTACAGTATTGGGAGGAAAATTTAAAACTAAGCTTTTAAAATGAATGATTAACAGAAGCAGGTCCACACATTTGGGGGAAGAAAAAAAAAGCAGTTATCTATACAATATAAGTACCTCTCAAATAATTTCCCAAATATCTGTAAGTATATTCAGAAGATTGCTTGTGCACATACTAAGAGTGTCTAGTGTTTTATTGTAGGTTTATAATCCATACTTCACATGAATGTGCAAGCTATTTATGTGAGCTTGTTTATACATATGAACTTCAAGGGCAGCAACAAGCAGCCTTAATAAATGAAACAGAATTTCTTTTGATGTAATTTCATGAATGTTTCATCAGAATGTGTTAACAGGTTTCTATGAAAGGAGAACTGGTGAAATCATAAAATATACCTGTACTATACAGTTAAACCTGCTTATGGGGAATTCATATACAATGAAACACACTTTCATCAAGCATTGCTTCAACATACTGACACATAAATAATAGTCCTACTTAGCATTAAGCTGAGCACCCAAACAGGAGGAAAAAAATGTCAAAACCCCTTCCTGAGCCCCCATACCCCTTGCACCTAAAGGAATGAGAACCATAGCACTACGTGGTTGGAGGGGCAGGGTTATTATTCAGATAGGGTGAACAGACATTAAATGTTTACCCAGCTCTTTCTTAGGGAGAAACATTAATCTAGATCAGACTAGTGATGTTGTTGTCTAAGAATAAGATTTTGTTCTTAAAATTCTTTTCTTCATTAGAATCTTTGCACAAAAAGGAAGATTTGGTATTCAGGTATATATTCCAGAAGAGGATAATGAAAAATAGATCCCAGATACACTCAAAATATACAGAGACTGGCAGAGCTCAGAGTTTCAGTAACACAGGACAGCTTGTAGAAGCACAGACAGATCATAGATTGTACAGCAGAGTACATGAAAAAATGTTTAATTGCCTGAGAATAAACCCTCATCCTGTAAAAATTTGCATATTAGATCAGAAGCCTAATGAACCATGTTACACTCATGCCCTGGATGATGTAATTATTGCTTTTTTTTCTTCCATGAGAATTATATATGATGTGGGAGATAATATAAATTAAATATATGAAAGGATGGAACTATGTCCAGCTACTAAATCGTCAGTCTGAATCTGTGTTGGTTTTTGCCCTCCATACCTCTCTCCATCCACTGAAAATTTTAACTTTCCTTGAATAATATCATTTCCTTTAAATGGAAGAGCAGGTAAATTCCTTTGCACCATCAATACAAGCAACCCTTCATGGACAGATATGGGCTGATAAATAAGATTCTATTTCTACCTCCTCCCTCAACCCTTAAAGGTGGCTTCTTTGTTTGCTATGTGCTGTATATATTCTATCTGGTTTAGTGTAGATTAAGAGTTTGTATTTCATGTTTCATGGAAAAAACCTGAAGTGCTCAAATCTGATATGCCTCTTCCAAATATATGTTCCCTTCAAACTGTGAGAGCAGTAGCTAAAATAAAGGAGTATTCTGCGTTGCTAAAGGCAGGACACCCCAAAGTCCCAGGTTTGCTAACTGATTTCTGTTACTGCAACTTAGTCCCTAATATAAAATACCTATCAGACAGAGATCACACTCACCCAGATGGGTAGCATTAGTTGAAAAAATAATAGATTACCAAAAAAAGTCCACTTAACACAGGTCATTGGAAAGACTATTTAGGAGCAACATACACACAGCCTCTATTTTGTGGCAACTCACATCTCAAAACTACTTTTGCTCCCCAACTGCTTGTCTGAGCATTAAAAGAGATCTTTTAATACTGAAAACAGTCTATTTTGTTGATAAATGCCTACTGGCTCAGAAGTCAAAATAATTTCTATAGACATTACAAGAGGATAAATATCCTAGTCTGTCAGCTGAAGATTTAAGTATTTGGATGTGATGCTTTCAAACTTGAGAAATATGTGATTCTACCTTTAATCTATGGCTAGAAAATTAAGAGATTGAGTTCTCAAATCAAGGAATAATGGCATTTTCCTCTCAAACAAATACTTATATAAAATACTAAAACAAAGCAACACAATTACAGGTAAATAATTTGAAAGAATTTAGTCTACATCACCCAGAAGACTTACAGCTGTAATAGCTACATCATAGGTTTGTTGTTAAATAAAAAATAATTAAAACAAGAGGTTTATTTCACCTTCACATGGTGTCTTTCTCATGCAGACCTCAGATTTCCACATTTGAATCCCTTTAAAGGATTTGATATGCAGGGAAAGAAGAAAGGATGAAGGTAAAAATTTCAATTTAGAGGCTACTAAAGGCTGCCATATTCTATAGTACACAACAATATTTACTCCATACCTTTTACTGATGTATTAGGTGGAGGTCCTTCCATCCTCAAGTTCCATGGAGGATCACCTTGATTAGCAAAGTCCCTCATTTTCAGATAGCTAATTGTAAGTCGGATGATGGATGCCTTGTCAAGCTGGCTGGTAATGGCTGCAGGCAGTGGCAACAACTTTGCCAACTCATAGAACTCAAAATTCTCCTTTCCCCGGCGAGAGCGAGCAGCATCGCGGGACTTTTCCTTCCTCAAAGCTTGTAAACTGAAAGAAAATAAAGAAAGTAGGACATTCATCAGTATTAGTGTTCTGTCACATTTAACCAATTTACTCTTTTCACTGCTGGTCTTCAAATTATCAGATTTTCAACATGCTGTTGCATATGGATCTACAGAATTCAGGATATATAAAATGGCGCTTCACGCTCGAATGACTGAAACTAACAACAATATTTAAGTGGTGGTCAACATATTGTGTAACTACTCAAATCACTTAAGCCACTTCCTTTTTAGCTTGACTTTCCTTTGTCAGCTGTCAGTCTCGAGAAAAAATCCCAAGAACACATGTGGGGTTTATATGTCTAGGTGCCATTGTTTCGCACTGACTCACTCACTCACCCAATTTTGCCTTAATTTTTGTCATATTCTGACCCTTGGGAGAAGGTTAATAGCAGATGATTCAAGTGTTTGCCACCTCTGGCAGCCAAGATTACCAAACAGGTTGTACACTAACTGCTGAGACACAGAAGTGTAAGTCTGGTGCAATAATGTGAAAATTCCTGTGTTTCATGAAGCTGTTCCTCAGGAGTTGTTCAACTGCCTTTGCAGTGGAAGCAGTAACCTTTGTCAGTGGGGTGAAAAAGCTGTTAATACAGTTCTGCGATTCACATTTCTGATTGTAATTTGCTACCACATACATGGCAGACTGACAACTTTCTGATCAGAATGGACCTTCTGCTTTACATTGAGCTGTTGGAAATGCAAAGACATCCATTTAGTCCTGTTTCATCAATGTATCATTTGCTACGACTAATACAGAGAACAAAGATAACTCAGATTTTACTCCTGCAATATTTGTTTAGTTGGTGTAAAACTTCTGAATGCAGTGGGATGACAATATTGATAACCACCTGCATTTTTGTAGCCATCTCTGCCACTTCAGACGTGGTAGGGCATATCAGCTGGGCCCTTAACACACAAATTAAATCCCTCCATGGCAGCTCCCATAGTATGGTTAGCATGTTACATTCCCTACACAATTCCACACCAATAGCAATTATATTTAAAAAGACAGTCTGGCTAAGAAATAGGAATGGTGAGATAAAGGTATGGGAGGAAACAGCACATCCTTACCCATAGATAAAGATACAGAATTCTGCTGAATTATATAGTAAAATACATACTTGGTTTTATAAACTCTACATGGAATGCTAGCACCTTGATTTGTAAACTATATTCTAGGAAAAAAGTGCCTGAAAAATAAGATTTCACAATGTTCATTGTAGATGCATGTCTCTCAAATTTCATATTTTAGATATCTACCATCATGGATATCTCTCAAAAGGTACAGTAAATACAACAGATAAAAGTATTTAATGTATACACAGACATATGGGAGCTACAACTCTGTGAGGTATGAACTGTCCAATTAATTCCAAGGAAGTAGTACGCCCCCACAATTCCAAGGAAGTAGTACGCCCCCACAAGTTAAATATAGACAACAGTGACACAAGGAAAAGGCAGGCAAATGTCTCTGCACAACTGCTTCCAAGTGAAAGCTCAATTTCATGGCCTAAGACTTGGCCTTTTCTACCTGTCACCACCTTTTTTTTCCTGGAAGCCAAGCCTGAGAATTCAAGTCCCCAAATCAAGTTAGTAGAAGAACTGAGATTATAGACCTGTTCTGAAACTGCACCAAGGACCTTCTTCCCAAAGCACTTAATTATGTCCCTATGTAAAATGGGAGATTGTTAAAGACCCCTAGTAAAACAAATCAGAAAAATTACAGATCTCAGCAACTTCTGAAACTGAAAAATGAGTGGTGGTTAGAAATTGAGTGGTGATAGAATATTTTTTAGAAACACCAAAGTCTAAATCCACAGTTTACAAGCCCTATAGAGGCTTCAGGAGATTGCTGAAAATGAGTAATATACTGGAATGTAGGATTATGTAAAACATTACTGGATCAGTAACACCCTGCAATGGAAGTCAGTTGAGCTGAAAAGTGAGGCTCCATGTGTCAGCAAACAGAAATATTTGAAAGCCACCTATGGTTATTCAAAGTCACACAACAAAAAAGTAGAAGGGATGGGGAGCTGACATGATAAACAAAAGAAACTCTTGAGAAACAGTATTGAGAATAACTCACTTTTTCTCCCAACCATTTGTTTTATTTTCATTTGTGGAAGCTTCATAGGGTGAATCAAGTCAAGGAATTTGTGACTTGGAGCACTTCTCTTGGCACCAGTGCCATTAAGCTAAATTAAGAAAGGGTGTCTGTGAATATGTGCACACAAGTCCTAATTTCTACTCCATGTAATTCCACTAGGGAAATACAATGTACTGTTGGACACTGCAGTTATGCTGATAAAATGGGTCCTTAATTTGGGAGCAGTGATTTCCTCAGCAGGATGCAGGAATTCATTAGATACAACCTAAACATGGCTGTTAATCCTCACTGGCACCTGTGATTCTGATAGGCAACATCAGCTTCCTTGTCAGATGCTCTTAATAAAGCAACATACTGGCACTAATAATCCCAAGAGGATGCTAGAAAAGAGGAGTGTGAAGCTCCCAACAGCAAGCAGTGATGTTGACACACGACCAAAATTCATCTTGGTTCCTATCACATGACACCAGGAACTAGAGGGGTTCTTGGAACATAAATGAATTTGTTAAGTATCAGGCTGCAAAAACTTTGAAATACACAGTCTCTTCTGCTAATAAGAAAAATGAAAGTGTGGGAAACTATAAACATGTTTACTAAGTGGCTTTCAAAAACAGTTAGAAAGCACCAAGAAAGCAAGCATTACATGTTTAAAGAGTTCTCAAATAACAGAGAAGATCCCCCAATAGTCAAGTAAATCTACATAAAATATCCACAGTACCAAGAGAGTAATAGTGGGAAATATACCTGAGGGATATAAATATTGTTCCCTCTTTGCCTCCTGTGGAGAAGGGATAGTAGCTAAGACAATTGGATCAGGGTGCATCAGGGTACAATGTAAAAGGATGATATTGTCATACAATGGTGAAACTTCATGCGTTCCCTTAAGAAGACATTTCTCATTCCACATACAGAGTCCTCTAAAGAAGACTAAGAGGTTTCCAGCTGATAGCTCCTGATAATTCTGAGAAGCAGGACCATATAAACAGGGTATTTCATGACTTGAAGACTAATGCTACTTTAGATATGGTTTCTAAAATATATTTTATTTTTCCTTTTAGGGCCTTTCCAGATGGACTGATATACAGGTGGTCTGGCTTTTACAGATGAAAGGGTACCATAAATACTACCATATAATTCTAAAATGGTATACATGACATTTCTAAAGTAGATTTTGTATTGAAGACACAGCAGATGCAGAAGACATGATAATATGGTGCTGCATAAAAGTTTTATTGGTACTCGTAACTCACTTGTGATTTCATTGTGCTTGTGGTCATTCCAAGCTTAACCTGCTCTATATTTCATTTCACATAATTTTATATACTTTACATTCATAAGTATATACATGTATTTATGTCTGTGTGCATCTCACAATCTTCACATGTCTGACCAATTGACATCTGTCACTTTAAAGTTAGGACAATCACAGATCCTAATTTTTTAGAGCATTTAATAGCAATCAAACATATTATAGCATATCAACAGACTTACTGACCTAGACAAGGGTTTTTTTAGCATATGTTCACAGAACCACAGAATATTCTGAGCTGGAAGTGACCCACAAGGCTCATCAAGTCCAACACTTAAATGAGTGGCCTAGATGGGGATGGAGTCTGTGATGTTGGTGTTATTGGCACCATGCTCTAACCAGCTGAGCTAAACTCAGGGTCATAACAATACCTCACTTCTGTGTCTCAGTTTGGGCAGAAAAAATCAGTGAAATAATTTCATTATGTGAATTTGCATTTTGAACAAAAAGAGGGGAATAGTTGCAGTTACAAATAATTTTTACTTGCAATTTCAAAATATAGCTTGGAAAGTGGTGGTTTGCAGACTTGCCCAGTTTTAGAAAGGCAGCTCACATTTACATTTCACCCACACTGTTCCCTCAGACCTGATGCAGGAGAGACCCCCCAGCAGAGCTTCTCAGAACATCGGTCTCCCTCTGCTCAGCCCCACATAACAGCTCTGCTGGGATTTACGGTACCTTCATTGGACTTGTCACAAATAGAGATTGGATTGCAAGCAACAGCCATAAAACAATGTTTGAGGGACAGATGGACTGCTGAACTCAAGATATAGGGGCTTGAGCCAATGGACAGCTTCTCTGTGTTGTGCTTTCATAGTTACTGCTCATTTCCATTCACAAGAACATTTCCATTCACTCCTCTGCTTCACAAGCAAAGAAATATGGCAAAGTCTCACAAAAGATGCACAGTATTTTTGAGAATGGCATTGAAATCTTTCCCTGTTTCAGTAGAAATTTTAGAAATGCAAAAGTATATCAGAACAGAGCAGTTTTTCTTATATACTAAACATTTTTATGCTCGTTAGCCCAGCTGTTACTGAGCAGTAGTGAATGTCTTAAGCCTCTAACAACAATGTGGATTAGTAGCAGCAACTTCACATATAGTATAAAAATAACACTTAATATCTAATAATGTTTATAACAAGCTTTATAGAGAAAGAAGCACTATGTGTCTGTGTATATTTTTCTATTAGTCTAGTCTTTTAAAGTCAAGGATCGAAAGGTCCACTATAAACAGGATCCAACTGTCTGAAGGAGAAAGTCAGATGAATGTTATAACCATTTCACAGAAAAGAAATCAGATATAAGGAAAGGCTCTGCAACATTAGAATGTATGATCAATCTGCTACAAAAATATTTGGAGATAAGTGATCCAGCCCCTTCAGCCCTCCAAAAGATACTTTAAATTATACATGTCCCTTTGTGCATACTCTTTCCCAATATAAAGAACACAAGCAGGCTTACTTTGCTAGTGAGCATAGCTATAGCACTACATAAAACAATAGATTTATGCTGCTCCTGAGTCCATAGATGTGAATTTGTGCAATTCTGTATCAATATTACTAGAAAGATCCTCTTTTTTTCTTACTTTGTTCCACACTAATATGATGTGACGTAATATTACCATACTTTGGACATTTTTGTATTTAAATCAACTTTAGGTCCCTTCCTCTGTTATTAATGACCTATTTACATAATTTATGTATTTATATTATACAATGTAGTGGATTATTATGAAAAATTGACTAATAGAAATGTTTACACATTCTGATCTATTACCAAAATAATCCATTAACTGTTCCCTCAAAGCCACATCCTTCAGAATCTTTTCTGGGGCTTCAAGCTGACCAGTGAAAACAAGGAGGGCAGTTAAGTCAATCTAAAACAAGTACATTTAAAATCTGACTTTTAACGTCTGGGAATTTCATTAAGATAATGTCCTGCTCTACTGATAGGTGACCACCCATAGGCCATGTTCTGTCATATAAAAATCTTCTTTCATTTCACTGATGTTGTGGAACAATTAAACTTCTAATGGAGTTCAAAGAATGGAATAGCATCAATATTTAGGTGACCCAATTATTTGGAATATTTATTGATTTTACTTCTATAGGAACTCTTCATATTCCTGATGTTTTTTAAAAGTTAATAGTGGCATCTCAGAAACACTTTTCAATCCAAGTGGATATTAATCTGAACAGCAGTGCACATTTTCAGACTCCAAAAAATTATTTAGACTGTAGGAAAGATGAAGGAAGTAAAGGAGACCAACCTGCCCTGCATAATTGTACATATTACAGTTTAAAAGACCAGTTTTGGAAGTCAAACGTCACCACTGGTGGTAGCATGAGCCTTAGGCTTGCTATTATCAAGGTTTTTTCTTCTGTTTTTCTAAAGGTTATGCCCTAGAGACTTCACAAATACACATGAAACTGGATATTTTTTAGTATAGTAGATCCAAAATACAAAAGAATGAAGCAAGAGAGCTAATGCTCCTGTAGATGTAAATTAAAACAAGAAAAAAATTTGCACTCAACCTTCTAAGACTAATTCAATTAGCGCTGAAAAATTGATAATGAAAGTATGTTAATATGCTTACCTCTAATTTCTACACTACATTTTGCTATCTTTGGGGATTTCTTTTCTTCTAAGACAACTTTTTGACTTGATATTTTTCCCTTTCTTTGCTTTTCTTTTTCTTTCTGCTATCCCATTTGTAGATTTCTTTTCACAAAGATTGTTTCTGAACTGAGAGTACAAGAACTTCAAGACTAATAACAGTTATCAAAGTCTAAAAAAGGACACTACTTTCGTGAGGGGAAAACCTCCAAAATCAAAAGCCACATTAAATTTTACCTTCTTTCTTTTTAAGTAGATCTGAGAAGCCAGACAGCAGATTTTTATGGATTTTTCTACTTGTTTGCTTAGGAGATCCGAACATTGCTCAGTCTCACTATTTATCAATTAATCTAGCATGCAGCCTCAAAGGAGAAAGGTCGACTTGTGCTAAAAATTCATCCATCAAAAATTCATCAAAGACTTCATCATTTTAACTTGCGAACCTTTGAACACCTACATACTTGTCAGATCTGTGGTCATAGTTAACTGGGATCTATAGTTACCACAGTGCCTACACCTGCTCTGACATGAGCTGCATGAAGAGACTTTCAGGTGAAAGTGCAGTACATAACCAAGTGAGGCAGGCTCTCCTAAAACTGCTCTTTCTATCAGACAAAGGATATCTAACATCGGACTAAGTTCCAAGTTGGTAAAATCAGACTGTTTCAATGACCAAACACTTTCCAGGGGAGCGAATTTTTGCCCCATCATAAAAAATCACCACTCTTACAGCCAAGAATTTGCAAAAAAAAAAAAAAGTGCTAAATTATCTGATACTATCATCAAGGGCCTAGTCCAGAAATTAAAGCCATTTAATGCTGTCTAAGAAAAAATAATGTTTTGAGACTTTCTTTAATGTGTGAAGAAAGCTGTATAGTATATGCTGGAAGTTAAAGCTGGAACCTTCAAGTTCAAGGTAAAAGCTCTGCTGCTTAACTAATGCACTGCTCATAGCTGTCATCATTAATTTATGTTAGCCTCTGTAAACATCAAGAGTATAATAGGCCAATTTCACAACTAAATATAGATGCACATTTTGCCCTTATATAAATGGCAGATTGCTGCTGTAGATCATCACTGCAGCAACACGTCAGTAAAGATGCACTGTTTGATGGTCTGATGCTCACACAATATATAAAACCAGTTGTAATGGTTGTTTGGAAGCAAAGTGTAACATAGCAGCAAAATTTCATTTGTTCCACAAACTCAGGATATATTAAGCTTGGCTGACAAAGACTGTTTGATGTGCTAAATCAGTTTGACCTTCATTTTTGCTTTATATTTCTCATTTAACACATGAAATGACCATTATTTTTTCACCATACAGGGAAATATGACAGAACTGATTTCTATTAAAACCTTTCTTTTCCTTGTACAAAGAAAAAATTATTTTGCCAAAAGTGCTTTAGCAATTACTGCAAAACTTATAAAAAATAATACCTATATTAAGCCAAGCTTTTTATTATATCAGTAACACTTAAAGTTGGTTTTTAGGTGTTGTGGTTTCACAGAAGAGGATTCTTTTGTTTAAAATATATAAACATGGTTCAAGGAAATGGTTTGTGTATGCTTGAACTAATTGTTAAACTGAATGTTTTATCACCAGTAAGTATCTTTGTTGAACTGTTTAAATAACAGGATTTACTTCTAAAGTGAGTCATTAAAACATAATAATAGGAACATGGCAGGTTTTTGAAGCATTACAAACTTGCCATCCTGCACAATCTTTTAAAACTGATGTACACCTTGATAGAGAAGCCTTTAAGTGAGCTGTGATACACTAGTTCAAATCCAAATTCCACAACTAGAACACTAGTGTTTTCGTCCTTTCTTTTCTTCCTATGTTGAACTAAGCAATTGCCAGCCTCCTGATAATAGAGAAACCTCAGTTTTATCAAGCAATTTTGCAGCACCCAATAAACAGCACTTTACCTTGGAGCAACTTGTACATTTCACACCTTAAATTTCTATTTACCAAATCAGCTAATCACTTCACAATTGAACCTCTCAGAACAAAAAATTATCAATTAAAGTGGTTGAAACTCCTGCAAATTATCATTTAGGAATGAAGTAATTGCTTTCATCAGGGCAGAAAAGCCCGCCAGAACAGAAATGTCACTTCAGATTAGTGTTCTCACTCCTGAAGCTATGGATGACACAGCTGATATAAGACTAAATGCCAAGACCAATCAATTGCTTTTGTGGCTCTGTTCTGAGCTGCTGTAAAAGGGGCCATTTTCTAGGATCTACTCTTCATTATAGTAAATGCTATCTCCTTGGTAACATAATTCCATTTCTCATAAATTCCGTCTGAGAGCATTGTCCTAACAATGGATGTTTGTGGAAAAGAATGCTGTTGGTTTAATGCAAAGAAATTAAGTGTGAACAGCTGTCAAAGTACTATAGCTTGCTTGTTCTTAAACATAAATTGAAGTCTTTACATTAAAAACACAATACTTTAGCAGAAATGAATGTTCTGAACTAGTGTGATATATTGCATTTGGAAGTGATGTATCTCTGATTGAGAGTTTAGACTTTTTTTTTTTGAATACCTATGTTCTGTCTATAGTGGGCACACTCATCCCTAGCAGAGATTTGTCAGTTTAAGAGAGAGTAGATAAACACTCCACTTCTTTCACAGCAGTGCAGTTAGGAAATGTGAAACTGCACAAGAAAACATGGTCTCATTATCATATGACATGCTATTTGTTAGCAGACTCATCTGTGTATAAAAGCTTTCTTTGAACTGAGCCCTTACTGGAAATATCTGTATTTCAATTTGTACTGTTCAGCTTCCTAAAATACTTAGAATCTGAGTTATGGTCTCCAATTAAAAGGATATCTGAGAAGCTAATTTGGTGGAACAGCAGCAATTTCCTGCACTGCTCTCCTCATGACTGAAGTTTGGAAACAAATTCAAGATTACAGATTTTCTTTCAAAACAGGATGAAAAGTATTCCTCCCTCAATGAGCATAAGCAATTCCAATTAACAACAGCAAGACTTATGTGACAGGAGAATATATTGCCACATATGTAAAGAAGCAATTTATCCAGCATTAAGAGGAAAAGTGCAAATCTATTGTAGCATTTCTATGGGTAACCAAAGAGCGAGCACAGGTAACACTGCTGCCAGATTTTGACTGTAGCCCAGAATGACAGCAATCACATTAAGGTATGAAAAACTGCACCCATTAGGTGATGTGGGGAAAACAAGAGGACAAGAGAGACACAGTGTCACTGCGTGTCACATCTGCCTGCCCGAAGTAAACATTGTACTTTCCACCACAGAGCCAGCTAGCTTCAGCCCAGGGTCTCCACATACGCCACACTAGAAATGCTATATAGCATCCTGCACTTTAAATATGAGCTTTACAGTTTGGCCTAACTATAAGCTACATAAATAAGTCTCTCTGAAGTGAACAAAAACTCTCCAAATTCTGATTATATGCCTTTAGTGCGTATTGTCTTTAAGCAGGAATACTGAGGGTTAGAGTTTTTATCTGCTTCTGAATTAATAGCTGTTTTTTTCCTCACCTATGTTAGAGACATTGCAGAAATTTTTGCTGGAACATTTATATCAGCTATAGCCATTATTTTCCATAGGATTGTTTTACCAGCTCTGAAATAAACCGCAGCGCAGGTGAAACCATTTTTGTTTGATATTTTTATAGAAGTTTTGTTTGCACTGGGTAGTTTATCTATACCGTTAAGTTTCACTACTGCCAAAAGGCCTAAGAGAACAACGTTGCCTTCAGGCAACTCAAGTTTGCTCTTTATTGACGACCAAAACAGGGATTTTGTTAGAGTTGGCTGTGCTCTCTGTAACTATCCCCCTCCAACTGAGCTCCCTGAGCCAGAAAAAAAAAGCAAGAATTCCAACCTCTCTCCTTCACTGCTGCCACATAAATCTCTTAGTGGTGTGCTGTCAATTACTACAATGCCAAGACCCTTTTTGAAGAAAATAACATTTTTTTATCTCCTTACCCTTTATCTCCTTATCTCCTTTGTCTTTCTTACAATTATCATCCTCATCATCTCCTTACTCTCTTCCTTTCCATCTAAAAATTATGTGTACACTGATGGGCCCATGCAGAGCACACACAAGCTGTAGTTTTGAACCCTCCTCATGGGAGTGTTTGCAAGCTTTACATGAAGAAGGGTTGAAGGGATATGGGATACACTAGGACTGCAGCCCAAAGGAGCTATTCCAGAGTCCCAGCTGAGCTTTCTGAAAGCTGACAAAGTATAACTTCAATGGGACAGTCAGTGAGCTACAGAATCACTGTCAGCCTTCATTCCCTGCATGTTTTCTGCTGCATGTGATAAAAAAAGTATGGACAGAGATCCCATTGTCATCAATACTCAAGCTACCTAGTTTTAAAATATCTCCAAGTACATCTTAAAACCCCCAAAAAATACAAACACAAGCAACAGCTGGCGTGGACGGTGGTATAGCTACCTTTGTTGACTGCTCAAAACCAAGTAGTGCATGCAAAACTTTTACTCTGCACTCTTAGAAGACCCTGGTGCCTCCAAAAGCTGACTGGTGGATTTAGTCAAGCCTGTTTTCCCAGAAGCATGAGATTCACTCAGCAAGGTGCAGTGTTAGCTGCTGAACCATTGACTCACTAGAGTATGAATGAGCCTCAAGGCCTTTCACTTTTACCCCCTTGCTTGAACCCTGACCATTTTAGTATAAATTAGTGTCAGTAGAGCACAAGACAGCAACACTTTCACAAGCAGGCATCTCTCTCACCTGTACTACCAATAAATTAGCTTTTCTTACTGCTTACATATTACAGGACAGGCTACAGCCTTCACCAACTTCCCTTGCAGATAGATTACATTTACTTTCCATTTAATGCTCTGGGACGAGGAAGAGCTTTAAGTGCCACATACACTGGTGCAGGGCAAAAAGTCATACAAAAAAAGATACTGTTAGCTTTTCATCTGTTTCACTACATTGGGGTAAACATGAAACCCACACTGCTTGCAGAAGAATTTCCTCTTTGTTCCCTTTACAGATACCTGTACTGGTCACACACATGATTGGGCTTAAGTGTTTCCTAAAGTGCCAAGAAGAGTCTGCTGTCAAAGGTTACGCACTTAACCCAGGGGGTGCCACATGCACTGGTAACTGCTGTGCTGGAGGTATGTCACCATGTATTTTAATTTTCAGCAGACCCAAGATTTAATTTCTAAACAAAGTTTACAGATATGATACAGCAAAACCCGATTCTCCTCAGAGACCACTTTAATTAGTCAGAGTAGACCTGATGACACATGCATTTTTGACGAAAGTAGTGATGTGCCAAAACTTTTCCTTAAAACACATTAATCATCAATTACAATCCTTGAACTTTAAAAAATAACACTTAGACAAAAGTCTCAGAGTTTTAACAGTTGATGTAAATCTCATGCCCTAAGTAATGCTTATCTTCTTTAACAATATTCAACTACCAGCAAGATTAACAATATCCTAAATCCATCAGATTGCATCAAAGGCATTAAAATGATCAAGGCTCGGAAATACTGTCCAGCAGCTGCCACAGTTACCCCTCAACCTAGCAGTAAAACTCCTTGCTAAAACAATTCCTTAAAAAGGGCCAACCAGTGACAGAGATGAGAAATCTGAGCGACACTAAAACACAAAGCAAAGCACAATGCAGAGGCAAGGGTCCCTTCTGGAGAGCTCCCTGCCTTGAGTGACCTCTTAATTAGCCAGCACACAAAACACCTTCCTGCAAAGTCTTACAGGTCTAGATCAGAGAGGAATATCATGACTACCTAGGAACTATCGTTAATGTGAGGAAGGCCATACAGCATTACCCTGTAATTCTGTTTTCTTTTGCAAAAGTATCAATCCTCATCTGAAAACTCCAAGATGTAAAGAATTTCTATTGCTAAGCAGCTGCACTGTTTAAATTAGCCTCACCATTAACATTTTGTGTCTTTATTTCCAATTTCAACTTTGCTGAGTTCAGCTTTCAGTTACTGAATCTTGCAATTCTTTTGTCCACTAAACAAAAGAAACTCCAAATATCTGCTATCTTCTTCCTGCCTGGCTAATTATGGTCCACGATCAAGTCACCCTCTTAACCTTCCCTTTGACAAGACACTGGATTGATTAAACAAACTGAGTCATTGTATGTTTTCCAGTGTTCATTTTAGATCTCTCTTTTTTTTCAACATAAAAAAAATAAAGAGATTTCAATACTGAATGCAGCAGCATCAATCATCATTTCTGTGTTCAATTCTTTAACTGATACATTTAAAGATTATTTTACTCCATATCTGAAAGAGCACTGTACTGGGCTACAGTGTTCTGCTAACTACTCATAAAAAACTTAATTTGGGGTTCACAGGAGAAAGAGGCACCGAGAAACAGCTTTGAACCACATTGTCAGTTATGTGCTTCTCCCTGTGTTATTCTTGGCCAGTCATGGTTTTTATGTTGCAGAAATGGAAACATAACCTATAGAGTATGTAAAATGAGAGAAAAATTCTAATTCATTAATGTGAGAAAACAACATATTTTCTCTCAGGCACGTAGAATTTTCTCAGTTGAATCAAGGCTGAGCTTCTGCAGTCACTTCTGTATTTTATTTCTGAGGGATAAAGGAATTACAAGCAGGCAAGAATTTCTTTTATACCACCTCAGAATTTTTGGTGTCAAATGGCTAAGTCAGGTTAAAATGGCTGAACTCAGAAACAAGAAGAAACATTCTGTAATATGATGAATTCTTGAGATAATCCCCAAAAAACATTATTGACAGAGATCCTCAAGACAATTAAGGTAAGATTTTCAGAACAACACAATTCTGGCAAAACCTGCTCCTAGAGAAAAGATGTACCAAATGTTGTGTTTGAAAATGCCACATTGCTGTATTCAAAACCTGTCTTCACAGGGATAATGTCAGTCAGGTAAACTAGAAATACTTGGGAGTCGAGGAAATTTAGACCCCTAAACACTGAATGTTAATCTTGCATCTTACCTGTTGATAGATCTACAAGCTCATCAGAAGAGGAAAGAGGTGCAGACACTGCTAGACTGCTAGCAATAGCTACTGAGTGATGCTTAAAACCAGCAATTGCTTAAGGTTTGTGGGTGAGGGTTTAGCTACAGAAAAGAAAGAAGAAAAGAAGCAACCATCACAAAGAGCTATTATACCTGACAGACTCTACACAAGACAGATGAAATGTGAGCTTCAGTATTCAAAAGAGAAAGGATACAATCATATGTCTGGTTAACTTACAGGAAATAGTTCCAGAGACAATTTTATACTAACTACAGTGATTTGAGCAATTTTTAAAAATAATACCAACCAATTTCTCTCCATTATACTCTGCTGGCAGAAAATAAAACATTTTTCTTTTAAATGATTGCCTCTGGTTTTGTTAAATCATGCAGCCTGTCAACATGTGGTCACCAGTTTTACATGATCTTTCTGCCTCTCTGGAAAAGAATGAATTTGCAGCCTGATCTGTGATATAAATACATAATCTGGCATCAGTTAAAATTGCTGCTATTATGACCAAAAAAAAAAAAAAAAGATAAAAACATAAGAAACAAACAACCATAATACTGTAATATGAAAAAAAAAAAAAGTCGTCAAAATGATTCATTTAACATCAAACATGACAGGGGTTTTGTTTCTCTTAAATACTATGCATGGCAATTCCTGCTATTGAAGAACTAAAAGGAAGAAAAAAAGAAGTGAAGTCTAATTCTGTCACCAGATGTGCCTGCCCAACTTCATTGATTTCAAAGGACAACATAAACCCTTAGTGCTAAGTGATTTTGTAAGAGTAAATATTTGAAAAACAGAATTAGAAAAAAATGTAGAATCCTTCTTTTGGTACACAGTTGTTTCAGGAAGCTCACAGCAGCTGAACAAATTAAATCTCCAACCTTATGCTGTCAAGTGGGAATCATGTCCTAATAATCCTATAACTGTTTGATTGGGATATAGCCTCATCTCAACAATGTGACTAAATGGAAAAATGAATAGAGAACAAAACACAGAAAGATAAAACACGTTCAATTTTACTTTACTAAACTTATGTTGAATTAACCTTTATGAGACACTGTTTTTACTCAGACAATTTGACTATTTAGCTGTCCTTTCAAACCAGGGTTTTGAGGTTTGCCTTATTTTCTAAACTCCTTTGTAAAATGATTATAGCATACTTCACAATATCCTTTCATCTCTTCTTAGGGATGAAGCGATACACAGAGTCAATCTTTATAATTAAATCATGACTGTTGTCAACAGCAGTTGCTGTGATTTCAGTTTATACAGCTATTATTTGTATTCATAGGAATGCCCGCTTCAAAATCACAAGACAGGAAAAATCATGCTCTTAAGAGCAAGGGAGAAAAAGCAGCTGAAGTGTTCCCCGTAAGGCAGAAGGAGTCAAGGTATCTGTGTGATGTCTAATGCCTTCCAGGCACTTGAAGACTCCACTGAGCAACAGGGTTTACTGTAGCTTTAATAAGGTGCAAATGCTAATTCCCACGCTGCTAGCCTGCTGACAGATACCACTGACATGACAAAATGGGATCTTGACTATTGTGGTTATATGACCTGTGGCAAGGGCTGGTAAGGATACCCCCATGTGTACTGATCCCCCCAGCTGAGACTGTCCCCTGTAGAGAAATCAGAGAACAGGAGTCTCATCATTGCCTCCAGCATCCCTGAAAAGTGACAGCCACAAACAGACCAAAACCAGTGCCAGAAACCTGGCTGAATATAAGAAACTTTTTCCACCAAGTAGTTTTTAACTGAAATGCCAAAACCACTAAACAATTCTAGAGTGTTCTATTAATGACAAGTATAAAAGAAAGCATTAGCCTAATATGCAAGAACAATAAATGTTAGGAGAACATTTGGGCAGTAAAAAGTGATGACTGTGGGACAGTAACAGAATGAGATAAACCCGGGTAGAAGTTTGATTTTCTGATTGCTTCAAGATTTGTTTAGACTTACAGCCTTTGAAAACTAAGAATTCTTGTGCCAATTTTAAAAGTCTTATTTAAATTATTTTATGATTTCAGTTTACATTAAAATCTCAAACAAAATAGCATGGATGCTTTGTGTGGCCATCTGCTACTTTCATCAAGTGTCTGTAGTGACGAAAATGAGGATTCTAGTAGTTTTACTGCAGAGATAATTGAAGCCTTTCTAAGAATAATTTCTATTCAGTCCTTTAGAGCCAAATTTTGTCGTTGGATCTGCACTCTATCTTGGAACGTGGTCCTTGTTTGAGCAGTTAATATCAGCATCTGAGTATAAAATATGAGATACTAGTATTCTTTCATACTTTTGCATAGATGATATAGTCTGTATTACATATTTTGGCAGATGCTTTTGGGGCATGCTGAGCACAGTTTTATATTTAAATTATGCAAATAATGCCAATAGGAAAGGCTGTTTGTTGGTAATCCGAGCTTCTAATTTCAGTCCTACCACTTATTTCCAATATAATCAAGAGCCAAGCAATAACTGGACTGGTAGACTCACAATATTAACATGCCAGAAAAACTTGCCACATTCAGTTTAATTAATACATTTTCAAATCCTCACAGATACCAGACCAACCAAAAAAGTTTATTCATAAAAGTAATCCATTACATTCAATGAGATTATACATAGATCTCGTAAATAAATCTGAATTTATCATTCAGATTTAGGCAGGGAAGTCCAGCTTGTGGGTTAGGTGAGACGGAACTCTGGGTTTTTTTAAATTGCAGTTCTGAAAAATATTTTTATATCTATAAAAATACTGTGTACTTGTTGAATTGATGTTGAATTGAATATGTAGTCCCTGTACCGAACACTTTTAAAAACCTAAGTATTTCATTCAGCCTCATTGCTATGGGTTGCTGCCTCCCACTGCTTTTACTGCAGCTGCCAGAGAAATGCTCATATGAGCTGGGAATGTTCCAAAAAGCTGCTTCCCTTTCTTTGCTAGAACTGCTTATCAGCTTTCTAACTGGCCCCATATCACAGCACCTCATACCCTATCATGACACAGAAAACAGTTGCTGTTCAGTTTGTCTCTCAGTAAATCTAAGGAAATCTGAGCTGACCTTGTCTTAGGGAGCACTTCCTCAAGGATGTTCTCTTCCCCCCAACATGATTAAAATAGCCAAGGAGAAGAGAGGAAAAACAAAAAGAGAAAAAAATGGGGGGAAAGAAAGAAGAAGTGAAATCTGAGAAAAGACAGTACATTTAGCTTTCCTGCTAGAGACTGAAAGACACGTGAGGGGTTAGCCCTGCTATCGACATCACCATAAGCCAACTGGGAGTTGCTGGTGTGCAGTGAGCTCCCATCAGCCTCAGAATCCAGGACACACAGAAACACATGCATTAGGATGAGGTATAGAAGCTAGCTCTACTCATACCAGCTCCCTACAATACTTGGGGGGTGTGGATATAGATTTCTTTTTGCTCCTGGAAAAGAAAAAAAGCAAATTGAACAGAAGCAGGAACCTGTTTCAAAGAACAGACTGCACCTCCTTGACTTCTCTGAAACATGTTTAGCCCTCCACCTGAAACAGCCAGACACCTGTCAATACAGATGATATTGCATATAGCTGCATACAGGAATAATAAGAAGATCATACAAACACATTAAACTGGCATAGACTAGCATTACATCTAAAAGAAATCACTTCTCCCTCAACACTTGTACTGATATTCCCACTCTGCACAATCACCTGCCCTGGGAATAGACAAGGTTAAAATTACTGCAAGATTTTGACTGGATTATTTTACAGGTTTCTTAATCCAGTTTACCACATGGATGTGTAAGTGCCCATATAAGCAGGGTGGCACAGAATGACTGAGAGCACATCTCTGAGCACTACCAGCTTATCATATTCATGAAGGAAAGGCGATGATAGGAGCAAGACTACATACTCAGCTGAAGCTGTCAGAACAATAAGGGTTGCCAGAATGAAACTGCCCACTTGGAATCTGGCCATTCCTTTAGAAATGCTTACTTAGAAGTATGAAAAGTGCTAAACATTAATAAACACAGCCAGTCAATATCTTAAATTCTCTCCCAGCATCATCAGCAACCTAAGGCTGTGTGGGGGCAGTGGTTTGTTTTGGACTTTGGTGGAACTCAACCATATAATGAAACCACAGACACAGAAGAAAATAGATTTCAATATAATTGACAGCATATGTTTCTATATCTCTATTCAGTAGCTGATAGAAATAAATAATACACAGCGTGCCAGTGATAACCACGGCAAATACGTCAGCCAACTTCCTGAACTGCATTCTAATGGGATCTCACAAGAGATCTATGCCAGGTTCCTCAGGGCCCCTGTTCACTTGATTTCTTTCTCTTCACAGTGGTTTGTAAAAATGCAGCCTAACTTATTAATTTATTCTGTTTTCCAGATTCAAAAAACATTTTGTTGCTCTAAAAGCTTTTTTTTATACTCTGCTAGTCTAGCTTTTCTAGCTTGAAACCTTTGCTTTTGTTTCTTAAAATACACAACAAAGCCTTTGAATTAAACTAAAGTTTGACTAATACCAAATCCTGGTTAAAAAGAGCTAGATAGTGCCCAAATTAACATTTTCATATGAGGCTGTTCAGATGTGTAGCCCAATGGGGTCTGCCTGGTTTTATGAACTGTTTGCATATCCTTAAGCCATAAAAGGTCCTGATAATAAAACCAGCTCTTTATCACATTTTTTGACCCTGCAACCTACTAGTAGAATTGCGGAGGCTTAAATTAATGAAAGCATTATTTTAATCCATGCATTCAAATGCATTATTTTGTGCTAGTATATAATAAACTTAATTTTTAACATTAAGCAATATTTATTAGTGCATGCTATCTATTTTATAATAGCAAGTGCAGTTATGATTTCCTATACTTCTTCACAATTTAGTGACTCCACTAACTTCAAACATACTACAACCCATTCTCTGGGTCTTGCCAGAGTTAAGTTGCATGGAGATGTGTTCTAACATAGGTAAAACTGAAGCACAAATGATGAAAGTTCAGCATCAATTCCCCTGTGCAGGGCTTGTCTCATAGCATGTTCTGCTCTGCTCATACCAGGTGACTATTGCCATTAGATGCCAAAAACCCAGCTGGGGATTGTCACAACATCTGGTTCCCTGCAGTACTCAATTTCTTCTAAATGTGCACACCTCTGAGTGAAGCACATCCAGAAATACACAGCAATTTTCCCCTTAAAGCACAGAACATTATAACCAAGATTATTTCAAAAGCTTAGCTCACAAGAAAACATACAAATGGATTGTTCCTCACCCCTCTCCCATCTCTCCTCAAACTCTGCCTGAAATCAGAAATTTTTCTTTTTTCTGTCTTGAATTGCATAGTTACTTCTGACTAAAAGAGATTTACCAGAGAACAATGTAAGCCTTTGTACCAGCTTCTTCTCTTTTCTTTTTTTTTTTTTTTTTTTTTTGGTCCTTGTGCAGGGGAGGGTAGGGGAGGCAAGTGTTATGTTTTGCATACAAACAAAATCAAACATCTTATTTTAAACTTATTTTAACCACCCAACTCGGATATTGAAAATATAAGCAGAAAAAGCCACAGTTCTTTGGACTTCAGAAAGGTGCAATTACCCTCTATTATTTATCTCTCTACTGACACACGTAGATCCCCTTCCTCTGTCAGACTTATGTATCAGACTGATGGCAAGTGTCTCTTCTAAACATTCAGCAGCCCTCACACAGAATAGGAGGATCCCTTCCTGTGGACCATCGAGTACTCCAACACTCAGGAGACACCAGTTCACTCACCAGACAAGGAATATTCTTCACTATCCTCCTTTCAGTGTCTTTCACTCCCTTTCCTTCAAAATTAATGCATGTTGTGCAAGACACATTCTTCATTACCAGTGTTCATTTTCAGGGTTGCTGGCTGCAGTCAGAGTGTTTTTCCAAGAGCACTCGTTAACTCTCTTGGCAGATTTCAGCTCCCTGGAACGGATCCCACCCTCTCCATTCTCCTCCTGCTCTTCTGTGAGCTGTGATGTTACCTGCAGCCTTCAGACCAGGTGAGAAGCTGTATTGCTCCCAGAGATACTGTGCTCATAGACAGCATCTTCATTTTCTGCAGAGTGCACAAAATGCATACACCCCTCCATATATACACAGATTTGCCTCTGCTCTCTTGTATTTTGCGTTCCCATGAATTTTGAGTTACATAAATTTCGGTGCTTTTGTGGATATATCCAGCTTTTCTGTCCTCAATTTTCCCCCTGGACTTTGGATAATGATGTGGGATATCTGGCCTTGTAAAACTTTCAAACAGCGTGAATGGAGAGAAATCTCAGGAAAAGGATTTGACTATCTTTGGTAGCAAGAGGCGGAGATTAAAGTCAGTTGGGAGGGGCAATAAGCTCAGAGATCTCAGAAAAGTTGCACCTCTGCCTCAAGGGCATATTTGCCCTTTTTGCCTTCCACGTCTTTGCTCCATTTGATTGTTGCCTTGAGCAGGCTGGTACACTCCAGCCCTTCATGCTCCTGGACAGCAGGGAAGGAAGCTCAGAGGTAGGAGGGAGAAAAAGAGGACAATGAAGAGATTTGAGTTTATAGGCACAGATGAGAGGACAAAGCAACATGCAGGATGCCATGGGAGGCATTCACTGCAGACAAGGAGAACAAGAAAAGGAAGTAGATGAAGCTTGTTTTAGAGAGTTGGAGGAAGCTTCATAATCACATCCCTGGTAGTCATTGCTAAGGTCATGGAGTAAATCCTTCCCAAAGCCACTTACAAGCAGATGAAACAGTAGATGTGACAGAGTAAGTAAGCATGAATTAGCAAGGGCAAATAATGCCTAATCAACTCAGCTGCCTCTTATGAGATGGTTGCTTAAGATGGGCCCAGGCAGGTCAATGATATTGCTCACCTTGACTTGACAAACATCAACAGTCTTTCTGTCAGTCCTTCTAGCCAAACTAGAGATATATGAGATATATACTTGAAGAATGCACAGTAAGATGGGTAGAAAGATGTACAAACTATCAGACTCAAAATATTGTGATCAGTGGTAGAAATTTAAATAGCAAATCATTTATTACTGGTGTCCTTCAGAGTCAATATCAATTATTGTCGTCTTTAAAGACCTGGATGATAGGATGAGGTGCATCCTCAGCAAGTTCCTAAAAAGAATCAGACTGGGAGAGCACCAATAGAAGCATCCCCCATGTCCTTCCTTTCCTCCCCTAAGGGTTTGACGGATGAATTGATTCTCCCACAATCCTGAGATACTGAACTGACCCTTGAAGGTGCACAGCTGCATAACCAGGCAGATGCTTTTGCCCCTTTACTGTTATCCAGGGGGCTGGAATAGATGATCTTTCATTGTCCCTTCCAAGCCAAAGCATACAGATGGTTTGCAATGCCACACAGAAGCAAAATTTAAGCATGGCTCCCTATAATTTGTTTCTCAGTTTGAGAAAGGTAGCATTGAGGAGAAAAAGCCAATATGCATCCCTGCTCCACCTTGCCACTGCTTCCAAAGGCTCTGTGATTCACAGGACTCCCCCTTACCCTGTGAAAGGCTGTCTGCTCTAAGTCTGCAGTGAAGGGAGAGGTGAAAATCTTGTGACCCCATTTAAATTAATCCTTCTCACCTCCTAACCTTGGATTAGGGGCATACCCTTCCCTCATTACCAGCACTTTAATTTAAGAAGAGATAAGGCAAGAGATAAGACATGTTGGAATGTGCCACTGTCATAGAAAATGAATACAGTAACTATAAAATCAAGCAATAGTTAGTGATTCTGTGAATAGTATATTTTCCATTCCTTCACAATACATGATTAGTAGTGATAATTTCAGAGCTCTAATTCACCACTAATTCAAAAGCTACATTTTACAACAGTAAAAAGCAGAGGCCATATGAGTAAGCTTTGCAGATGGTCCAAAAAAGTTATTTAATTCTTCATCAGCTAGTAATAAACAGCTGCATTCTTGTGTCTTTTCTGCTTTTGTTTTATGTGCCACAATGTATAAGCTTATTTCTTGAAAAACCAAGAACATACAGAATATTCAAAATACATTGTACTGAAAATGTTATTTAACTGGAGATAATGCAAAATGGGAAGAGATAATTTGAGATAATACAAAACATGTGAAAAACTAGAGACCATATGAAAAAAATAAAAAGAATTTGCAGTCTTTATTACTACTTTCTCACTACTGGAATGAAAAAATAAGAATAGGTTTAAAAGAAAAAAAAAAAAGGAAAAAAGAAAATTTCTGTATTCAGTCCAACCTGAATTCTAGCATGGTCACTATAATAACATTTAACAGATGTTGTTTGATTTACTTTATAGACTTTCCCAAATCTGCACTTTGCAAAACCAAGCCCTCCCCACCCTCTACCAAAACTACAACATAAGAACCTAAGGGTGGATATACTTAAAGAATTAAAATGATTTTATCATTAGGTCTTTAATAGGGTTCTTTTTCTTCCCTGCCCCAATACCCTGGGTAAGTGTAACTTAGCCTACACTGGTAAAAATTATATTACATTTGTTCCCAAAACAGAATAAGCTACTAGACCTTTGCTCTGGCCCTCTTCCATTTTCTTTCCAGTTTTGCTGCCATAGAGGTATTAGCAAGGGCTGTGATTGGTTTGTTTGGGATTTTTTCCACCCTTCTAGCACATATACTTATTTCAGCAGTGGATACACCAGCAAATTTTGGTTGCTTAAAGTGTGTCCAGCCAAATCCCTGACACCACTTCATTCCTCGTGTTTCATGTCAAAGTAATACTTTTTTATTTCAAATACAAAAGTGTAATTTAGTAAAAGGGTAACAAAATCAGTAGCAATGGTCATAAATAAATATCAAACACTAATTTAGAATATTATAAGCTATGCACGTCTGAAAAATATAAAGTCAGTTTCTAAAACTATTCACTTCTATAAATCTCCAAAGCATGCTTGATGAAATATGAGAAGTCAGGAAAAAATATATGCAAAGTACTTAGCAGTGTGACTTTAAAAAAATATTTGTCAAGTTAAAATCTCAATTCTTTGCAGTTTCCACTATTACTGAAACGTGTAAGTTTTTCTGTTCACCTGCAAATCCTCATTTTTGGCTAGTTAACCAGCAGATTAATCCACAGCTGGCATTTAGGAAAACAATTACCTAATCTGCATGAGAACTGCTGAAGTTTAAACATTTGGAACTAGAGGGTACATTTCACCATTGCTATAAAAATTATATGTTTGAATTTTTGACTACTCACATTTTTAATGCAACTGGGCTAGTTCTTTTTCCCCCTTAACTGAGAAGTGAGAAGGCATCTCTTTGATTCTGAATTATTTCAGTGAACTGGATTCTAACTAAACAGAAAATCTAATTGCATTGAATTGTACCATAAGCCTATTTCCATTTACATAGGACTGGAAAGTATAGGATGCTAGTCAATCTTTGATTCTTAGCTATTATTTTGTAAAACAAGGCTCCTCAGAAAATAATTAAAGCAAAATAACTCATTTGCAAAAAACCTGAAACTTCAATCTTTGATAGACTTTTTTATTTGGGCGGAAGAAAAACTGATTGATTATTCTCATCTTGATATGCATGGATGCAAAGTGTGTCCTTTTCCCTGGAGCATGCATTGGCACCTGAAGCAGAACATGTGGAGGCAACAGCTTTTCAGGCATCAGAAATGACAGAAGCAGGAGCACAGGTAGACTCTTTGGATACAGTTCTTTGACCCATATTCAATTAATCCACACAGTTCCTGTGCTTTACTCAGCATTAGAAGCTGAACAGAAACTACACAAAGAGTTCACAATACAGTCTTAAGCAGTTTCTTCCCTTTAGAACAGTGTTAGAAAAAGATTTTCACATTTACAGAAAATTGTAACATGACGCTGCCTTCCCAATAACCCACCAGGGCTTTGTCTGTGCAGCAAGCAGAGGTGTGAACGTGTGAGTGCAGGCAGACCAAAGCTGGATGTAGTATGAATGATGGTAAAGCTCTGCATTAGTGGTCCCCAGGCGTGCTGCAGAGAGGCAGCCAGCAGGCTATTTGCATATTTGGGCACTTAGCATGCACTGAAATCCATGTTGCTACAGCCTGGCTACTTTAGGTTGAAGCTACACTGGGTATGCCTATGGATGCTGCAGTCACACCTGTAACAGAAGAGTACAAGCCACCTGTGACAAGTGGCTAGGAAATAGTTTTTTATTTAGGCAACCATTTACTGCCAAAATACACCCCTGTGCCTGTGCATTCACATATGCACACATATATACATGCACTCTTTCCTACATGCACACATATGTAACAGGTTTCTTTGATTTCAATTTAGAACAGAAAAAAAACCACACTGCATTATTTAGTTTTAGAGAAAAGTCTTAGGGAGCACTTTTGATCCTTGCTTGTTGTGTGTGCCATTTGAAAAAAATGACAACACACAGAGCATACATGAGTGTATGATAAAGCAACTCAAATGGAGAAAGTGATGGTGACACCACCTGCCCACAGCCATTTCTATCACTACCAGATGCTCAGATTACAGATTCTTTAGGTGTCAAAATGTATTTACATCATTCAGTGCTTGAATGATTTATGCCAGGAATTCAAAGACTACAGTCAATAGCTCTTCCACTTATCTTTTTGTAAGCTTTCAATAAAGTCCACAGTGGGGTTGAGAGGACATGATCTCTACCAGTAGAAAAGACACTACACAAACAACATGTACACATAAGCACCACAAACAAACACAGCTCCGTGGCACCTGTGAGCACCTAGCCTGCCACTTTCCTCACCAAATCACAACCACAGTTGTTGAAAATAGTCAACAGGGTCTCTGCAAATTCATCTCAAAATAAATCTGCTGGACTAATCTTTTGAATGCTACAGCTTGTGCAACTGCTAACTTTGGGACACAATAAATCACAATGCTTGTTTTACTGTTTACCTAGAAAAAGAAGAAAAATTTCTCTCAAACGGTTTTAAGAGTTCCAGAAAGTAAAAGTTCTGAGTCACAGAATGCTGTATAGATTAGATCTATATTAATGTTTCTTAAATAAAAAGAAGAAATGGGTGCTCTATAACACATTGGTAAGTACCAAGCAGTAGTCTCTTTCCATCTACTATAACAAATGTGAAAAATAATGTTGGGTTATAAGTAAAATTCTAAAACAAAACAAAACAATTTGTGGGCTTCATTGGGGCTCCCTTGAGTGTTTCCCTGTGGGCTTGATCCCATAGAAAGTTTAACTATAAAAATAAATATATAAATAATTATAAGATAATGAATCGTGTCACCAAGGCCAGTGAAACTATTTATGTTCAACATTATGTTCACGCCTAAAGTGCTTTTCTGGACCACAGCCCATATTAACTTCCGTTTTATACAAAAATACAGTGAATAGTTTAATAAAGTAGACGACACCATCTTAAGGGATATTGTGAATCACATCAGTGTTCTGCTGGCTTTGATAGATAGCTCTTAATGAATAAATGTACTCTGAGACTTACTGAGATCCTGTGCAGGAGCATTACAATTCAGACACGTAACTGGTTGTCAGTGTACAATAATCTGTATAGAATATAGAGGAAATGATGAAGAACCTGGAGCACCAGCTCAGTATTTCAGTGCCTCTAAGTATTACAAACAGCATAATTCAAGCTGTGAACATGTTTGTAGACCTCTTGAAGAGATGTAAACTCCTATTTTGCTGAGTATTTTTAAAAGAGATTAAGGAAAGAATAATCAGGTATAAATTCCCTAAAGAGAAGAGAAATCTAAGGTCTTAAAATGCTATGGACAATGTCCAAAAATGTCAAAATTATTACAATGATATTTGACAATGTATATATGTAATCAATCTAAACCACAACTATTTCAAGAGATAAAACCAAAAATAACTTCCAGATTAAATATAACTACTAGCAGCACTAAAATAAAACCCCTCCTTCCATTACTTTTAGAGAATATCTTGGGAGACATTCCATCTTTCAGAACTGCTGAACTTGCTCCTTTCATTTGAAATCTTGGATATTAAGAATTTGGCTCTTTCAAATCACAGTGTGCAATTAAATAGGGCTATTTTTTTATTTTTTTAAGCTGCATTTCACAAAACCTGGCCTTTAGTTATTAAAATTTAATCAGTAATTTTAAAAATGCCTTTCAAAAGAGTTTTACTTTTTCATAATATTTTTGCTTTTCTGAAAACTCTAAAATCTCACTTTCTTTAATTTGTTGTGTGATAAACCATAAAGAAACAATTATTACTGTTTCTATTTAGAATAAAATACAATTAAAAGTCTAAGATTTATAAGTTACAATAAAACCGATGTCTTTTTAGATCTCTGGGATCATTCTGTTGTCTTTGTGGAACTTTCCTTTGTGCCTTTTCTGTACTGAAGCAAAAGTTTCCTCTGGTTAAGTTTCATTTGAAAATAAAAATATTACCTCCAGATTATACTTTGGCAAAAGGAAAATACTTTCCCTTACACTTTACAGTAAATGCAGAGAAATAGAAAAAATGCTCAAAATTTCATTACTTTTTTTCAAAAAACACCCTTAAAAATAGGGAAACAAATATAGACTGAAAATAGCATAATTTAAACTCATAATCTTACAATATTTATTACATTTGCTTTTTCTTACATGTCTCATTATTCTGTTATTTTTCTAAGACTATATGAAAGATAGTAGCTGGGAATACATTTGTCTGTAAGAAATGAAACATTTTCTGAAGACAGCAGGAAGCAAAGGGGAGGAGCCTGTTTAGCTCTTCAGTAGAACAGATTTAATACATGATATGCTGGAAACAAAATTTCCAGAGCTGAGCTGTCAGCAGGGGTAGAACTAAATCTTGCCAACCAATTGAAAGCAAAAATGGGACAGAAGAGAAAACAGGAAAAAGCATCAGTTCTGAGAGAAACATTTCAAGAAGTGAAAGAGCAAAGAAGGCCTTGGCAGCGGACAAAAGGAAAACAAGAAGTAGGCAAAATAAAAGACCAGTACAAAAAGTAAAGTCCATGCTTTCAGGAAGAAAAAAGCTCAATTATTGTGTTGAATGTATTAAATACTGCTCAGTGTTACTCCACCCTCTACACAGTAACATTAGTTATCCAAGAATGATGATTGAAAGGTTTTAGCTTGCATGCCACCTTTATATGTGTCCCAGAAAAGGAAAGTTTTGGTTTTGGGCTCCTGAAGCAAAGCAATGAGTGCATTCCTGAAGGCCCAGGCATGGGGAAAGACTAAGTGGAAAAAAACAACAAAAAACAACAACAACGACAAAAAAATCCTGAAAGAGAGAAGAGAAAAAAAGGCTAAAGATAAGAATCAGTGTGCCACTGAGAAACAGGATGGGATAGATGTTTATGACTTTATCATCATGGGTCTAAGCTGATTGTGGGGCTTTTGACCCATAGGCAGCTCCCTTGAAAAATCCTCCTCTCTCAGATGCACGTCTGAATTTTGCCCATAAATTATTTTTACTTCAGTACTGAGGGAAGAAAGAATTTTAAAATAAGTCCATCTGACTTATTTGCAGAGAACCAATGTTTTCATAGATAAGAAAAATTGGGAAAGCCCTTGTAATCTCTTGTGCTTAATCATTTTGGGAAAGCGACATTTGAAAGAAATAAAATCTATAACTATTACCCAAGTTTCGAGAATTAGGTTACTATAATAGAGTAAAGGATGAAAGACTGTGAAACATTTTCTTCAATTATCCGTTTAGCACCAGCAGAGATGATGTGCCATTCTGCCAAAATTAAAAATGTGGGTTGAAAAACACTGGTTTCTATAAATTCATGACATGAAAAAGAACAAAATGATCAGATGATAGAACTACACTAAATATATAAAAACTCAATGGCCTCTGAGCATCATTGTTGGTAAAACCATATCCTGTAATTATTTCTCAGAAGTCAGTGTGACACAACAGAGTGCTAAATATTCATTCTTTGGAATAAATATGAATTTAGAACTATTCATCTTTTTTCAAACATCTGACATGCTGCATAAACAGAAAGTATATACGGGTTTTTTTAAGTAAACAATATAATAAGTAAAGTGATTTATTATGCAATTTATCTCTTTCCATCTCTGCACTGTTCATAATTCAGATCCACACAGGGCAGTTCATATACCATTAATATATCCCAGATGTGTTTGACTTTAAGGCTATGATCATTTTAAATGTTTTAAAATGTGTGCCATCTATCATTAGTGTTATGGTGGTGTCATTCGCATTATTATAGTTAAGGTTGTGTCAGCAGTTCTATAAGCCCTTATTTTCAGGGGTTCAGAACTTGGCAGTAAGAAGTGGCTACAGCCTGAAATCTGGCAAAAAGCATCCTGGCTTGGAAGCAATTAAATTTCTTTCTCAAAAAGCTAACAAAGGGTTTAGTCTTGAAATTCTGCAGAAGAGAAAGAGATGTGTTCATGGTTTAAGATATAAAGTTCTTCTGGCAGATCTTAGAACTTGTTTAGGGCTGAAATAAATAAAGACAAAAGAATGTCCTGTAAGCGATGAGAGCCCTGGTGAGTTGGAGACTGTAGAGACTAACTGCTTATCCTTTTGAGCAGATCTGCTGTGTGGATTCCAAACAAGCTACCAAATACAGCAGAGCATCTCAGCAACATCTGCAGCACCTGGAAATTCAGCCTGCATGCATTTTGCACATAACTTCAAATATCAGAAAGGAGCATTTCCAAAGCTAACCTAAACAGCAGTCTTGCCACATGACAATAACAGGGTAAGCTTCCATTTTAGTAGTCCTGTTTTATTTGCAACTTCACTGACCTCCCAGTTCTGATTGGTTTATCTTAATTAAACTGGGACTGGAGTAATACAGAATTGCTATGCCACACAGCTGATATTCAAACAGAAATCATGACAACAAAAATTTCAAAATCTTTATGCTGCTCAGAAACTCTTTTTGAGTAGATACATTCTGCAAGAAACATGTTAGGCTCTTTTCAAAACTGAGTTGGTAGTAAAGGAAGGGAGACATGGTAGTGCTAGTAGAGCACCTTTCCAGTTTGAAGATACAGTGTGCTTCTCTTCCTGCCACAGCACAGAATTAGTTTCTACTGTTTTACAAAAATAATTGATTTATGAGATAGGGAAAATTGGTAAATATCCTATATGTCTGTAGAGTCACCATAAAAATTATTTTTGGCTGAGCACTAAAATCATTAAAATTTGTCAGATCCACAATGACAAGGGTTGGACAACTTAGAATTGTCATTTATTTATTTTCCTGGCCAAACTGCAGCAAACTGCCATGCTGTAGAATTGGAGATTCAGTGAGCTGTGATTATTTAGCCTGGAGAAGAGGAAGCTCAGGGGAGACCTTATCACTTTCTACAAGTATCTGAAAGGGGGTTGTAGCCAGTTGAGGGTTGGTCTCTTCTCTCAGGAAACTAGTGACAAGATGAGAGAACAGAGTCTTAAGCTGGTTCAGAGAAAGATTTAGGCTGGACATTAGGAAAAGCTCTCCACAGAAAAGGTTATTTGGCATTTGAATGGGCTGGCTAGGGAGGTGATGATGGATTCACCATCCTTGGAGGTGTTAAAGAAAAGACTGGATGTGGCACTTAGTGCCATGGTCTAGTTGACAAGGTGATATAAGTTCATAGGTTGGACTCTGTGATCTCAAAGGTCTTTTTCTAAGCTAATTGATTCTGTGATTCTGTGTCTCACTGCCAGCTCTTAGAAAATTCAGATTCACGACCTATTAGTTTGGCAGTTTATATTCTACCAACTGGGCCACACAGCAAGGGTAGAGCACTTCTCAGGTCCCACCTTTGGAATCTCCTTTCCCTAGAAAGCACTCTATTTTTTTTCCTTTCCAAAAACAGCTCTTGCTCACAGCCCATCCCCAGAGGACTCATGTGTTTCTTCCCACCAGAATCGACTACTTTGTCTTCCTTTCATTCTCTAACAGATATTCAGCAGCTCTCCCCATTCCCAAAACTCCAGATTTTATTCTTTGCTACTGTGATTTTGTTCTCTATTACCTTTCTACTCACTCTGACATGACTGCCTCCATGTACATCAATAAGAGTCATGCCCCTGTGTCTTCACTAAAAATCAATTGCAATGAGGTTATGCCACCTGAAAAATAAGTTGATAACCCCTCACCACTTCTTGCAGGACCACTGCTGTTGCTGTCTCCCCACCTCCATGCCAAAAAGGCTGCTGTGGCTGTGCTCTTCTTTTACCTCTGCTACACTAAAGGAAACTAGTTTCCACTTCCTCATATTAAGATTGTATGATATCACACTACGATATCACTATTTATTCCTCTTCTGCTAGCATGTCTTCCTCTGGAAGACATGTTGCTTTTCATTACCTGTCTCAGCAAGAAAACTTCCTTATGAGAACAAACTAGCAGTTCCTGACCAAACCCAACAGCTGTTCTTCATGGAACCATCTTTTCAGGGACACTGCCTGAACACCTCTGATCAGAGATGAACATTTCTGGTCAAGACATGGAAAATTTTTGCTGCCCTTTCCCCAGCGAGACAAGCATCCTTCAAGCATCCTCTCCCCAACCAGACAAGTTAAGATTTTTTTATTGCTTTCATCCTGCACTGTTGCAAGTTGCACAACTTGAACTAAAAGGAAGATATTGGCTTTTCACATGATTCTTGCATACTTAGGCTTTACGACCAATTGCATCACTTCTGTATAAACAGCAAAAGAAAGAATATATTACTCAACTACCTGGTTATACATGATTGAATAGTAAAGGATTATCAAATATTTTCCTAGTAGATTCTTCTTGCATTCCACCAGAGGGCTACAGAACTCCCAAAATACTGAAAAACAAATTTTCCAACCTTTCCAAAGCAAACTATGTTCTTAATGTCATTTCCAAATTGCCATGAAGATAGTTTTTGATTAATTTTTAGGGATGGGTCCAAAAAATTCAGCAGAGCTTTTTTAAGATTTTGCAGTTGGCAAACACTTTTTGAATAAAATTTGAGACAGTGGTTTCAATGTCTGAAGCATTGTCCATGGGTCATGATTTCATGCCTGTCTTCATAAGAATGGAGAAAATATGCCTACTTTCTATTTTTCACCTACTTTGCACATCTACCACATACAGCCACGCTATGCTCTTCTTCACATTAAAATGTTTTCAATTGTTTGTAATTAATTTTCTCTTGAATGAAAAGCTTTTACTTTTTACTCAAAAAGTGTAAGACCCTACTGCTTCCAGAGACATGTAATTCACTCTTCCCTTCTATCAAATACTCCTACTTGTGAGACCATGAGCTGGAATAGTAAGAATCCATGAGCTGGAATAGTAAGAATCCATGACACATACAAAAAGAATTTTAAATGTAAAGAACGGAAAGAGGAAAAAATGTGCACGTTCACTAAATACAGACATATAACAAAGGTTCCTAAGGAAAAAAAAAAGGTTGGTGAATTTTTCAATGAAGATTATTACACAGTTCTGATTTTCTTTTTGTAGCACTGGACTTTAACTTTCATCAACTTGCATCAAATTAAATTGACAGCCAAATAAATTTATTGAGATCCTCAATTTGAGTTATGCCAAAACCTAATCCTAGGTAAAGAGAGTGACAGTTAGTAAAAGAAGAATTGATCCTTAATCTCCACTAAACAATATGTTCGGAGCAATGAATAGTAAACAGTTTAACCTCTTTTACTTTCATACAATGCACTGGCCATTTCATTTTTGTTTTACATGCTACATGGTATTAACTTTTTTCACCTACATTATAAATATGACAATCTACACCATTCATGCTGTCAGCTATGAAATAGCAAGATATATCTCTTCATTCCATACACAAAGGGAAGTTAAATTTATGAATCCAGTAGTAATGCTAGTCATTTTTTATACTATTCTTCCCTTTCAAATTGGTAAAGAGCCTGAATGGCAACTTGAAAAAAGCATGCTTCCTCGATAAATCTGGTCTAAACAAAATACTTTTGCCCTTGTAATATCAACATTTACAACTAGTAAAAGCACAAAGATGCAAGGATTTCTTGTCTTTAAAATGGAAAGAGAAAAAAAATTTTACAATTTGACTGGCATAAGAAAACAACTTGCAGATATTGCATTTTTCCAGATTCTGTGGCTATATTTGCCAATCTATAAATGGTCTGATAAAGTCTGTAGATTATAAAATCTATTGTATTAGCCTGTTGTATTTGTGCTGCACTGATACAGTTCAAAAGGCAGCAGAACTGCTTAGCTCCAAGTATTAGTCCTACTGCTACTGTAAGTTAGAGTTGGTTGCTCTGGGAGCAACTGAACAAATTCTCTGTAGTCACCACAGAAATCCTATGGAATGTAGTTTCCTGCTGTTTTGGAATAACTATAAGGCAGCCACAGCCTTCCAACACTGTAAGTGGTGCATCAAATTCATCTTCTAATACATTTTCAAATAGAAAATTTTCCCTTTCCTTGAAGAATTAAGCTTGCTATATACTGCAAATAAATGTAATGATACTTATGTATATCATCATACATAAGCTAGGTTATATACCACATTCTGTCTTATGACTGAAGATTTGCAGACTGGTCTCCATTTCCACACACCCCTTTCCCAGTTTCCATTTTAGCCTATCTTCCAATGGTACCCCAAATTTATAAACCACGAATCTCATGAGGTTAATGCACTCATATTTGTACAAGTAATATGAGAGAGTATTTATTCTGGCAGCCTTTACCATGTCTTCTCTTTACAGATGGAACAAAATTTCACTAATAAGGTTAGCTGTCATGATTTCAAAACCCAAAAGGTTAATAAGTCTCTGGATTGATTTATAAGATGTATCTGATAGAGAAATCAACACTTGTTTCTATTTAGTTCTTATTCATCATAAGCCAACTTTATTTTTTGAAAAAGTAGAAGAAAAATTCTTATGTCAACTCTGTTTTGTAATGTCAGAAAGAATTGGGCAATATTTACTTTATTTACATTCATGAAATTCCATGCCACCCATGCAAGGACAGATTGGAGGCTTTTTTTCAAGTTGTTTTTGTTATCCAATCTTGAAGTCTCTGCAGGGAGAAAATTCTGGTCGCTGGTGTATCACCAAAGAGGTGCACATACCCTTAGTACAACAGATGGTAAGACCCAAATTTCCCTAGGTGAAATCAGTGGGATTATATGATCAAGAAAATATTTGTTCCATCAAACATGAATTTAAACAAAAAAAAAAAAAAAAACAACCAGTGCTATCACAGGGCATAGTTAAGAATTTTAAATTAACAGGATAAATGGGCAATACTGAACAATTTAATTTATATCACTAAAAAAAATTCAGACTATTTTTCTGATTTGTGTCTGGTCCTGTTTCATTAAATTTCACCGGGAAAAGAATAATTTGGCGGTGAGTAATGCATTTAAGACAATTCACTTAAGACATTCTTCATCCATGTATTTAACAATGTTGCAATACTACAAGCCACTGAGTTCACCTTCATATACATTCTGTATGTGTCTTATGTGGAGAACACAACTTGTTCTCCAAATACAACAGTGCTGTTGTCTTTGGAAGGTGACAGGTTGGGGAAGGGTTTTGGGGTTTTTTATTTGAGTTTTAGTTTTGTTTTGTTTTTCTAATTAAACTCAAAGATAGTGCAACAAAGTGGGATTCAGTATGGTGAACCACATATGTTGATTCATGTTCAATCTCCTCTGGGTACTGAAAGAGGGCCGGGATAGAATGAGAAAACTGCAGGATCTGTTTACACAAGGACACTATTGAGAAGTCCTAAACTGAAGAACATGCAGGTTTCTTAAGCGCTAGATTAAAAACTTTAACATAAAATTCTATCATCAATTTGAACTATTTGACTGTGCAAAGTTAGAGAACCTCTTTCTAAAAGAATCCCGTCATTTCTTTCCTCCTTATAAGCACTGCCAGTTTCCCAATGCTCTTTTGACAGTATAATCAGTCAATTCAATCAGAGAAATTCTATAGTACAATGGCAATTTTCTCACACTTTTTTTTCTCCCTTTACACTGTCAATTCAAGCCACCTGCTGTAAGCATTGATGTGGAACGGCTTAGTATTAGCTCTGAAATTAGTACCAGTCCCCAGTTAAATACCTGGCACATTCAGTGTGGGACAGACACTGTTAATGGCACATAAACCCATCAGATGCAATCGCTGCATTCCTTGAGCAAGTCTCTTTCCAGGCTATTCAGAGAGCACCTTGCTGGCATCACTGCACTAGACTTAGAAATCAGCCTGAGAGGGATGATTTGAGGAAGGAGAGGGAGAACAAACATAACCCCAGAATCTGCCTTAAAAAGGGAATTTGTATGAATATTCTATTGAATACATTAGGTAGCTTCCTATGGCAACATTTTACTTATTCCAACACACCAGCAACGCCTTTAAAAGCTCATTTAAAGGTACAAATTGTGCACTGTTTTCAAATAGCAGAAACAAATACAATGCATGACACTTTATAAAACCTCACTTCTTAAATCCTAACACTGGCTTCAGCTATATGTGCTAAGTTCCATCATTTAAGCACATAAAACAAAAGGCTATTAAATCCAATATCTTACAAATGCATCAGTTCTACTGGCCTGTTTAGCTCAGCAGGTAGATCTGTGCACATGAGTCAGTCAGCAATGATGAAAGGCATTGACTATAAGCTCCTCACAGGGTCATCAATGGACAGCCTGTACAAGATTTATGCTTTAAATAATATATGAACTAAACACCTTGAAGTAATTGGCTGTGTGAAGCCTTACACTAGGCCAGATAGCTTGTCTGTACAAAGTAAAATAAGATTAAATAATAAATGAACGGTGCAGAGGTTTTCTAACCAAACTAATTCTACATGATTTTCTAAGTGCAAGTTGTTCATGAGTTAAGACGCTTTCATGATTTCATGCTGGTGTCATGGGGCCAGCCTGTCTTTGTCAACAGTATCTATCTTAGAGGACTGTATTCTTTGTGGTGATGATGTTAGACACTCACTGCTCTCCTTCCCTGTGGAAGATAATTGAAGCAGTCTACATAACCATGCCAGGAGTTCACTGAATGGTCATTTTACAGTTTCACAAAAAATGAAGACATCAATATTTTGACCATATTACGTGTAGAAAAACTCTAGAAAACTGCCATCAATTCATTAACTCATTAACAAATACTACCTACAAACTCTTCACTGGTGGGATTATACTGAAAAAAGGGTGATAGGATTTTCCCACAGTAGTTAAAATGTAGGGTTTCACATCCTTTAATGCCGTCAAGAGTTTCCAAAATATCTTCCAAATGCAAACTAACATTCTAGCTGACAGCCTTGTGCAGATATTCTCTCTCTTAAATATGATGCTGCAGGCCATCTCACTCCCAGTTCACAATCACATAAATTCCTATTAAAACTACAGATTTATTATCCATATAAGTACTAGTGGAAGATATTTAAATTAGTTTGCAAAGCCCCTTTTAGTATTATCAAGGAGTTCAAAACTAGTTGGAGAGACCGAGGAGACCAATGGGTCACAGGCAGTCTACAGCAGGTTTGTTTTCTAATACACAGAAAATTTAATTAATGCTAAATTCAAAGCTTGTTACCAAAAAATGCAGGTACTATTCATCCCAGAGAAAGAAATAGTTTGAAAGTAAGAATGTGGGAATATATTTAGAGGGTTTATAGGCCAGTTCTTAGCTGGTGTGAGGCACTTTATCCCTAGAAAACTAAATAGGTTTTTTCCTAGATTTACAGAAAACAAAGGTCATGCCCTTTATCTTTTTCTCTTTGCCCTTTATCTTTAGGGAGTTACCTCAACTAAAAGAGGTGCAGGGCACAATTAATTAAAGCATTTCATAATCTGGTTGAAGCTCTTGCCATATCTCTGAATTGTCTGAATCTTTACACTTACTTAAGGCTTCTCTACTTTAAACGTATGACAGTGGCTTCTTTTAACACTGAACTAAAAGAGGGCTCCAGCAGTTGGTCACACCTTCCCTCACCACTCATGTTTTTTTGTACAAGGCTAATTGAGTTATATCTCATGGAGAACCCTAAGCACTGTAAAGCAGCATTTCCAAGGTTTCATTCACAGCCCACCTTTGGGCTTGGCACCTCACATTTGGGAGCTGCTGCTCTGGAGTGAAACAGCACTAATCTAGAAGTAATTCTACCACATTTATATTAATTACAAAAAGGTGAGATAAAAAAAAAGGCAAAGAAAAAACTATCAAATATTTTAATAGAGAAAACAAAACTTAGGAAATAAATAAATGAAATTGCTTCAACGAAATTTAATGAAATGTTAAGGTTATTCCTTTAAAACACACAAGGAGCATTTGTACAGCTGATAAAGTCCCTGTGACCTTGGCAGCCTTACAGGGGTAATCTTCACGTAAGATGAATTATTCTTGAACAATTGCTCTAATGTATTAGGCACAAGCATACTGTCCTTCAATATTAGGCATGCTTGTCTTTCCACATCCTTATTTCTATACAAACGTATTTATTAAGGACAAAGCGGGGAGGAGGGGGTGCTAGTAGGAAGAAGAAAAAGAGAAAGATTACATTCTATGCAAATATGCACCACAATACAAGAGGAAACAAATTTTTTATAGTCCATGGAGATGAAATTATTTGTCAGAATAGACTTTCTTAAAGATTTCAGAGCAGAGGATGGCTCCCAATGAACCCTGCTCCTAGACAATTTAAAACCTTCTGAGAAAAAACTTTTGGGGATAGTAGTAGGTAAAGAATGAACAAATCACGTTTGTTAATGACTCAGATGTTTCCCACAAACCTGCTAACCGACACCACAGTGGCTATAAAGGGAACTCTCTCACATTTATCAAGAGTGCCAGCACTTTGCCATCCATCTTCCTTTCCTGTGTTGGTCTTTTACCTTCCAAGAGGGCAGCAATTTGGGCCAGAAATCAGTACAGAGTCAAAATTATCTGAAGAGGGAGCCAAGCAAGTTTATAAGAGAAATTATGATTGCATCTGACAGCAAAGGTCTGTGCTCACAAGTATATACCCTTTGTTGATTGTTTCCCCTGCTATCCTCAGCTCCAACTCAAGTCCTTCCAATCCTATTTCTTAGATTCATATAGAGATGCAAACACTTTAACTAAGATCCAATTCCCTACAAAGAGGATCTAAACCAAGCTACATCATTACTGGGACAAATAGAACTACCTATATACCTGTTTAAACAAAATAACCAGAGCAATTCCATATGAAACTTTTTTGTAAGCATTAATTAATTAAAAATTACGTGCCACTGAACCGAGGAATAGAAATCTGGAAATCTGGAAGATACCTAGGATCAGAACTGCATTTCTTTAGCCTAATGTAAATCATGAGAGTTTTTAATAAACAGAGTCTGTTCAGTTCCCACAGGCTCCTCCAAGCTCTACAATTCCACTTCTGTTCATGACGTGAAACATCCTTGCTCCCACCCAAGCAAGGTAAGGGCACAATCCTTATGTACCTGTCTGACAACTACATCCAATGACAGCCTGATCTGCTGTGTCCTCAGGTCCTGCCTAAGTGATGTCCCAATGGGCAGGTTTTTCACAAAACATCACTGCAGTTATGACTTTACTCAAAACCAGAATCTAGAAGAGACTAACGTGCGCTTCTATTTGCTCAGTGGTTAGAACAAGCGTGAAAAACAGAGACAGCAGTTTCAATTTCCTCCCCTCCTAAGGATCACACACTGAGGGCTTACACTGACTGTCAGCATCACCCCTGTCAAAGGGGTGGGCACTGGGAATCAGGGCGGGGGGCTCTGATTTCACCCTGGTCAATGATTATATTAGTAGCTGGCATACAACAAAGGATACACTAAGAAAGCAATCTACATAGTGAATTTACAACGTCCTACTAAGAGATGTTTTTTTTTTTTTCTTCTCTGCATTTGGATTCTCTTGACTTTAAAAATTGTATCTAAAAATATTAATTTCTAGGCAGGGACATCCAGCCTCTCCAGTGCCAGGGGCTAGACAGCAGTATCAGGTTATTTGCCACCAAGTAGCACCCCTCTGTTGTGTAGGTCAGGTGAAACCTCACAGGCTTAATGCTTGTAATTGAACTTCTGCATGCTTAACAGCTGTTGAACGGTATACACTGCCATTGCCACTTTTGCTTCTTAGTCTCAGGGAAGAGTAGAAAAAGCTCAAAGTAGAATAGGATCTTCACACAGGCCAAACACAGGAGAGTTTTTTGTTGGCCTGCTCTCTAATTCATCACAAATTGATTATGCCAAATGAGTTACTGGCTCTTAAATACTCAGGTCAATAAAAACTGGATACATACACCTGAGGTCAGAATTTTCCCCTTGCTCTTTAAAGTGTTGCTGAATGTTTCCTATATAATATGAAGAGTTAGTCCATGTCACACCGGCCAGCGATGTACGATGGCTATCATCCCCGTGGGAAACAATGATAAAAACAGGAAGAATTTTACTTCTTTAAAATTTACTTCTTTTACTTCACCATTTTACTTTTTTTTCCAATAGCCAATTTTCTAGAGGTTGGTATATTTGACATATTAAAACACATTGCACATATCAGACCAGTGTCAAAGGTCTGCACAAATAAATAGACAAACCCTTTTGTCATTAATAAACAACATGGGATTTCTAGGAGCTCTGGCATGTGTAAGACACACCATGTTTGCTGAAGTACCGTGCATGTCAGGTTATCCCTCAGTGGTTCATAGATCTCGTGGAACAGAGACAGGTTTTGTGAATCGCACTATTGGAAAAGGGTAAGTGATGTATTCTATATTTATACTACTAAGGGGAAATTTGCAATCATGATACAGCAATGCTAGAAGAAAGGGGTAATATGTGTGATATATTGGCCAGCCTTGACTGTGACTGTTCCTGCAGTGTAAGAATTTCTTTATCCAAGGACAACCACTTTCACCTTCCCATCTGTCCTGTGATTTTTTTAATGTCTGAGACAGGTGGCCTGTTGGAAACCTAAAACCCTGTGGGTACAAAATATGATTAAAATCTGATGTTAGGCTCTTTGATAAAGAAGAGTTCTATGTTTAGTTGAGAATTTGTAACTAACCTGCAAAAATATGTCAAAGGTAATTTGAACTCTACATAACCAAAATCTTTTTAATTCAAGTTCAGCATATGCTATATCAAAACTTTGCTTGCAATCATTTCCCTATAGATCAAATATGTATCTTGGTAAGTACACATACTGCCTTCTTTTAGAAAAAAAACCTCTAAAGGAGAATGTTAATCAATGCTTCCTTCCTCAATATAGCACTGACAACAATAACATGAAAGATTAATATGTTGAACTTACTATTTAATAACTCACAGAGCACACAATTAATGCATCATAATAAATTTTTAACAATTATTAAAACAAATATCTGAAAACTTCTGAAGGCATTTCAAGAATTCAAAGACTGCTGGGTATGTAATCTTGGCACTTTTTGGAGAAGAGGGTGGTGATTTAAAGAGTCTTTTATATATTCAATTATAACCCAGGAAGAAAAAAAATGTAAAAAGCAAGAAGCTTAATTGAAATCTATTTAGAGGAAATTTAGAATCTATGCAGAGTTTAAAACTTTGGCATAGAATACTAAATGCTGATTTCTGCTCATAATTAAAATTTAAAATGTTAAATGATTTATCTTGTTGTAAATAATTAAGAGGATTTTTAAAAGGCTACCAAGAAAATGCAGTATGTGACTATATTGTATATTGCAAATCCATATTTATCTGAAATGATACATACTACATATGATCTATGGTTTTCTGACTGTTTTTCATAATGATGTGGTATAAGAGGAAATTTTAAAAAATCCAAATAATTCCAACAGATTTAAATATATTCAGTGAAAATCAACTAAAGCTGATTTACATTCTAGTCTAATAAGTTATAAAACACATTAAAAAGACCCTGTGAGACAAACATGATAGATGACTTTCCAGCAAAATCAAAACCAAAGACATTGAATCTTAAGTATGACATATCATTCCCATGTACCCTTAGTTAAAACTACACACTTGCAATAGGGTCTGTGATGTCCAGGTGATTCTCAGCTAATGACATTTACGGGTTGTACAGCTGTGCACTCCTCTGACTTCTATGAGCTATTGCTGATGTACACAGGAGTAAAGATCAAAATCAACAAGGCATTACCACAGATGTGGGAAAATATTTGGGCTCTGGACTCAGAGATAAGGCCTGGACTTCTATGTGGCTTTTTGCCTCAGTTTTTAAACATTTTTTAGAATTAAGTTCTCAAAAAGAGTACTCTGGAAATTCATTAAATGTTCGCAAAGAGTTTCAGGCTCTCAGTGCTCTGGAGATTTGTTTAAACACTGATACAGTAGTTTTGCTGGTCTCAGCAATGGAAGAGCTGAGAGTATCGCCCCATCTTCTCTCCTCTCACAGCACCTGCCAGCACAGCCTGCAAAAGGCATCACCAGGGCTACATACTCCCCTGAGCTGCACAGAAGACTCTTTACTTGTTCATGATGTTTAACTTCATTACATTACCCTTTAAATTTAATATTTGTACCATTTCCTACTTTTCCTTACAATATAATATACCTGTAGTTTCTTACATAATGGTTTTTGAACCACAGATCATTTCAGATGTTGGAACTCATTCCTTGAGAAACATGTGCAAGATCATGTAATTCCTTTTTGAATGATAATACATGTATCCTAAACCACTCCCCAGATCCCAAATGCCCTGTTTCTGCTCTTATATTAACATATGGTAGCCCTGCACTTACACTGTATGGCTGAAATAGTGTACTTCATACCCATACACAGGCAAAGGTGGCAGTGAAAGGCCAGAATTCTTAAATGGCAAAACTAGCTAATTTTCTCATGAAGCTGAAAAGGTTAGAAGAAATGACTATCTTAAGAGAATCTAAGAGGGAAATAGTTCCAGGAAAAGATGAAGTTCTCAAACCTAAGATACAACTCAGATTCTGAGACAATTAAGCAGAGTTCTTTTTACTCTCTATTTATTAATAGGACTGTTGGTATCACTATTCTCCAAGAACCAAAAGCAAACATAACATCAATTCCTTGCATGGACAACACTATTTCCTCATTCTGAAAAAGATGCCAATTTTTCATGTAGACATCTAGAATCGTGGACAAGAGCAGTAAGTGGTTTGATGATTGCAAATAGGCGATACAAAGAAGACAAAGCTGACGACTAGCAAATCATCATTCCCTCAAAGAAGTTCCAGAACATCCCCATATAAGATCTTATCACATAAATCATTTTAAACCATCCCCAAACCCTTGAAAATTAAAGAAATGAACGTGTCATTGGGGAAAATTAACAGAGAATAGGCATACATTGTCATATACTCAAAGTATATCCAGCTACAGAAAAATCATCTTGAGACTGCTTGAACAGTAAGTCCTTCCAGATTTGCAGTGCTACATGGGATAAGTTCTGGGAAATATCGAGCACCTGCATTTGCCTTCATCTGCAATATACAGCACAACTCAAAGCAAGGGCTGCAGGTGTTCAATTCCACATGGTATTAGTCTCTGAGCACAGAGTAAGCACTAAGAAAGGCAAGAAAAAATATAAAGGGATCAAAATGTTTGGGACTTTATATTGCTATTCACATTTCACTTTGTTACAGGAAATGTAAGATTGGGAATGTATTATTTATTCAGAGACTAAAACCAAGCAAGCCTATTTAAGTCACCATATTACGTAACTTTTTTTTTAAACCACTACACAACTGAAGTTCGAAGGAATCAAAGAATGCCTCCTGAAGTTTCAAAGGCCACAATACCTTCCTGCCAAGCTCAGCCAAAGACAGTCCTATTACAGGCTCCCTTCTTTCTCACAAGCTTAATTCATCAGGATATAAAGAGGACAGAATTAAATCTTTACTCTTCTGCAGCACTACACAAACTATGTCTGCAAAAGCACTCCCTCTACCTTAGCTGAGAAAGCACAGTATGCTGTAAGGTCCATACCACACCATGTCTATGTAAGAATCATGACTACATCTCACTGAGAACCTACAAAGAAAATATTTTTTGCCTGCATTACTTTCATCTATTTAAAAAATGGTTTAAAAAAAGGTTTTTCTTTACTTTAAAAAAAAAGGTTTTACTTTCCATTAATCCAAAGAAAAAATATGTTTACAAAATATTCTGCATATTATATGTTTAAAGTAGACCATACATTGGAACTTAAAATTATCAGATTGAGTACTAATGGACTGGGTTTAGATGCATGCAGTTGTGATTAGAGATATGAGAAAACCACCATGTCTCTGCTACTTTCTGTAGCAAGGAAAAATTTTGCAGACCATTTAAAAACACGAACACTTCTCAGCTATTGCTGACATACCAGACAGAAGTGATGATATGAAGGCAAAGACCTCATAAGTACATAGCATCAGCCAATGAGAACAGGTAGTAGCACTACATGAAGCATTTTATGATCTGTTTTAAAAAAAATCTAAATAATTTTAACCATCTGACTCACATCCTTACTCCTAGCAATAGTGAGTTGCTGTGAGTGCCAGCAGTTATCTAGCTACAGTTTCAGCAGTGCACAGTCACCTTTCACTGCCATGACCATGCTCCAGTGACACACAAAACATAAAACCTCGCTTATTTCCTCAGCATACAGTCATAGTGCTTGGCTGTTCTCCATATACCCCAGAGCATGTCAGCATTAAATATCCAGAGATCACTCACTTGCTGAGCGGGTTTACAGCAGGTCACTTCTGGAATTTCAGGCTTAGTCAATAGCTTTTTCTATTTCCTTCATCAGCTTCCAAATGCAGCTGCTTCTAACAGCTTTTAAGGTGTCTTGCTCTCTTTTTAGTACTTTTTGTCCTGAGCTGTGCTCAGCTTCCCTGGTCCTCTTTCTCATTCCTCTGCTCCTATAAACCAGGAAATTAAAAAGACTACACTATCAGGAAAGAGAAAGGTTTTAATTCCTGCTGAGTGCTTGGTGCCTGCAAGACTGTTCAGGTTTCCTGGATTTATGAATTATATTCAGACTCATTTTTGCAAGCCAAAAATAAGAGTGCAGTCTGAAATGGAAGTTACATCCTGAAGGACAGAGAGGACTTCAGTGACTGCCTACAGAGCAAATGACATTTGTGGGAGAAGCAAAGAGATTAACACCTCAAAAAGAAACGTACTGGTTAAGCACAAGGCAGCCAAAATGCAACAGCAAAGGAAGAAACTCTTCCCCTGAAAGAAATGTCCCGGCAACCATCCATCCAACCGTAGGGTGGTCCAAGAGTTCAGATGATGGTCAGAGCTGCTTTAGACAATGTCCGCTACTGTTCTTGTTCTGGCAGCAATTTGTGGAGCAAAATATTGCCAAAAACACAACTGAGCCCTTTCCAAGCTTCCTTTCTTTTTTCTGCTGCCCAGATCACGTATTACCAAAAAGCATGTACTGTTCTTCATTGCTGCCTACATGTGTGTAAGTCATTTTTTCACACTTGAGCAAAGTAATAGCATCTAAAAACCTAACTATTTTCCTTTAGTTTAAATAGACACTTGAGTTCTGATAGGCCTCATTTATTTGATTGTTGTCCAATGATACTGCAATTAATGAAAACAACAAAGTATGTGGTTAAAAAAAAATAAAGACATGACGAGTTGTGAAGATATTTTGTCCAAGACATTATATGGGCTATGTGTTCAGGTTGTTGTTTTGTTTGGCTGGTTTATAAACTGCATGGTAAATATGTTCCTGAAAATGTATCACATGGCTTAGGAAATAAAGGGGGAGCAGTAGATTGATGGAAAACCTGTAGGGAAATTTCTGGATAGGGGTTTTTGATACATAAAGATAAAGCACATTACAAACAACTATGTGTGTAAGGGCAGTAAAGCTAGAGAAATCCACCACAGAAAGTCATAGTTTCAGAAGAGATGATGAAACCTTCTGAACAAACTGCAAAAGGCCAGTTCTCCAACATATCTCATACAACAAAACTGACAATAAGATCAAACCCTTTCTTCACAACCATTCCTCTAAAATATCAGAATGCTTGTTTTCATTATGGTTGAACTTTGAACAGTCCAACAAGAAAAGAATCAGCATCATCTTTTTTTGCTTAAAAAAAGTTTTAATACTTCCTGGATTCTGAAAAGTGGCCCCATAGTGCAAAACTAACTGAGAACAGTTTTATTCCATAGAACTAAACAAAGCTTTCTGTCAAATTTTAACAATTCAATTCTACCTCAAATATTTATAAATTGAAAGGAATGAGTTAATATGAACTATACACGTTGATTTAATTGGCAAAAATTTTGCATTTATTTGGGTGACAAAAGACTGCTAATACCTCCTACATTACAATATTTTCTTTCTAATGCACAAAGGAAAATAACCTGATAGAAGCTCAGGTGAAAGAAAAATACTATTTTGGTAAAACTTTTTACTTGAAGTCATATTTGTATGCACTAATAGTGCTTTTGTATACTAAAGTACAGTTAGTATTCAGTTAAGTTCTTTGAAGGCAATACATTCAGCTATTTTGAAGAGTCACAAACATTTCCATTTAACAATATCTAATTTCCTCCTGTACTCTCTTGCCTTCTCTAGCAAAAGGATAACAGCTATTATTTATTTTACAAGGAGTTACTAATTTGTAGAAAAAAATCCTAACCATTTATTTTACAAGGAGTTACTAATTTGTAGAAAAAAATCCTAACCATTTATTTTACAAGGAGTTACTAATTTGTAGAAAAAAATCCTAACCATTTATTTTACAAGGAGTTACTAATTTGTAGAAAAAAATCCTAACCAATCTCTGCCATCCAGCATGAAGTCTGGAAATTAACATATAAAACGTCTATGGAAATTCAACGTAAATATCAACGAACCAAGTTTAACAGAAGCAGATAAATCACTGAAAAGGTCTCTTTTTTTCCTCTCATAGTCCTACACTCCTTCCTTTCTTGACACAGTAGAAAAAAACGTGCATTTTTCATTTCAAAAAACTATATACATGTAAATATGCAAGTATTATATAAATTTTAATAGAAAAAATAAACCCCTTAATAACAATAATAATTTAAGCCTTTTTGCCTCCGCATAAGCACTGTCAAAAATTTTAGATACAACAAAAGCCTTCCTGTAGGTCTACTTAAACATGGAGCCGTGTCTTAGTCTGTGTCTTTGCATATAAACCTCCTCATTACTCACCTGGGCACTACATAAACTTTTAAACCCTTACCTTTGGTAGAGGCTGCAGCTGTACAGAATCTGTTGCTGCTATGAAGCACACCTAAGGCTATTAATAAGCTGTTGAAATGAAAACATTGTTGACAACAAACTGACCCAAATATTCCCATCCTGACAAGGGCTAGGCTGTAGACACCAGCAGGTACTGCTGTTGTAGTTAGCTCAGCACAAAGCCAAGCAGCACCTGCTGGGGGGAGGCAGAAGGACTGTCATGTTCCATCTCTCCCACCAAAACTGACCCGTGACCCGCACATTTCTGCTGAGCTCCCAGTTTGTCTATTATGTCATGAGTCAAACAGGCAAAGAAAGCACAGAAAGTGTAATGTAAAACAGCCGTTAGGGTTTCTCTCCCATCTAGACAATCTCCATTTGACTTCCACAAATGCATTCACTACAGCTTTCCTCACCAGAATCTCTAACCCCTCCACAGGCAGCAGTCTAACTCCACACCCTATATTCTCATATGGTATTCAAAACAGACCCTATTTTTTTTCCATAGCTTTCTCTTCTCTTTCACCCTCTCACTTTTTTCCATCACTGCATCCTAATTCTTCCTCTACCTCTCTAATGGCTGTTTCAGCAAGTCTTTTTACAAGCTGTCACATTCAGCTTATACCTAAATCTTGCCCATTCTTTCTGTATGAGATCCCTGAGATCCAAACAGCTAAAAGTCTCATCCAGCTTGTCATCATTTTCTGTCTATATTTCTATGTTATATATTACAGTCCATGTTTCTCAGTCTCTTCAGAAATATAATCTTACCCCCTTTCTACCCATTTATTATAAAGTTTTTACAAAGATAACTTGTTTTGACAATGATATTTATCCACTTTAGAGGAGTTAAAACTATTTTAATATTAACAATTTAATTTCTAGTGTTTAATTTCAACATTAAAACAATACATTTTTTCTCTGAAGGACCATTGGCTAATAAAATTAAATCAGTCTCTTTATGTGAAAGTGAAGTAAACACCAATTTCAAGTAGCAATTTAAAAATTTTCTTCGTTCTATGCTGAGATGAAAAGTAGAATGTTTTCTGTTTTCTCTGCTGATATCACAAAACAAGGAGATAAAATACAGATATTTACCCTAGAACAGCATATGTTCTATGGTTAGATGCATCAGACCTAATTTCAGGCCTAAGTATCAATTAATCTTAGTTATACGAACATCATCATCAGTCTCTTCATCATAGAAGAGACTTAGAAAAATCTCACTCCAGAGTTGCCAACAGCTTGATTATTAACATATTTTAGTAAAGGGAAGATAGCTAAATTTGCTCTGAGCTTTCCAAATCCAAATAAGTAACTAGTTATCAGATACTAGAGGGTGCAGTAATGTTGAAGCACTCCTCTTTGCTTTTTCTCCTAGTTCTATGCATCTTTTTCTGTTAACTGCTTTGTCTTTTGAGAAAAAATATTTATTTTTAAAAGTTGTTTTCCAAACAATGAAAAAATAGGTAGCTCTGCTTAACACTACAATTACCACTTAATTCTGCATAGCAGCATAGAATATATTACAGTCCCCAAATTATTTGAGTTATGATGTATAAAATGCTATTCAATGAAAAAGGAAAAAGACAGACAAGCAAATCTTCAGAAGAGGAGATTTAAGCAAAGAGCATGAGCTTCCTAAACTCAGAAAGGAAGCTTATTCCTTCGCTTTTGGGCATAATGGTAAAATCCTCCATAACACAAGGTTTGTAGTTTCGTAATTGGAACTTGCACTAAGAGGGCACTGAAGAGCACAGAGGCCTGGAAGCAATATATCTCAAAATTAAATCTGGAGATATATTCAGGACCTTGACCATGAAGGGCTGACAGGTCAACTTCACAATCAATCCTTTGTTTCTGAGTAGCCAGTGCAGTGATACTAGGATTAGGGAGATATTCTGTCTTTTTTTGCAAAATATACTTCTCTGGCAAAAGAATTTTGCTCAAGCTTGGTAATGAGACCACTTGGCAGGCCAGTGAGCAAAGCATTACAGTTGTCTAGCTTGGAGGAGATAAAACCCTGAGCCAGCTTCTCATAAACAGACAAGGATAAATACGGACAAAGTATGGTTTCATCTTTCAAATGACAGTAGGAAGTCTTAATAATCTGCCCAATGTGATATTTAAAGGACACTTCACATTCCAACAGAAATATGGATGTTGAAGTGCTAATCCTGTGCTGAAAATAACATATAGACATAAAAGCTACATCAAAACTGAGGTGGCGTTAAGCTTATAGCTAGAGCCACAGAACGAAGAACCTTCATTTTACTTGAATTGAACTCCAAAAAAATCAACATAACTTATATTTTAATATTTTCCAGGGAACTGATACAGACAATAAAAGTGCAGTTTGGATTTAGTGCTTTAACTGGCAAATAAATTAGCATGTCCTCAGAAGAGAAATGAAACGATATCAACCCAAAGAATTATATCTGGCCCAAAAGCAGGATGTAAGTGTTAACTCCAACAAGGCAAAAATAGAACTCCCTAAAAACATCAGACACAACTATCATGGAATCATGGAATAGTTTGAATTGGAAGGCACCTTTAAAGACCGTCTAGACCAATTCTTCCTGTGAGTGACACATTAAACTAGATCAGGTTGCTCAAAGAGCTGCTCAGCCTGACCTTGAATATTTCTAGGGACGGGGCATCCACCAACACTCTGGGCAACTTGTTCTACTGCCTCACCACCCTCACTGTAAAAAACTTTCATCCTTGTATCTTATATGAATCTTCCCTCTTTTTTTCTTTATCCCTTGCCCTCTCCCATCTTCCTTATGAGGCCTGTTTTAAACATCAAAAGGTTACAATTAGGTGTCCTCTCCTCATGGTGTTCCCTCTCTTGAGTCATCTTCCTGGTGCTTCTCTGGACCTGCTCCAATGGGTCCTGGTCTGTGCTTAGGGCCCAAGAGCTAGATGTCGCTGTCTGTGCGGGGTTTCATCAGAGCCTGAGATGGTGCCTGTCAAGAAGCCCAGTATTCTTCTCACATTCTGAATAACATGCAAGAAACGAAAGCCGGCAGAGAAGCATTTTGGCTATGTGGACTAAATAAGAGCATTTAGTCAAAACATCTATCTATGTACCAGTAAGTTTTACTCAGATTTACAGAAGGTATACTGTTTGAAAGTTGAAAATGCCTTTATTAACCTCAGAAGGACAACAGAGTTGACAGCATTGGAAGGTATACTAAAAAAAACTCAATGAGAATTGAAAATAAATGAATTTCAATGCTCCCCCTCTCCTTTGTCCCAGGATTTAAGTTTGCCTTCACGATGGTATCTCCTCAAGGCCTGAATTAAGCTGGTTATTTAGGTATTCAGTATAATATTGTATGTTGGTGTGACTGAAATCACTGACTGTGCGCACACATACAGTCTAAAATTTGTATCTGGATGTCAGTAAGTCAGTTCTTATAGCAATGAAAATGTTTCCTGATATTTAGTTAAGTACTTCAGAAGAAACCAGGAAGAAGTAATGAGGAGACCCAAATGGTTTAATACTTTTCATTTCCATTTTGTATTTTTGTTTCCTGCTTTTAAGCAGTGGAAGAGGAATACAGTTGATGATTCCATCATCAATTTTAAAACCAAGACAATTATAATAATTTGTTCCAACCTCCAGAACATACAGTTTTTCAGACTGTACCAAAAAGCTTGAATACAATATCTGTAACTTGTGCTTGAGCTAAAGAATGTGGGGTTTAGGCTGGTAACAGATCTTGAAATACCAATGACACACAGAGGCTTGATTTTGTAAAAATGTCTCCAACTTGGTTTTGTCACACGGGTGTCCAAAACTACTTATTTTCCCCCTCCCACCTTTCTGTTGCAGACCTGTTATGGAATGTGTCTGTTCTCAGATTATCATTTTAGGAATAGATAAATGGAGCTTCCTCACCACTATGGTTATGTTTGAACTTCTGAAGTGCCTATTTAGTCCATACTGAAATAATTTTAAGCAATTAATATTCAATGACACAGAGAACTCTGCTATCCTCAAGTGTCCTGTTCTTACAGCTTATGAGGCTTACCAAAAATTCCAAAAATTATAAGCCAGTCTAGGATACTGCCCATGATTTCATAAGGTACTTCATCTGAAGTAACCAGACAAGATTACAAACTTCAGAACACTCTACTGAAGTTGGAATAATCAGCCTTGAATAACATAAAAAGTTGTGAAAACCACACCTAAATGTAATTTTTAAAATAGACTTTGGCTGATTGTCTCATTTGACAACAGTGATGGTAGATCCAGTTGTTATCCTAGAAAGCAGTTCTCTTCAAAATACAGAAAACATCAAAATTATTTTTCTTTTGAACTGCTAAATACCTAAAGTTGTTTCAAAGATTGTTATTAAAATATTATTTTTAGTTGAAATTGATGTAACTAACTTCCATGGATTAAATCACTACCACTTGACCTAGTTATGCAAATAGATACTAAACAGACAGGGCTATGCCCTCTTGGCACTGTGTAACATCCACTCCAGTTTCAAATAAGACAGAAGTACTTCTGGTACCCATCACTACTATAAATGTATTAAGTTACTCTTTATAGTAGTTCAGATCAAATAAACACTGTGTGTCTAAGGCTGTACAGATCCACACATATGTTTCTATATTGTCACCTCCTCTTACTTCCCTTTCTCAGAGCTAATGCTGAGCAAGAAAACTAAAACTGGAAAGCAACAGGGATTTTTTTCAAAGGAAACAATCATAAAATGTGATTTTTCAAGTGAATTTTGATTGTATAGGTTGAGGGTTTTCAAAAATATATTACATATATTTATTTTCTTATGGCATATCCATAATTTGCTAGTTTGTACTTTTGAAGCTTAGCTCAGTCAAAAAAAACACAAACCTAAAACTTCACAACAACTGCAAGGTTGATTAACTCAGTATTAAACAAATTCTGAGCTAATTAAACTCAAAGTCAATTCAGCCCATGACAGAAGGTTATTACCTCATAAACAGGATGTACTTTAAAGTTATTAATAATACACTAACATTGCCTTTTCAAAACCTTTGATTAGCAAACAAGTGAAAATTAGCATCTGAAATTCTGTTTGTACAGACTGTAGATCAGATTATGTAAATTTTTAAATCTCCATTTTTCCACATGAAAAGGAAGCAGCTAGCAACAGCTGTACAAGTGAGAAAACAGTGCAGATATGGGGCCCTCAACTCAGCAACTTCAAACTCCACTGAGATCTACAAAGTGGTAACAAGGCCACATATTGTTCCATATTCTATCCTGTTGTGCACCATCAACCATGCAAACAACAGTAAAATATAAATATACAGGATGAAACTCTTAGTAGGGAAGATCTTGAATGATATTTTAAGTGCTAATTTTCAAGCCACCTAGATTGCTTCATAGTTAATTAGAAACACTCTCCTCATGTCAAAATGTGAGATTTGGTGGATGAGTTAAGCTGAAGAAAAGGGAGCCTTGCCCTTTCTCCAACAAGCTCACTTTGTGGAAGAAATAAAAAGAAAAACCCAAATCTCCTCTTCTAAAAATAATTGATAATACTGTTGCATTTTCAGAATAAATTATAAACAATTCCTACACAAATGACTCTAAGTTTCTACAGGCATCAATAACACAAGTCTACAGCCTCAAAACATTTTATGTACAACTAAGAAAGCAAAGGAACAAGGTAGATAAAAAACACACTGAAGCCTTTTTTTTGTTCTGTTGCCGATATATTGTTATTATTTCTCATGATATCTGATAGCAGGACTGCCACCAGTAGGTGATACATTCTAAAAATGTTGTATGATTTATATAATTACTCAACATATATTTATAAAATGTACATGCTTTTCAATTAATATATGGAACTAAGAAAAGTTGCATGTCTGTTAGTCTCAGAAGCAGGAACAGAATCTCCCAGTGATTTCGCCAGGAGGCACAGAGCACCTGTGGGAGGAGACTCCTTGGTGTTTCAGGGTGCTCCCTGCAGACTCTTACACATTCCTTAAAGTGATCAGCCTTCAAATAATGCACAAGCTTCATCTCTCAGATGCCAAATTGGCTTCCCAGTCAAAATCCTTCAGTGTACTGTCAAAAGCAAAGAGTTCAAGAATACAAAACTAATCAAGGAAAAAAAAAAGAAAGAGAAAAATCCAAACCAACAAATTTGCCAACTGTATGTAAGAAACTTTATGAAAAGTAACTATAATTAAATAAAAAAACCCTGATGATGACAGGTACAATTTTCAGTTAAACAGTATTTGACAGACCATAAGACACACAAGGTCAAAAAAACCCCATAAAATTATACTAGTAAATCAAAAGCTTAAAATGAAAAACATAAAAACATTCTGATAGACATACTCAGCATTTCTCTTCTACCTTACAGAAAGATAAAGTCAGAAAATTTAGTGAAGTAGTATTTTTCCTTACTAAAAAATAAAATTTAGATATTTCCAAGATAACACAACAAGCAAAATTTGTACTATACTTAATTATTTTTTTAATATAAAAAAGCATACTTAAGCCTCTCAAAGACAGTTTCAAGTGGTAAGAGTGGGTTTCAAAGTATTTGTCTTCCTGTCTGCCACCAAAGTGGTGAAAAGTAAAACTGAAAAGTAATTGTTCTCAACCTCTCTGGGCAGCAAATTAGTGGAATAAATGCCCTTCTACTTGGCAGAACAGTACTTGGTTTTCTCAAACAATTTGTTGAAGAGAAAAAATGAGAAGACTGAGCTTAAGGTTCTGCAAGAAAAGATGACACTCCACAAAGTAAAAATATGAAACACAGGGGGTGAAAACCCAGTTTTTAAGACAGAGCAGCTGCATTTGAACGACCAACACCAAACACAATTCCAGGAACAACCAGCAGCTTCCAGTCAAGTAAGGATGTGCCTCAGAATTTTCAACAATCTAATCCTCAAGGGATCTTTCTACCTCTTCTGACTGAAGACCAGGTTACCAGCAGTGCCTTAATTGATCAACAGCCACAAGAAAAAAGTTTTGATCATCTGTCCCTCATTCTCTTGCCTCACAGGGACATTAACTTTTGTCTTTGTAAAACATGCCGTTAAGTTTTACGCAGAGCTCTAGTAAGGGACAGAGAAAATGTGGAGTGGGTGGGGGGGATATACATGAAAATAAATGGAGTACACAGGTTTTGAAGAAGAGGACTGGCACAGTTTTTTTTGACATAGTTGCATCACATCCACTTGTATTCCCTTTCCTACTTCCCATGCATGCTGCTGACTTGCAGGTTTTTCCATATATTTTTCTTATTCCAAGCACTGGGATTATAAAACCCATTCATTTAAAAATGGAAAATCCTTCGAATTTGGTGTCTTCTGTCATCTACTAGCACTAAAAAAGCAATAACTGGAATCTAGACCAGTACAGGAATTTGCAATGGAGACAGCAATATGTGCATTCATGTGTAGTCAACACTAGAGATTGTTGCTGAGCTCAGGAAAGGCAGGAAGGGTGCAAGCTTGCTGATGTGACTTTGTTCACTTCTGTTTCAGGATGGCTTACAGGATCCACAATCCAAAGCTACCCTCTCCTCACAGTTTTTCCTCTTTGTATCTCCTTTAAGAGTTTATATGTAGAAGCAATTAATATTTCCAGCCAGCATTACCCTCCAGGGTTTATCACTGGTTCTTTGGGTCTGCTAGAGCAGAATGGTGCGAAACCTTCTGTTGCTCTGGGCACCCTAATTTTATGTTCTCTGACTAATCTAGCATAGCATATCTGTACTCCATCAACTGCAAATACCTGAAGAGAAAAAGGATGTGGCATTCCATAAGGAGCAAACATCATTTGAAATCCCTTTATTTTAGGTATGAAGCTGCACACTATGAGGAAAGCAAGTGTTAAGACAGGAGTGAGATGAAGCATAAGTATCTTCATATAGAATCATATGATTTGTCATGAGGTCACTGGGTTCAAAGGCACCTTAAAAATCATCCAGGTCTATCCCCCCACCATGGGCAGGGACACTTTCCACTAGAACAGGTTGCTCAGAGCTCCATGCAACCTGGATTTGAACACTTCCAGGGATGGAGTAGCCACAGTCCTTCTGTGCAATCTGTTCCAGTGCCTCACCACTCCCACGGCAAATATTTTTTTCCTAGAATCTAATGCTAATCTACTATCTTTCAGTTTAAAGCCATTCTCCCATGTCCTGCTTACTTGAATAGTCCATCTTTTGTGCAGGCTCCAGTCCAGTACTGAGTATAGATATTTCAATTATTTTTCACTTTTTGTCTTACCATCTCTTCTAAAAGCAACACTAACACCACTAACATAAAAAACTAAATGTAGATGTTCCTGCTTAATTCAGGGGGTTGAAACATGTGACCTTTAAGTGTGTCCCTTTCAACACAAACTATTTTCTAATTCTATGATTAAAAACTCTAGATAGGAAGCACTAAGTTGTCTGAGCAATAACAGTATTCCATTATTTTACATATAAGTATTTCTGTACTCTAGGCAGTCTAATTAGGCACCTCCTAATGACATGTAATTCCTGAATGTCCAGTTAAAGTTGTGAATTCTGTCCAAGAAATTTCCAAAAGTATCAGATAAAAAAAAATCAGTGTTATTTATGAAAAAACCTGTCCTTTTTCATGTAGAGAAGGCAATACACACACCTCTTGCTTTGGTCTGGAAATCTCATGGAAACACATATGAGAGATGGGAGTTCAGGGAATTCGGTACAGGAATTACTGGAAATTTAGTATGCTCCCTCTGCAGCATGTAAAGGAAGAATTTTCCCCTCTTCTGTGTTCAGATCACATTTAACAGAAACTACAACCATGGAAGAAAAAAGAATATAGTTTATTCCTTAGAGGGTCATTGATAATGGAATTTCGAACAAGACGTGTTATGTTATCTACTTTTGGCCTCTTACATAATCAATCACTGAGTTTCAGCTGATAGCTTCTGAACTTCTCTATTGAAACCACTGACTCTGTTGGTTAACGTGTATCCTATAAAAAATTAGCTAATCTAAATCTGAAGACATCTACAGATGTCAAGCCCACCATTTTCTCAGCATAATTCCCCACAAGTGCCAGGTTTCTCTGTTGAACACACCAGGTTTCAGCTACCAGACATGAGCTCCTGTTATCATTGCCTGCTCTTTAATAGCAACAGCAGCGCCCCAGATTTTTGCCCTATGAAGGCAGTCTTGCAATATGAATCAACTAATCTTTCAATCTTCTTTGAATATGTCATATAAATGAGTTTTCACTGAGGTCAGAAATTTTTGTCAACCTCCATCATCTGAAAAAGAGAAAAGGGCCTTTTTAGAGAAGTCTTAAAGGTATTAAAAGACAGGACCAACCAACATACCTCTTGTGCGCGAATGCTTTAAGTTTAGATCCTCACTACCTTTCATTTTCCAGTCCACTATAAATGTTGCTCCTGAGCAACATTCAGGCTTATTCTTGCATAGATAGATCCAAGAAACACTTCAGATGTGAGCAAGGTCACAGATGACTTCTCTGTCAATATTAAAGAAAGAAGAGCCTATCCTCATGCTCCATATGATCTCATGTGTCACAGCAGAAAGTAAGATTCATGCTGCTACAGACAGTGTGGCTATATCTGTTTGCATATTGTGATTTAGTGAGCTCTTAAACAAGCCAAAATTTTCTTAAAGACATTAAGTCCAGTAAAACACTTCAAGAATGATATGAAAGCTGCAGTTCCAATCCTCTAGGACTGCGGACCTAGTCCTCTGGACCAGGAAATTTTCCTGACCAGGCTTTTTTCACACAGCATCTGTCAGTCAGTTGGACAATAAACTCTTTCTCACAGGCAATGAGTAACACTGCTAGCAAATATACGCTTTTTTTTCTTCTCATCTACTTTTCAGTGTTTACTCGTAAACAAGGAAGAGAAGTCTTTTGTTATATTAGAGGTGTTTGTCACTCAGCCTGGCTTAACAGAGAGTAAGTTTCAAGAGAAATTTGGGCAGGTAGAGGTATTTTTTCTCCAGTATCATAATTAAGAGCAAAAGAAGAAAAATAAAGAATAATAAAAGAAGAAAAATAAAATACCACTACAACAGTAAACTCATGATGTCCAGACAGCTGCTGTTTAAAGTACTTATTCTATTTATCTTCCTGAAATTTATTTTCTGAATATTCAGTCAGTTTATAGTGAAAGAGCAAACATCTGGAAGTTGTGTGCACATAGCAGGAATCTTGTTTAATAACTGTTATTGTAGGAACAGTAATAGTTTGACATTAAACCAGTACAATTTGTGCCAAAAAAGTCTTCATAAAAACCTAAAACAAAATTTTGTCTTGAAGCCTTAGTTTTGTGATTTTGTCACAATTCCATTTATGTAAAGTACTAAAGTATGTAAAAGTACTAAGTATGTAAAATACTTCCGAATACTTTGTCCACAATTCTTTGGCAAGAGTAAATATGCCATTTATATAAAGCAGAGAATTTCCAATTTATACCAAGATACTGCTAAATTCTAGGACTTTAATTCCATAAGTTAATATACTCTGTAATCTGCAGGTTACAAAGAATGGGTTAAGATACACACTGTGTTGGATAATCCATTCATTCCTAAAAAAGAACAAATTCTCTTTTTCATAAACCTATGCTGTTTATGCACAAAAACTTTGATGATGTATATATTGTTGCACAATCAGGATTAAAACAAAATTGTTTCTAATAATCAGACCAGAGCCAATGAACTCAGAACTCTTCACATCTCTGCTGAGCAAAGCAGAACTGCAAATAAACAAAAAACATCTAAAATAAATATACATTAATATTTTATTACACACAGGCTGAAAGTAAGCAGAAAACTGTATATGCACTTTTTATTTATATGAAGTTCTGTCTTCCAATTTACCAAACTTCACTGGCTGTAATATACTCTTCAGGTAAATCGAGCATTTTCTTTTTTAAATATATAAATAACTAAACATTAGGAAGAGCTGTACATGAAGTACACTTTAACCCACTTATGAAGCTTTTGGGGAAATATGATCCTAGTGTAATCAAAATGGTATTTTCATAACACAACAAAATCAATAATAGAAGGCATGTTCTTTTTGTGCAAAGGTGGTGTGTTTTGAAAATATTGCCATGTAGTATTTACGGTAACAGCTGTACAGTTAAACTTTAGGCACAAACTGAACTGCAGAGGATCTGCTGCATAAATATAATTCCCATGGCAACTAAGTGTGCTACTAGATAACAGAGAAAAAAGGATTTATGTGTTTGCTGAGCTGTCTTGCCCTAGAGGAATTCTCCAGGCAAATGCAGGCCACCTGCCACATGTTATATTAAGCTCAGCCTTCTGGACTTATTTCCAAATCTACAACAAAAAGGTCCACCAAGTTTCATTTTAAGTTTCCCTGTCATGGTCCCAGTCACTCTAAAATACATAGTTCACTGTTCAATATGCTTCCTATATTGCAACAGAGATGTTTAACAATGAGTAAGTATGTTTCTGGTCACAATTTTTTTAATCTAATTCCTCCACACAAAGTGGGCAAGTAATCTGAATCTTCAAATTCATTTAAACTTTTGTACATTTGTACTAAGGCTCACTCTAAAGTGTGTGTCATTTTTAAAATCAACCAAAAATATTCCTGCCTTAATATTATAAGGAAAAATATGTGGGTCAGATCATTCAAATAGTATTTTTCTATATAAAAATGTATTAATGGTCGACTTGCCTTCATATGCAGGAAAAACACCCAAAAAAAACAAACAAAAAAAACCCCACCAAACATTTTTGCTGGAATATATCGCTAATAGAGACGCACTGCTTGGGAATGCTTGAAGTTGGAAAACTATACTGGGAATGATGGAAGACCACTAAAATAGTAGAAAAATACAATCACCTGGCAAGCAATAGGCAAACTTAACGCAAATAATGCCACCAAGTTATCAAAGGACCAGAGTATGTGTGAAAGTGCACAATGTTTACAAGTTTTCCTTGTCAATTTTGCCTCTTGCAGATTGACTTAAAAAAATTTTTTTAACAATCAAGACTGTCCCTAGGCACAAGCTCCAGAAAAGAAACTACTTTGCTCAATTGTCCTTGCTGGGAAAACCCTGTAACACTTTAAAGAGGCATCAGAGCTTGCCTGAAACAACATGAACTTGAACATGGGAACAATGCCCCATACACACTTTTTGGGTGGCTTGAAAATCTATTGCATTGCTAAGTCTATGGTCAGCAGCAACAGTGCCAAAAATTCGGGTGTCTACACTTATGAAACACCTTTGTATTATCCTTCCAAAGCCTCCATGCAAGATATGGACAAGTCATGAACATGGGCTTCCTGCTGTCCTACTGCTTGTGCTCATCTCTCCAGAGCTGTTTATTTACACCCCACCCCAGCCTCACCATCTTGCTGCAGCTCCATGTGAACCATGAACCTGAACCAAAGTCCACAGAAGTTAAATCCTTGCTCTTGTTTGAGCAGGTAACCTATAAGTCCAGTGTTTTAACAAGGAGAAAAATAAATAATTTTCATGAACCTATGTCGCAATGGTCACAAATTATTATGTCTTCAGGATAGTCATAAAGTATTTGCATTAAAATGACAAACTGCTTGTGCAAGAACAGGAAAAGAGGAATACTTTACAGAACACTTGAACACTTGTTCATCTCTGCAAAATAATATCTGTGTTATATAAAACCACTAAAAAAACAGTGCACAACAGAAATGAGTTAAGGATCAATATGACATTACCAGATAAGAATATGCATTTTCATTACTAATAATACTTCATATGCCCTAAGGATTTTGTTGTTGTTGTTGTTGTTTTGGTTTTTTTAAAGGGTAAAATAGAAGACTAACAGTAAGTATTTTTCTGACTTGGATTTTCTTAGAAGCAATCACACAAAATACACCAATAGATATGACAAATGCACTTTATATTTCAATGTGTCAAACCATTTCAATACTCAGAAACTATGTTGAAGCTGGCAGGCAAACAGACTATATTAAATTTTTCTCTGGAATCGACTTCCATTCTGTACTGAATTACTGGAATTTTAGTGACCCTAAAAAAGGTTGTCAAAAATAATATTCAACACAGAGTTTCCAAATCTAATGCTCTATTACACCTACTTCACATAAAATAATATTGTTTCAATATGAGCAAACCAGTCAAGAACAACATTCTATTTGTACTTGTAATTTTGCATACAGTTTTATATTGATTTGTCACAGCATTTTTTAAATGTACCTTCTCCTGAAAAAATCAGTCAGAGGTTACACTTGGTGATTCACTTTGTTGCAGATTTGATACAGTTGGGAACTCTTTTTAAACAAATAAATGAAAAACTACCAACATGGGACTGTAAACATGTTAATAGCTATTTCAAAACTCTGATTTTTCAAGACTCCTATAGACTTGCACATTACAAAACTCCCATAAAAATTTTTTTAGTGCAGAAAAAGAGTTGTATTTAAAAATCACTTAACTTTTCCTTCCATTAAACTCAGTGCTCTCTCTGCACAAGGAAATTCAGCTGCAGCATTTATTTGCTTCTTTATTTTTTGCCTTTTTTTCCCCATAATCAACATTTTACTATCTTACTTTTAAGACATCTCCAGCTCTGGTGTTTTACTATCCATACTAATAATGCAAAAAAATTCAAGACTAAGGCCATTTACCTGCTCACTATTAATTCCAACCATTTTTTTCTGTTTAATCCCTACTGTTACAAAATGCTGTAAGTAAAGTGAGCACAGAATTACAGAATCACAGAATGTTCTGAATTGGAGGGGATCCACCAGGATCATCATGTCCAGCTCTAAATACCACTAAGCATAGCAGCGTCTTTTGTCTTGTATCCACTGATGTGATAGATGCACAGAAGTCATAAGATCTCAGTGTGCTCCACTTAAAAAAGGGAATTCAATCATATATCACAGCTCAGGAGGAGGCGTGGGTAAATCCACAGCAGCTTGGTAAGCAGCACAGAAAGCCCATCAGCAGCTTAACTCTGTGACAGACCCAGAGGCAACTTGAGAGCTGTCAGCACAACAACTGCCTGTGAAGCTCACAAGGGAAGCAATAGCCAATTATGCCCCATGACCTGCTACTGGAAAACACAGTGAGAAAGATAACAAATCAAGGTCTTGAAAAACTATTCAGAGAAACGATGTAGTTTACGTCCTACCGAACATGCATCACACTTGGAGCTTTTATTAAAGGGGTAGCATTCAGTGACCATGCTCTGCCTGACCCTCGTGAAAAGGGACCACACCTTCAACATTCCCTACCTGGATAAAAACATACATGCCATTCATCTGGAAGCTAAGCTTGAGTAACAGCTGCAGAGAACTAACACTTGGATTTCTGTTTTGGTTACTTGGCATCGCTGTGCATGATCAGCAACAAACCCAAACTAGACTCCATTAGAAAGGAATTAAGCCTACTTGTAAATTTTATTTCCATCCAGCCCTTCTGATGGGTGGGTCTGAGTAGCTATAAAAATTAATTGGGGAAAATACTTATTTTGCTCAGAGCAGCAAATTAAATAGAAAGAGGTTGTCCTGATCCTCATTACCTGATCTACCTCCTTCCTCTGGCCAGCATTGTTTCCCTGCCTTCACTGCTACATGGGTTTCCCTGGTACACCCGTCTAAAACCGAGCTTAAGTGCAGGCTCAGTGAACTACACTGAAGTTGTGCACATAACACCAACATCACCAGTGACCTGCAAGTCGAGCCCAGAAACATTTCTAATTACTCTGTGTCTAGCAAGAGTCATTCATGGATTCAATCTGATCTACACAAGCTAATAAAAATTTCAGCCTCCGGCTTCAACGAGGATAGCATCAAGCCAGTGTATGTCTAGGTTAAAATAATCATGTTGAAAGGTGTAGTACATAGTTTATGCCTGTGTTTTACTAAAAAACATCCTTACAGTTTATTTGCAGGCTTAAGCAGTGTTTTGAAGATATGCAAGCCTTTGGAATCAGTATGCAGGATGAATTTCACTCTTTCACCAAGGTAAGAATATTTGATTTGCAGGTAACATGCAAAGTAGTTTTCTTTATAAGCCATAAGCACATGCAAGGTATCTGAAGCACACTGGCTGTGCATTATTTAAACAAACACTAACAAAAGGGCAAAAATTTAAAGCACTTCAGTTAACTAAAGATGTAGATTAAATAGTTGTCTCACACACAGAAATCTAACTCTTCATCAACCCCCAAAAGGAACAGAAGTAACTGACATGCTGGTTTAAACTGTCATAGTTTCAAAACATGCCTCATGTTTTGAAACAGAACAAAATGAGGCTATGTAATATGCAGACATAGCATTTAAGGATGATGACCAGGGTTATTTTAAAGTTCTATGCCCATTTTGGTGTCTAGTGTGGCAGGAGCCCTCTCTGGGGTAGTGATCCAAAACACTTCATTCTACAGAAAGGGTTTTCTGAGCAAGAAGCAAAATTGTGGCCTTTTAAAATGACTAGAGTTTAAAATCTCTGGAGTTCATGGTATCACATATCAAACAAAATAAAATTAAATACCTGATTTTAAATACTAATTCCTGTTAAACCATAATCATGCAACTTATTTTCTCTAGTTAATGTATCATTAAGCCAACTAGAAAAGGGGTCAAATTTACCAGATTATCCACTTAAATGTTTTGGTGGCCAAACTCTAGATCAAGTTTTCTAAACTGTGAACCAAACTATGCAGCTGTGACAAAAACAAATAAAAAGCACATCACTGTGAAAATACCAGATATATTTCCCTTCTAATATCTGTGTTTACCTGAAGTTCATGTGACTGAACTCTGAACACAAATGACCAGCACTGTATTTTCTAAAAATCCAATTAAGCTTATCTCTGTTAATAGTCACATCCTTGGGCATTTCCTGCGGATGCACAAAGCACACACACCTTTTCCTCTTCACCTAAACAGCCTGAGAGAAACGCTGATTGAACCCGTAGCACTGCACAGCCAGTGACACGCTGCCAGCCTGGCCTTCCACAGCCTCTGCTGCCAGGGAATCTGAGCATGTATCAGTCATCCAAGAAGCAGAATGAGGGCTACAAATCTCTGTCGACAACAAGCGAGGCTCGGGTGGATAAGGTAAAGAAAAGGGTGTGGAATGATTTGAAAGGTTCCTAGTACAAACTGCAAAAAATCACTCAAAGATTCTTTAGGAAGGTTCTTACCCTGATCAAGGATTTCTACACAAAAGAACAATCTGACCCTTTATTGAAATATTTTTAAGTTTTTAATGAATATAAATTAGATTAGGTAATCAATACTTATTACTATGTTATATTTTTATCAAATTATATTCAAAAGCAGTTTCTCTCATCCAATTTGTAATTTCCAGAGTGGGTTCTGATTGACATTCCTCTAAACAAAGGATGCCTGATATATGACTACATTATTGGCATTTTGTCAATGGTAGCAACTTACAACTTGTCTAATAACTGAAAGCTAATGATAATTAGCTCTTGCCAAGTCTGGTAATGTACCCAGTAACTATTTAGCAGTCAGGTTGTAAAAGCAACAGCTCTGGTTTGTGGTATTGTAGTAGTTTGAGAAAAGAACCAAAAGGTTATTTGTGTAATTTCTGTTCAAGTCAAAAGGAAATTAAATATATCATACTCTTTTGAACTCCTTGCTTACTTGGTCTCAAAATTAGCACAAATATAACATAGCTGGGAGACAATATGGTTACTTCTTATTTTTATGGCTTAGCTGAGACATTTTTTTAACTATATAAGCCTTTCAGTTTTCTTTTTTACAGAATACATTTCTGTCAGATCTATGATTTAGCATCTCATTCAGCAAACACCCAAACCAATGCTTCCTGCCCAGAAACAGAAGAGACAGCTTAAGATGAAATAAATGCTGGTCTAAAAAAGCCAAAACCAACAAACCTCAAAGAAACAATGCAACACATTCCCTATATCACATAAAACAATTTTTGCTGCTAGAAGTCTCAAAAATATAGCAATAAGAAAACATGGAAAACAAAAAAAAAAGATTTTTGCAATATGGTACATTCTTTTCTCCATCCATTTGCTGAATATATATCCCAACATCAGTGACAAGAGAGAAGTCAAATTTTTTGGCAAAGAAAATGTGGTCTATTAAAGGTGAAGCAAGTATTTTGAAGACCAGCTGGAAGATATTCCATTGTGGTACAATTGGAAGGATGCATGCTAAAACATGGCTGGGAGATGAGAATCTTCAAGCCCCTCTCTGCCCTCGGAGTTAAGCTATGTTTGGCTGCCACCTTAAAGCACTTTGCTTTTACAACATTCTAGAACCAATATGAAGTTGCTTTCCAGAAGCAGGCACAAAGTTAAATATACCCTTCATTTGAGTTGCCTGCAGGACAGCACTCGTTACAAGCACTGGGATATTTTAGATCTGACTGCCTCCAAGGCCAGCTTGAGAATGTGGAGGTGTCTGCTTGGCAGGGTGGGACCTGTGTGCCTGAATCATGGTCTTTGCTCTGACCAGCTTGGGGAGGGAATACACACTGCATGCTCACAAAAAGACTCCTCCTGATCAAAGGTCAGTCTTGAAACTTTAATTTTGAACACCTTATAACACAGTAATGAGAATGTAAGTCAATGGGAAAAAGCTATTTCTCTGCATGGAGGTTTCACCTTCTCCTGTTGAGCAAAGAACAGCTGCTTTTGATTATTCATTCGAGATCTTTGCTGGAAATATATACTTTTGATTTAAAAGTCACTGTCCTAATTGGTGGTACAACAGCTGACAAAAATTTGTCTTATACACAAATAGCTTTTACTAAGAAAACAGGAGATTTGCAGGAAATGTTTCTTAAAAATTTCATAACCTTCAAACGATTCAGACCAAATCTCATAAGCACTGAATACTGCTTAAATACAATTTTTCCTTCCAGTTTTTCATATCCCATTACTTTGCCATCAGTTTCTTCTTCAGCATTTCCAGCCCTGGTTGCTGTGTGTCCTGATCTACGTGCCTCTCACTGACACTCTTTGGTGAAACTTGAAGATATCACTGCTTTATCATAAAAAAACCAAACTACCTCAAAGCCTACCGTTATGATACCAGTGCTGTGTTGTGTGTTAATTCATACTGCCACAACACTACCAGGCCACTGTCAGAGTCTTGGCAAGCCCTGCATCCTTCTGTACTGCCTGCAGCTTCGCCCTATCACCACAGGCTGCCAGCTCATGCTGTCATGAGACTGCTATATGAAAGCCATTAATACCCTTCATTTACCAAAAAAAGAAAAAAAAAAAAAAAAAAACACAAACCTATCTCATATTTTGACACTGATGGTATGTTATTATTGTGGGGAAAACTTCCTTAACTTCCTTTTGCCCAGTCATATTTTTGTCCCTGGCTGTCTTTGAAGTTTCTTCTGAAGGCAAAAAACTTCTTTATAAAACACCCACTGAACAAATAACATCTTTCCCTATACAGCTGAATGTTTATGTGGTGAAAATTTTTGTATTTGTGAGCATTCAGAATTTTAATCATAATTTCTTTGACATGCAGAAATAGTGTGTGTGAAGTAGCATCCTTTAGAAAATAGAGTCCCAAATAAAGAAGAGATAGAAGCCAAGAGAAGGCTCTGTTCCCTGCTAAATTAATTACAATGGGAGTCATCAGAATTTAGCAGCACTGAGAGGTTAATTTTCATGCCTGCCTTCACTCTGGCAATTCCTCCCAAAAGAACTAATTCTGCAGGTGCTTTGAATGGTTTCCCCCCACCACCGAAGACACACACACAGACAAGAAAGATCTAAAACCAAAACCTCACTCCTGTGAAGCAGGGTGCTGGTGCTTGCATTCAGCTGAATTACATTAATACTCCCTTAACAGAAGCATCTCACTTCTGACACCCTCTTCTGCCCCAAGGCATTGAACTGTAGCACATCCATGTGCTACATCCACATTGATCCTGCCAAAGCACAGGCTGCAGTTGGAATTGTTTCTATCACCAAGCACACACAAATCTGGGGTAAGGGTACTGAAGCAGGAATGCCTGCATCCCAAGAATAGCTGGCCACAGGTCTGAGGGGCAAGGCACAAAAGAGGAATACAGCAAAAGGATTACTATCAGACAGTTCAACAAGTAACTCACACAAATCTTGGGAATAGCTGCAGGTTTGATGCTTAACATACTTAATGTCTGCTGGTAGCAAAAAAGACCTCTGAGGGAATTTCCAAGAGGTTTTTCAGATTGCTTGAAGAAGAGTGCTGTCTCTGGTGGTCACCTCTAGCTGAAGTCAGCTCAGAGACAGGATATTTTGCTTACTACAGCATAATTTCTCTGGTAAGGTTAATCATGCTCTTTCCAATTATTATGGAAAACCCATCAGGCATGTTTGACTGTTATAAACAACACCAGTCTATTACCCTCGACAGCAACAATTTTCCAAGATGTCAGTAAATCACTGTATCCCAGCTGTGTGCCAGCTCTTTTTGGCACTTACTTGTTGAAGTGAATTTCTCATGCAAAAGGTGTTTGTGTGAGGAGACGAGTGTTCTCAGCTTGAGCTAGCAACAAGAGGAAAGGCAGCACTGCCATTAGAGCAGATACACAGAGGGACAAGAACTGGCATGATCCTTAAAGGCAGAGATTAAAAGTTTGAACAGATTGAACTGAGAAATTAGATTCCAGAGAAACTCAAAGAGAAAGGACATGTGACCAACAAAAAAGGCAAGGAACTTCAGACAATTCACATCTTCATCAATGATCTGGATGATGGACCAGGGTGTACCCTCAGCAAGTATGCTGATAGCAGAGACCAATGACACTTCCCACACCTGGGAGGAGTGGCTGAAACACCAGAGGGTCACATCCAGAGCAACTTTGACAGCCTGACAGGAACCTCATTAAGTTTAGGAAGAAGTGCAAACTCCTGCACCAACATAACGCTGGGAGTCACCCAGCTGGAAAGCAGCTTGGCAGAAAAGGACCCAGGAATCGTAGTGGACACTAAGTTGAACATGAGCCAGCAATATGGAATTACAGCAAAAAAGGCAGATGGTATCCCAGGCTGCATTAGAAAATCTGTACAGACACATTAGAAATTGACTGACTCTATCTGCACACAGGTTAGGAATTAAAAAAAAAAAAAAAAAAAAAGATAGTTAAACAACTAAAGAAAGAATTTTAATGCTAGGGACAGATAGGCTTTCTTTTGGCAGATGAAGAAATCAGAATTGCACATACTGGGAGTATTTGGGAGCATGCATATGAATATGACAAAGGAAATCTTCTGAAAGATTACATATATCAGTAAGGGAAAATTTTGGGAGAAACATTTTATGGTTCTTTTTCCCTGTACAATTTCATTTCAAATGAATGAGATAGTTGTGAACATTGCAGACATTATGTGAAACAAACTTCAGCCCTGTTAATATTTGTACCTTTTTCCCCTCAGTCAGGGTACATTAGGTACCCTCTAAGCATGGGTGTAGTTGGATTGGAAGCTCACTTTTACTGGGACAGGAGAACTTCCTAAGAGGGACCAATCCCTTAGGAAGTTACTGTAAAATATGTCACACATTTGCCTGTCCTAGCCAACACAGGTTTCTCTCCTAACAATTAGACCAGATCTCAGAGATAACAGTGAATCACAACCATGACCCTTGTGTCTGCCATCTTCACATTAACTTGAGGAGAGGGAGAAATCTTCAGAATGGAACAGAGCTGAGACACAAATAGAAACCCCTAATTTAATTCATTTGTTATACATGGAGCAGAATCACTTGCTATGCTATATACCTGGTGAGACTGGGCACTGTGAAAAAAGACAAGATAAAATTACTGGGTATCTGTTGCCTGACAACATCATCAATGGATGTATGGAGCAAGACTTCCTCAGAACTGGTACCTCAAGAAAGGAGGGCCTGTGGGGGGGGTTTTGTTGTCTCTCGGACACAGTTTATCCTTCTTCTCTTCCCAAACAATATTAACCATAGTCTTAGACAAGACCTTGTTCAAGGTGATTACATGTAACTCCTCTATCCCTGTTGGGTTATTTTAACACCATATAGCTGTTGACTATGTGATTCCAGGAAATGTTTCAGTGTTTGTTTAGACTTTGTTTTGAATTGTTTGTTTCAATTTCTATAGAACCTTGATCAAAAAGATTAGCTAGAAAGTGTATTTCCTTGTTTCCCAAACCCAGTATTGCTATCATAATCGAAAAAACACATCATAGAAGTATTAAGAATACTTGTGATCTAAGTCAGCAAAAAAAAGGGGCCCCATCCACATACAAAATTTAAAAGTTTGTTGAAGATGGCAAATTATTTTCTTCTGAAGACAAGCTTTTTTGCAAGCTTATTTTGAAGCCACAAGCACAGTCCTGCTCTGCTCACCTCCAATCCCTTTCACAGTGGGAATAGGTTGAGCTATATTGATCTTAATTTCATACATGCACATACAGGGTAGCTGAAATCAGGAGTTATTTTTGAAATTCTTTCCATGTTAATAAAGGAGAGGACCTAGAAAAACTCTTGTCAGTCTCAATGACTCAAAGCTACTGATAATTCCATGCTTCTGTATTGAAATTTTTCACTCTGCTAGCCCAGGAAGAATGGCTGACATATCCAAAGATGTCTGATGCAAATGGAATGTTTAACTCACTGGTTCTCTCCAACACATGCAAAGGCTTAATTTCCCTCACTTCATGACCTATTTGAGCGCACAACCTAATTTTTATTCCTTCCTATATGACCTGAATTTACCATTAAACTATTTTTACTATCTGACTGCAATAGCTCAGAATTGATCCAACTGAGTATCTGATTTCAGAGCTTGCTTTCCTTGCTTGAAATGGATTTGAATCTTGATTCCTTCCATTTTTCCCATGAGAAAGCTCATGAAGTGTGTAGCCTGACAGGAGCTGTTGTTGGTGAGAAGTTTTTGAAAAACAAGCAGAGGCTGTTAGAATGATAATCAGTCTTTGGGGTTTTTTGTTACTTTACTGTTTTCAGGGACCTCATAAGAGGAGTGGCTGCATTCCTGTTTACCTAATCTGGGAAGGTGGTAGCAACTAGCAAAGTGAAAAGACAATTCTGCTGAGTAAAGGTCTCTCTCAGCAAAAAAATGCTGGTTCCCTGGTAGGATAGACATGCTTAACCTCATTAGTGACAGAGGCAGGAGCTCTATTGTGAGCAATTTCTGGCTTTATAAAGTTTGGGTGAAGTTTTAGCACAAATGAAATTAGAAAAATGCTAAGCTTATGTATCTTCTATGCTTTATTTATCATCTGATTTTTTTTTCCAGGATTCCTTTCCAACAATTGCTTAAGCTGAGAGTGATGACCTGGGCATGAGGATTCTTGGCAACAAGAAAAGAAAACTCAGTCCTTAAGCCACGATAACTCACAGCAGTATTTTGTGATAATAGCTGGGTATTTCCTCCATTAATTGAACTCAACAAAAGACTATATTTCTGTTGCTGTCTTACAAGCAGTCTGGGGAGAGATGTAACACTATGGGCATACAGATATGCAAGCATCATCTGGTATATGCAAGCATTATCTTAAGCATGGTTAACACTTAGGCTAAGTGTGTGGTGGTCAGGTTTTTTTAGGGTTGGGGTTTGCTCCCACTTCCCCTCTCCTCTTCTCCTTTTTTTTTTTTTTTTTTTTAACTTCTGCTTTCTAGCTCAGGTTTAGTCTGCCAGCATTCCTATGCTAAGGAAGCAGGAGCTCTTTGGGAATTATGTGCATGTACAGCTGCATGCCCTACAAGTTCAAGCCACATTTATAGTCCATTCTTCTCAATTCTGATCTTTCACACTGCACTCCACTGAGAGGAACAGGGCAGCAGGCTCTGAAGATTATCACTATAGCTGCATCTCAGGAAGGCATGAGGAAAATGTGTGTTCATCTAGTACATCTATTAATGTATGCCATTTTGTGATAGCTGTCCCACACATCTGGCCTCACTTCTAGATCTGTTTGTAGGTACCAATTGCATTCTCTAGATTTGGCAGGAGGCACAGCATGAAAAACAGAAGAGGTAGAGAAGTGGCTCAGTTCTGCAACCAAACACAGGGCAGCTGGAGCAAGAGGCAGGGTGTTTCCTTTACATGGGGCTCTACTTTCTTTTCATTTGTAAATTGAGAATGCAGTTTTTTACAAATTATTTTTGTTCCAGCTCAAGGAACAAGAAGTCGAAGAAGCAACACCAGCTCCAATTCAGTTCTGTTTCATTCCCCTCCTGTCAGAAAAGACTGATCAGGTATGCTTCTACTCAGAACATTCTGCAAAAAAACTATACTTTGTATAGAGGTAGCTGAGCTTCCAGCTGAAACATCACAATGGCAGGAAGAACTGATCTTCCCCTATACCTCTCTTGTCTTTTCCCACACTCATTTTTTTCTTCACTAAAAGAAAAATTAGAGGCAAAGGAACATAATTATGTCCTTGCAGAATGAAGATGAGAAAAAGAATCAGCCTCCTGAAGTCAAACAATTTTAGCATGCAACCAGATGCTGTCCCAGAACGCTGGTCTAAAGAAAAGCTTAAGATGTTAGAATAGCCCTTGTAAAAATGCTGCCAAAATTTTGATTTAATAATAAGCTATGAGTACAGACAAAATAAGGAGGGCATGGAGCATTCCACCACCACTGTATCTGATCCTGGTACCAAGCTACAAAGGGGATGAAGTCACAGATTTGTGCATATATCAGGGGATAAAAACCATTTCCTGTGGGTAAAATTTGTGTCTCTCTGGAAATACTATATCTGATGCACATGGTGTTCAGAGGCACTGCACATTCTCTTCTGGAAGCTCACAGATAAAAACAGTGTCCTCAGAGAAACCACGATAAATCTTTGGTTCTCATGCACATCTCAGATTCTGCCCAAAATGAATGTGGGAAAAAGGACAATTAAAAGAAAAAGTCTTCAATTACCATACAAATATCTTGGTAATCAGGCACTAATAGCAAAGGAAATGCAGGAAAAATACATGACAGTTTAATGGGGAATTCTTAAAATATTATATTTTGTAAGGTTTATTGAAGTGTGTATATGACATTTTAATGAGGTTGTCCCAACATACATTACTTTTAAAGTTTGCTTGAGTACAGTAGGAATTCTTTATATTAATGACTTGTGACCAAGGTTTTGCATTTTATTCATGTAACAAGTAACAGTTTCTGCACCTGCTCACTAAAATGCACACTAATGTTTAATTTTCTTCTTTTTTTTACAATTTCTTCTATTTAAATCCACGCAACGTTGTTTTCATTTGCAAATATAAAGGAAAGAGATAATGACACAAAGAGGAAGAGCTGTCCTTTGAAATGTGAGCTTAACCACAGGGGCTAAAATGTCTAAACTTCTTTCTGCTAAGAGTAACTCAGTACATGGGATTATGAATCAGGCACCTTATGAAATTACTCTGCAGACACCAATTACTTACACAGTACATAATGCATTTTTCTGTGAGGTAAAATTAAGTCTCAGCAATGAAACCACCATGCCCAACAATTTGTACAGGAAAAACGGAAAGAGGATACATAAATTAGTGGAACAAACAAAATCTTTATGCTCTGATTTCAGCCAAAACTTAAATCTTAGCAGAAGTAAGTTTAGTGGTCTCAGAACTGAAATCACCATACCCAACAATTTGTGCAAGTGAAAAAGAAAAGAGCATACATAAATTGGTGGAACAAAAGAAAGCCCTTTCTGCTGCACTCTAATTTCAACCAGCTCTTAAACCCTCGTGGAAATGAGTTTGGTGATTTCAGCTGAATTTCACAGTTAGCATCAGAAAACTAGTTTCAATTATTAGCTACAAATTCATTTGATTAAAAGCCCCTAATCTGGAGATGCCCAGGACTCTGCTAGCCTGTAAATTAAGTTAACATTTTCCTTCACCTCAAGACAGGAGGATTGCTCAGAGCTAGGATTCAATGCACCACGTGTTTTACAAAGATAAACAAGTGCCTTATGTTACTTTAATACTTTAACCTTCATGAGCCACAAAGTATTCCTCTCCAAATATTTAAATATTGTTCTCTGATTGCTATTAGGCATCCACCATACTTGAGGGGAGTCTGGAAAGCAGGAACAACTCTTTTATCAGAGGTCTCTGTCAATGTACCAGACAGAACCTGGGCCTAAAGTACCCCTCTCTCCCCCCACCACAGGAGCACATGCAGAAGGGGGAGGACGTGAGGCAAGTTAAGCACTGCCACCTTTATATAAATCTAGTGACTCGCCTCCCCCAGCCTCATATTCAATTGAGCTAGAGGACGTGATTAAATACAGTTGATAACACAAACAAATTTAAGCTTCACAGAGGTATAGAATGCAGGAATTTGCCATCAGCACCTTCTACCCCACATTTGGGGTTTTTTTAAAGATACAGTAGAAAATTCTATTGTTACAGAAAATTTGCAGTACTTGAAATTATGTCCCTATAGTTTATAGCTAAATGTTAGTAAAGCCAGTTTTTATACTTTCAGTTATGCCCAAGAAAAAACTGACATATGGAAGAGAGCTGTAAACAGAGAAAAGATGCATCTTTGGTCATTGTGTCCTAGAATAACTTAAGAAGTGTCACTCAGGATTGGTGCTGGATGCTCTGCAATGCAGTGGGGGAATTAGATCTGTTACCCTTCTTCCTCCTCTAATAAAAAATATAGGAGGAGTGAAACAAGCCATGAGAAATTAATAAATTTCCAGAATACAAGCATTTGGAAAAATCCAGAACCCATTTGCACTGGCAGCCCCTTGGTTATTAATGCTTCAAGTGCCCATGAATACTTTTGGCCCTTGCCTGGTGCAACTGACTGATGGAATACCCACAACACGGAACACAACTGCAGAAAATGCAATATTTTCAATCTACTTCCCTGGAAACTAGCAAATCTTTGTGAAATCATACATCCAAAGGATTGTATCGCTTGTAGAACAATGCTAAAGATTTTGAAGAGCATTAACCAGCATAAACTTGGCCTATCAATAAAGTTAAACTGCAGCTGCTTTTAAAGTGGAGGCAGTCACAATAGCTTTCTATTCATTTCAATTCTCTGTATTACACTAGTATTCTGACTTTTTTCTCTGTGTGTGTGTTATTCATCTGGACAAGATCTCTTTTCACCGGGAATAACAGAAAGTATGGGATTTATTGCTATAATGAAGTTCTTTCAAATCTCTGTTTTCTCTCTCTAAAGGACAGGAGGATAGGCGTTCATCTCATCAGGCAGCTTATTAGGATTAGCACTGAGTAAGACACCACAGAATGTCAAGCCTATCAGTTACTAAACATGCATCATACAAACTTTGTCTTTGCGAGAACCTCTGCTCTGCATTTGTCATCCACCTGAATAATTAACAAGTACATGCTGCCTGCCAGCAGCTTAGGGAATTAATTTTCCCAGATTAAATGCAGATCACGTCTGCAAAAAACTCAGACCACACACATGCTGCACTACCACCTTTCAAACATGAGAAGCAAGGAAACAAGTTTTAGTATGGTCTCTGCTGAGTCTGACCTAAAACTTATTTATTATAGGTACTACTTCATAATCATTATGAAGTGGTCAGAGAGGTTTTATCACCCAACTCATGCAACAAGCCAACAAGGAACTCTCTTTAGCTGGCTTGAGAAGCTATTTAAATAAATCTCCACTCTAGAGTTGCTTCACTGCTTAATGCTATTCTATTCCCAAAATACTGAGACAGTCATAGAGAAATTCTAATGTCTTTAAACACTGAGGGTTTTTTGAACTTGGAGTATTTACTCTAGGCTCTTTAAAAATAGATTTAGAGATGACAACTGCAGCAGGCAATAGCATGTATACTGATGCCAGGGACTAAAAATGAATGAGGTATCTCATACCTTATATTTTCTGTGATTGACACTTGCCCCAAAATCAGAAGCCTTATAGAGGTTGATTTCTATTTGAAATTATAACTATTGAAAAATACAATCGAAAACATCCTTTTGGGCTATGCTTAATGAAAACCGTTATTTTATATGATATAGGAATATTTATAATTATCTTAGGAAACTATGTTCTCTAAGTATTTAAGCGGACAAAGGATTGAGACTTGCAGTTTCCAAGACACTCTTCCTGAATGGCCGTTCCTCAGTGTATTGTGAGCAGAAATATGATGTACTTGGTACCACTTACCATGAGCCTCTACCACTTCAGTACATCATAACAATCCCAAAGTTAAAAATGTACAAAACCCACAATCATTCCTCCCACAAAAAAAGAACAGGAAATAATTCAAGTACACAGATGAACTTAACACACGTCATTTCTTAGGATGCGAGTGTAATGGGTCAGTCTAAACAAAGGAGGAAAATCCCATCAATAGCAAAGGTTTGCCTTACCTACCTCTACCTTGCTCAGGGAATCAAAGCCTCAGAGCCTGGCAGACTCTGCAAGCCTTTTATGTACAGAACTCACAGCAAAGGTAACATGAGTCACGGCTATACAAAATGTGCAGGACAAGGACCTCCATCTTAAAGAAAAGCTTCACTTCTGTAAGGCAAACAGCACATTCCTGCTTTGCCTCTTCTGTCCTGAGATGCAGCATTTCTCCAGGACACTGCCAGTTCAACACCTCCTGAGTGCATTGGTCTGGACTGCAATTTGCCTTTCCCATTAGCTAAGCTTCTGAAGAATCATTACCCCAGCACCATCTACCCCAATGCAGACACTTGTGCAGCTTCCTTTTGGCTACGCACACTGCAATATTTCCACTACCTTCTTAAAAACAGGAACTGGAGGGGAATTAACTGCACAATTATATTTTTAATACATACAGCAATAATAGATGACTACAGAACATGTTATGCCAATAAATACCAAAGGCACTGATTAAAGATGGCTCTTTTTGCATTTAGTCTGATCTTGTACTGTGTGCTACTCATGGGAATTAATGTACAAGTCCAATATGAAAGTTATGAATTCAGGAAAGTCTATGTGCCCATTTATCTATATATTCCTTCAAAAACAAATGAACAAATAAAATAATTAAAACTACTGAAAAATTAAAAACAAAAAACCACCAAACAAAAAAAAAACCAAAAAAAAAAAAAAACCACACAACACCTGAATGCTGACATGTAGGTTTTCTCCAATTTTAAGAGGTTTTATGATGTATTACAAAAATTAATATCTACTTGTTACATAAAATACTGCTACATTTTGAATCTACATCTCCAGAAATCTTTCTAGTCTCTTAAACTTACTATCAACAAATAAATTGATTGCTACTTCTGTGACCTACATTAAATACTACCAACTTAATCTGAATGAATTACCAGTTAATCATCAGAGTAAACAAAAACCTATCAAAAAATTGTATTGAAGTGCAGTAAATATTACATTGCTAAACATTACTGCAATCATCTACACAAAAATCATCTTTTTGTTCTTTATTAATCACACTCTCAGACATAAATATTTTGCATGAAATTAACATAATACATCTATATTCCTTTTCACTTCTGACAAAAGTAACGATTTTTTGGTCTCAATATTACAGCATAGACTTTATCCAGGGGAATGACTGAATGCAAAGACACAGTGCTGGGGTTTTTTCTAATTCATGTTCTCCATGTTTAATATTTTGCTACCGTTATTGAAATTTAAATTGAAAAGGCTTGCTATTGTCCACAGCAGAGACCTAGTTCTAACCACAGTATGCCTATCACTAGCAAACTAAAATTGAGGCCCTGCCCTTGGCCCTGGGGCTTAATCTCTGGGTAATGCTGGAAATGTTGTTCCATGCATGGATTAGCAAATTAAAAGAAGTTACAAACCTCTGCTGTGACTTGTCTAACTCCTGCACTCCCTAGATCATCATCCACAGTTCCAGAACTAGGTTTAGCTGTTTTGAAAGGACATGGTAGGAAAAAGAAAATTGACAGAAAGATTTCTACAAACTATATGTGGGAACTATCCATGCCAAAACCCAAGGCCACGGAGGTAAATATGCACAAGCATTTAATTCAGAATTAATATATAATTTTGAAAACTATCAGAGTTCCTTTTGTCAAATGTAACAGGTTTTATTTCATAGAAAAACTTGACAAAAACCCCTATGACTATCTACCAAGCTAGATATATGCCATCATTTAGAAACGTCACTGATAAAGATTGCTACAAAACAAATAATTCCAATTTTTTTGCTGCAAGTGTTGAAAAGTTGATATTCACTTTAAGCTTTCTGTAATTTTGTTTACATCATCACAATGTTCTAGCAGAATATTCAAATTGGCTAGCATCTTATATTGCACAAAACACAAACTTTGTGGATGCTTTTATTAAAACTGTGATACTTATTGATCTCAAAATAAGTGCAGGTATAATAACTATTATTATTAGCCTATTATATGCAATTTTTCTCTTAAAACAATAACATACTCCATTTAGAACTTTTTATTTTGCTAACTATTCTCAAGGGAATAAACATCCTCCAGCAACTTTCTAAACAATGTTCCCTTCAAAGAAGCATGCATTACTATCTTAACAAATATAGAAAAGTAAGTAAGTGAATATTCGTACATTCTCAATGAATATTTGAGGAAATCAGGGTATTCAGGCAGCTTAATGTTATGCATCTGATTAATTTATTAGGGAGGATACAACATTATATCGGCTCTTGCAATACTGACTATAAACCTTTATGTTTGTATATAAACAAAATTTAACATTTCAAGTAGAAAGGTGCCCAGCATCTTAATATTAGTTAACTCACAGTCCAAATTTTCTGTGAAGGTGGTGCTGTATTTTAAGGACAAATAAATACTTGCTTGAAATTTCTGTGAATCCTGACAAATGTGTCTCTGTTCTAAAGCAAATTCACCCAAGCACCAATTGCACTGGTACTCAGATCAAGTCTGAGGAACTCAAACGAAGCTGAAACACCACGGTCTTGCCATAATCCTCAAACATCAAACACTGCAGGAAGCAAACTGGATTTCAGTATAACTGGTGAAATACCCCAGCCACTCGGTTCCCATGACTTTTCTGGGATGAAACACCATCTCTGACTGCTGCTGTTATGTCCAGCAAACGTGAATGTGACTGAAGGTATCTATAGCCTGATGGAAACTTGCTCTTTCTCACAAGTGACATGGCCCCACGGCCCATGTATAAAAGATAATTGTTTGTTGTTTGGCAGGGACAGTAGTGATGGGGATCAGTAATGCCACGGGCTGGCTGCTCAGATGACTCTGAGGACAGAAGGAAGAGTCCTCCATTTCCTGAACAAAAAAAACAGAGAGCACCTGACAAGGCTGCCACGTGAGCTTCACTAGCTAATCAAGACTATGCTCAAGGCAGAAAGCCACCATGCACAGGAGCTGTCAGAAGGGTTTGAAAAGATGCTTGGCTATTTCTCCCAACAATTAAATTTTGAGCACTGATTTTATGTAATGATTATAATTACAAGTCTTTCACTGCCTCTGACAATAATCTAGCATATATTACTTTCCTCTTCCGGTACAAGGATCAGCAAAACAACTGGAGATTGGTGGCAAAAATAACAGGGAGAAAAAAATTAAACCAGCATTATAACACAAAGTCTGGAGAGGCTAACTAAAGTAAAACATTTTTTGGTGGTTTTGTTTGGGTTTTTTTTACCCAGACCTTCCAGTTATAAATGAAGAACATCCAGCATTTCTCTGAATGCACCTTCTAAGCAATGATAGTGAGAGCAAAATATAGACAGTTTTGGAAGTGTATTTTCAAGCCAGACTTGACCGAATGAGTGCCCATGGTTCCTACATTCTGTAACTCAATTATGCTTCTTGTCTGACCTACACAAAATACTTGAGGAACAGAAGGTAATTCAGCACCCAGACTCACTCCAGCCACTGTTTTGTTCTGCAGAGTTCCAGCAAGAGTCCCAGTCTGCAAGCACTAAGATGCTGATTCTGCAATGCTGTTGTCTTTCTCCCAGGAAGTTGACTGGGACTACCAACTCATTTCCCACAGGCCATCCAGGAGCCGTCAGATGATAATGGGTTTTAGTTTCCACCCACCTGGGCTGCATTCAAACTAGTGACCTAAGGTGAAGGTCTCCACATCCCATTACCAAACCTTAAAGCCATTTCATATCCCCATGTAGTAAGCTTTTCCCACAACATAAAGTCAAGAGACAGTAAAGAGCTGCCTATATCCGAAATCTGTTCTCAAGTACAGGATCAGTCAAAGCCTTTTGATACAAGTGCAGTATTTCAGGTATTAAATTGGCAGAATATTTTTCAATCAATACTAAAAGCCTCTATGAAAGGAGGAAATAGATAAGAATTAAAACAATATTATGCCATAAAACCTGAAATTAACTTTATATACCCCTAAATTTAAATATTGTTATTAAAAGATATTAAGGGTCTGCATGGTCCTATTAAAAGAAAAACCATCAGCAGGAATTTGAAATGCTTGAAAGTGATTCCAACAACATCAGCATTATTATCAAGACATTAAAGTATATCTATTTTTAATAAATTAAAGACTGAGCTACACATAAATTACATGTTTAGCACTTAATGCTGTATTCACATACAGTGTATTTTCTGTTCGCTAATGCTAGACATTTTAATACACAGTTTAAAATATTAGGAAGTGTAAATTATCTTGTGTTAAATATGCCAAGTACTTCAGAAGTGTTAATTAATGTATTATTAAAGCAGTTTTTAGGAGGAGTGAGAAGATATTTTAAGAACTATGAGCTTTGACTAGAGTAAATGCACATATATTTGCAACCAGTTTAACAATTTAATAAAGAAGATCTTGTACTAAATAATATAAAAGGGCTTTTTGGGGTGGGGTTTTATGTTTTCGGGTTTTATTTGGTTTTCCTTAAATAAACATACCAAATACTTTGCTAGGTTAAAAAGACTTTCACTGTAACACTCAGCCTTGAATTAATCAGATAAAGATGAAAGTGAAGAATTTTGCCACCAGTGTTTCTTACTTAACTCACTCAGTTATGCCTTTCAGCTTGGTATATTTTATATGAAGGATATCTTGTTAAAACAACTGTTGAAGGCAAGTCATGTCATATCAGCCACACACCATACCCTATGGGAGCTCAAATATTCCAAAATCTATGTTAATGTGATCCTGCCACACAATTCTTCTACAGAAATACAGCAGGTTTTCAGTGACATGAAAGACTTCATAAGTACCACATTATCTGTATGTCTTCCAGAAACGAGGTAAAACCATCACAAGGATTATATTGAATCAATTTAGGAAGGTAAAAATTGTTAACAAGTACTATAATATAGCTTAGTAAGTGATTGTAATCTGTATTTATCAACTAACAAGGAAGCTGCACTTCTCAATACAGTTTCCAGTACTGTAGGGCTGCAGTAGGACAGCAATATTCTCTGGCTCAGGAGACCAATGCAACTTCTCAATGAGGGTTTGCAGCTTTCTAATACAAGATTTACTGTGCATTACACCATGTGCTTCTAAATCTTTTGAGTATGTTTTGCCCTGGTCACAAAGACTAAATACAATTGCTAGGACATCCAGAATCCCTTTTGGAATACTTCCTTCAGAGGCAGACTAATACCGTTGTAGGGTTTTGAACATCAGAAAAAGCTTTCCCTGAAAAGCAAACAAAACAGGGGACACAACAGAGCTATTGAGTACAAAAGTTGTTCACTGCCCCCATGAATGCAATGAGTTTCCATATTACAGAGACCCAAAAAGTGAAGACAAATTATCATGAGGAAGCTTAAGAATTTTAGTAAGCTATGAGGATTCAATTATGAGTCCTTGCCAAGAAAGTCTAATTTTATTATTTGGGCTATACCCCAAATAATTTCTTTTTCTTTTCTTTTAAATTTGGAAAAAACCTACACTGAAAAAAAAAACCAAACCAAAAAACAACACAAAACTTGACAAAGTTAATTCTCCTGTTTAACCAGGCCACTATGCAGGCTGATATTCAATTCTTAGACTGTATTTTTCAAAATATTTTCTCTTTACTGATAGAAGCTGCTATAAAAAATTCGTCTCAGCATCCATTTGATGATTGACGGTGGGGCCAGAGAGACTGCAGGAGGCTTAAAGCAAGGAAAAAGAGCCCTAGCTGCGCCAGAGTGAAGAAACAGAACAATGTTTTCACACAATAATACAATCACAGAATATGCTGAGTTGGAAGGGACCCATAACAATCATGAGTCCTGCACAGGACCATCTCAAGCATCACACCATGTGCCCAAGACTGCTGTCCAAACACTTCTTGAACTCTATCACTCCTGGTGCTGTGATCACCTTTCTGGGAAGCCTGTTCCAGTGCCCAGCCCTGGGTGAAAAACCTTTTTGCAATATCCAACTTAAACCTTCCCTGACACAGCTTCAGGCCATTCCCTTGGGTCTTGTCACTGTCACCCCAGAGAAGAGATCAGTGCCTGCCCATCCTCTTCCCCTCATGAGGTGAATAAGATCTCCCCTCAGTCTCCTCCAGGCTGAAGAGACCAAGTGACCTCACTCATTCCTCATACAGCTTCCCCTCACGGGCCTTCACTATCTTAATTTTCCTCCTTTGGACACTCTCCAATAACTTTATATCTTTCTTATTTTGTGGCACCCAAAACTGCCCCAAGCACTTGAGGTGAGGCTGCCCCAGAGCAGAGCAGAGCAGGACAATCCCCTCCCTTGCCTGGCTGCTGATGCTGTGCTTGATGCCCCTCAGGACAGGGCTGGCCCTCCTGGCTGCCAGGGCACTGCTGGCTCAGATTCAGTTTTCTGTCAACCAGGAGGAGCCCCTGGTCCCTTTCCACATTGCTACTTTCCAACATCCCATTCCTCAGTCTGTTCATACATCCAGGGCTGCCCCATTCCACATTGCTCATTTCCTCCAGTTTTGGCACACCATCCCATCATTCATCACTGGAGAGCCTGGTCTTTTCCTTTCTCTCTTCCAAGCTAGTTCAAAATGAGCCCCACACTAGCTCCTGTGCTAGAACTCCTTTTCTCCTCTGGGATAGGTGCATCCCATCAGGTGTCAGTAGACCAGGTATTGAGTAGATTCTTCCATTGTCAACAAAATCAAAATTTTTCTGTTGACACCAACCTAACAGATCGATTTCTTATCAATATTATTCAGTGTTACTGGAAGAACCAATGAAATCACCACCTGCGCTCCTGTTCCCTCTACCAATTGTCCCAGGGCCCGAAAGTCTCTTTTGATCACCTTCTCTGTTATTTTGCCAGGTGGAACTACCAATAATAGGCAGTATTCAGGGGCCCTTACTAGACTGGAGAGTTTTTCAATAATATCTCTTATCAGCACCACTGGGAGACAGCAGAATTCCCTGTGAGGTGGGAATGGTCTGCATATTGGACCCCCCATTCCCCTTAGAAAAGAGTTCTCTATTACAACTATCCTCCTTTTCCTGCTAACAAGGAAGTCTTGTTGCGAGGTACAGAGGTAGTGTTGTTTTAGGAGGTCCCACCATCCCAAAAAAGACCTTTTCCCACCTCATTAATTGTCTGGCCTTCTGGTTCCAGAGCCTCACACCTGCTGTAAAAGCTACCAGTCCTACTTGTCAAATTCTGAGGAGGAGCCTTCTTCCTGGTACATGCAGCGACCTGCTTCCAGCTGTCACCTTTACCAGCCCAGTCCCTTGGCCAAAGGTCCTTTGATTACTCTGCAGGGTTCTGAGCCCATCTGCTTCTCCACTACAATGCAGGTTCAGCACTCCTGAGACTGTAGCAGCTCTGAAAACAATTGGTGCCTCTGATTTGGTCACTCAAATACTGTGTAACCTGTTTACTTCTTCCTGTAGCTCCTTCACCTGGTGACAAAGCTGCTCCCCTACAGCAGAGCTGTTTGTCAGCCTCAGCCTCCTGAGAAGGCATCAGACACTCCCAGCAACCTCTGACCTGGAGAACTACATCTACCATCAGCAGGTCTGGCTGGCTGGAGACAATATGGGCAGATAAAAGCATGGTCAGGACATGATTCTGAGACAAAAGAACACTAATAATACAATAATACGCAGAATACTAAAATGAAAGTCTTGAAAGACAAAATAAATTAAAAAAAAAAACCAAAAATATTCCATCATCTTGTTCTAAAATGTTTAAATGAAAAAAAAGCAAATCTACTGTCTAGATCTGACAACTCTATACAGTTTCCAGTATACCATAGTATATCTAGGACACAAATATTGAAGTCACAAAAAAATGCTAATTTCCCTGCCTTTGTGTCTGATATTCCAAATTTTAAATCGATCAAATATTCTGGTTTTAGATCATAAACTGATTTTCACCACTAACAAGACAATTAAGCTTTATCAAAATCACGGTATATTGAATCAAAAACAGCCACAACCATTCAGCAGTAAGCATAGGTAAGCTGAGTGCTTTAAACTGACTAATAACAACAAGTGATAGTCTCAGATCAGATTTGAATATTTTTACCATTAAAACACCTACATTTTTTCTGTCCAGGGAAGAAAAAACTGCACTACATGAGGAAGCCTTTCCTTACCCAAAAGAACTCCAGAAAACCCCACAGCAAAAGTCTCAAGAACTCAGATAAGCCACAAAATAGAGTGTTTTACTTATTGTTATGGAAAGGGCACTGAAGTGTTTTAACCAAGTGCTCCTCCGCTGTGTCCTGATTGACTCTGCAACTGAGAATGCAATTAGCTACTAGCATTGAGCAGTAAATTCTCTCCATAAGTGATTTCTACATGGATATGGAACTCAGAGGCCTTGTTTTGTTTTCCAGAAATGTTACAACTGCAGTCAGCACATCTTCGGTCTATCTGACCAAGCTGTAAAATCCTAGCTGTAAGCTGGCACACAAAATATCATTCATCTGATCCCTGAAACCCAGGCAGCCATGGAAGATTACTTTCCCCTCATCTAGGTATTGTGTTTGGGTTTCACATCCACAAGCTTTTAAGCCTCCTCTAGTCTGAGAAAATTGTACTATTTTCTTTTGTGATTTTGCTGGCACAATGACTAGGCATGGACCTTCCTGGTTCCCCCTCCACAACAGAATATTCTATTCCTGTAAGACAATGCCAGCCTTGTTCTCCAGCTGTCAGGAGCAGAAGCAAAGAGCATGAACCCCTGCAGTTTTGACCTCTTCCTTTCCAGTACACAAAGAATTTGAAGCAAAAGATATACAGATTTTTCCATGTGTTCCAAAGTACCCTTTGCTTTCCTAGCACACAAGGCTGTGGACAATACAGTTCTTAAGTTTCCCCATCACCCATGAGAACTGCTTGCATGTCAAGCAGCACCCTTTCAGAACCACAGGACTGTCCACACCTGCCTCTGTCCCCTCACCAACAGTCAGCCTCTGCCCGTGCTATTCTTTTCAGCCACAGTTCTTCTACTTCAGCTGACTTGCAGCTAACCAGGGACCCTGGCCCTGTACCTTGCACAAGTTTCATTTGTCTCAGAGAGCATGTTACCCATTCAACCCTCTCAAGTCCAAGCCAGTGTCCCTGGCCCTACAGTTTGAAAGAATTGGAATTAACAGATGCCCTTTTTCCTACTCTTCTGAGTGCTCTTCATATAGGCAAGTTATGAATCAAATTGGAATGATTTAACTTTTCTGTCACACATGTTCATGTGTCCCTGAATAAATAGATATGTGCACACCAGTGTGACAACCAAACTCACACATGTCTGCAGACAGAATTAGCTACACAGTGCAAACTACAGACTCAAATGGTGATCCACCCACATATCCAGACGGCACTCATCCTAAATACCTAGTTATTTACACTGAATTTCTAAACTGCAAACTGAACTGTCTTCCATCACAAATATTCTTTGATGAACATGCTACATATATTTTACACAGTCTTATTTTAACTGTATTATGACAAAGAGTTAGGAAAAGAGAAAGTTAGAAGAATAGGTAAAATGCTACTGTTCCAGCTAAATAGGAATTTATGCACTCAGGAATTAGTGACTATGCAAGACACAAGCCAAATAAGAGGCCAGTCTTATGGCAACTGAAATAGTAGCTGCCATTACCTTTAATTATCTGCTAAAGACCTATTCATCTCAAAGCAGATAGATCTTATTGAATTTGTATTAAATCAAATCTTCCTCTGACAATTTGAAAAAAGAATTTCTGGAAAAGTCACCCAATTATTCTACTAGGAACTAAAAAGTCTAAGTGTGACAGCGCTTTTCGTTTTCAAGAAATACTACCGAGAGAGAAAGCAAATTATTGGGGTTTAAGGACATAGGAGACTTTAAATGACAGAAAAAAAAAGAAAATAATTCAAGATATTCAGACTTTTTTCTTACTGTTCTTGAAAGATTGTGGGTATACAGTGAAAGGGGTTAAAAAAAGGCTCAGAGAAAAAACACACTGCACACTTACAAGAATTGATAGCACACAGCAGAACATGTTTTGAGAAAATGGTGTCATACCTATACAAACCAAGGGCCTATTTTTCATCTGACTAAAATGAGGATGAAAAACCAGTATGATTTTCACATTCTAAATCTGCTTTCAGATACAACACTGGAAAGCTACTTGCCAAAAAAGAACTGTAAGCAATAGCATGATAGTTCATTCTACTACAATATTTTTTTTCACCAGTGTGGTGAAAAATTACAAATCTGACCTAAATTTTCATATGTTTATTGAGAGGATTGTTCACTACTATTTAACAAGCATTGTAACACCAGTATTTATGTTTTAACTAATATTTTTTGGGTCCCTTGCATCTGAGACCACAACTGAATTATGTTGAACAGTTCCCCAATTACCTTCCTGCTCCATTATATTTACCCGTTTTCTCCTGGCAGAAACCATTTGCAGTGTAATCTGGAAAGCACACTGTGGACTCCCAAACACCAGCCTCAAGCCAGGGGAAACATTGTTGGCTTCTACACTAAAACCACTACCAGGCACTGATCTATCCATCCAAGCACTCCCTAAAGCTCTACAGAGGGATGTCCCAACAAGGAATGTAGCCTTCTTTCTAGGGCTGGAGGTTAAAGAAACAGGGAGTACAAGCAGTGGTAGAGGAAGCTATGGGGATTGCAATGAGTACTTGGTAATTTAGGTTAGTGGTGGGGAGAATTGCAGTATCAAAACATAAGCATGAAGGGGGCAAGGAAATAATTAATTCTGGTCTGTAGTTACTATTGCATTTGGCCTAAAATAAATTAACTTTCTGTTCTTAATGTCATCTTGCTACCTTCATGCAATATGCAACACCTGTATCAACTCAAACTATGTTTTTCATTCTAATGCAGATGTAAAATTTTTCTTAAACATAGCAATAAAGGGCTGGTACTTGCATACACTGGATTTGGTCATCCAAACTGAATTTAGTTCTTTGTCAATCAAAAAATACCTACACATAAGAATCATCAAAGAAAGTCAAAATACAAAGTCATAAATATTGTATTGTGGGTACACACAGGAGACCTGACAACCATCAGTAACCACTTATTTACTTTAAAATTTACAAGTTAGTCTTGGATAAGAACATGGGAAAAGTTACAATACTAATCTAAAGCTACACACCAAAATGAATTTTACTACATTTCACCAAATCACCAATATCTTATCAAATATGTTTGATAAGACAAAGAGCTAAGTCTTACCTTTACAGTGTACTTGGAACATGCAGAGCATCAACCCTCAGAGCAGAGGAGCTCTTATAAAGCCCTACTTCCCCTCTGCAGAGCCTGATATTGAACAGCATTTTCTGCTACACTCCAGGTTATTGCAAACACCCCAACAGCACATGGATAGAGTGAGTGTTCATCAGCATTCAGGGGTGAGACCACACGCATCAGGACTGTGGTGCTCTCCAGTAGCAAGTAAAAAAATACAACAAAACTCCCACTTGCAACCAGGGACATATTGCTGCTGTGCCACCAAGTCTCCATGCAGATATTTGCAGGATCTGTTTGGCCAGTGCTAAGTATCCCTTGAAAAGCACTCAGCTCAGGAGGCTCTACAAGCCTGGAAGCTCAGAGAAGGTCACAACCTCCTTAAACTGCTCCTGAGACAAAACAGGACTTACTCTAATAAAAGCCAATGCATTGAAGAGTCAACCAATTCCCATATAAAAATTCTCTAAAGATCTATACACAACATGGTATCTGATACCCCTTCTTATGAATTCTTAAAAGATTATAAGAGCAGAGTCCATCCCTCCCCCAAATTCAGGCAGACAATATATCCCTTGGTTTCTACCTAATATGGATTGTATCTGGTGTAAACTAGGGGGAAGGATGAATAGTTCATTGCTTGGATTAATTTTCTTCTTGCAAAATAGGTATTGCTGCAGGAATTCATCAAAATATCTGAGCGAGAGAAACTGAAAATTTTGGAGTGTAGAAAATTCAGAAAAGCTAATGTGATTTTCTACCTTTTAGAATGCATTTCATTCCATTAGTGATAATGTCAACAATTAGATTTCAATTTAACCTTCAAAATACAACCTAGACCTGGAGCAGTTGATTAGCTCTTCTTTTGACATCACACAAATTATTATTTTTATAACTTTCAAATGCACTTAGTGAGGAGGTGAGGTAAAAATAAGCCAACGTCAACAATGGAAAAATCCCTATCTAATGAAGTTGCCTTAACCTGTTTAGTAAACTTAAGAGCTTTTGCCTATTACACAGTACCACAATCCCATAAGATACAAATCTACCAGCTGTGAACTTCACTGTTGATGGACGATTATCTGATTCCATGCCTTTTCCAGCAATTTCAATGGCACAGTCACCACTGATGCTGATGCATGGTCTGGATACATGCCTGGTGCTGCCCAGAGTGACACGAATCAGAGCTGTCTCAGTCACGCTGGCTCCAGCATGTAACACAACCATCACCAGTAACCAAGCAGCAATGCAGCAGCTCTAAAAGCTGCTGCTCCAGGAAGCAAGAAAGCCTCCTGCTATGAAAACCATAAAATGCTGCCTTATGCACCAATCTAGGTGCTGCACAAAGCACACAGCAAGGCTTTATGCCTGACTAGATTCTGACTGCCAGGTTCTTCACTGCAATATTGGTTGATAGATTTTGAGGGGGTGAAAAAGATCAGAGTACATTTGGAAAGTTTTTGTTTACATCATTTGATTTTAAGGCAAAGGAGATCGACCACGTGAGGTTTAGCACTGTCACAATCAGGCAAATCACACCATCAGCAGCATTCTATGGAGACCAAAACTGAAATAAGTAAAATATATCAAATAAGTCAAGCAACTCAGAAGATTAGGTTTCTCACCCTTAATGCAAGTCTACAAGAATATCTGAAATGAAAAAAATTTAATTATATTATGAAAAATAGGATTGATTTTTAAATGCAGTACAGCTCTTGATTCTCTTTATCCCAATGATTATTCACTACAGAGTCAAGGAGCAACTAATGTCCCTTCATATTCTACAATAGGAGTCTTATTTTGTTGAGCTCTGAAATCAAGAATAGTGAATCACTAAAAATCAGATGAGGTTGGCATTAGGAGCATTTTGCCAATAGAGCAATCTTGGTACACCACTGTGGCAAAGCACTAAGCATGTAATCAGCTATATCAGCAAAGATCAGCTTTAGACTCATCCAGGAAAGTCATCACTTTTTAGCAAAACAAGCAATATCAGTAAAAGAACAGTTTTGCAAGTAAAATAGTATATGTGTAGAGGTTTCTGCTGATGGATCTTTGTCCAAGTGGGATACTACATCACTTAGATAGCTCCAATTGATCAAGCTATACCAAATATATACTATAGGCTTGGCTTGTATTCTGCTCTTAATCTTAGTTCAGTATTTCCCTCTGTAGCTACTAAATAACAAAACCCATTCAACCTGACAAGTTAGCAAAATATCAATGCCCTTTTTAGTAAAACATGTAGCTCAAAACATAGAGCACAGCAGCATTCTTGATGCAAAGAAAATACTGCTAGAAAAAGCAATGGTACATGCTATACCAAAGCAAGCTATGACCAATCCATTGCTCAGTACTGGTCACTGTTACATGGCTGTCAGGCTGCCTAGTGCACAGCCCAGTGCAGAGAGGGTCTGCAACCCTGTGATGCTACCAGACAGTCCCAGGACTACCAGGCTGACAAACTCATTGCACCCTGCAGTTTGACTGGTTACACAAAGCCTTTTACAACTTGAAAATCCTTGTGCTATCTCTCTGTGCCTGGACCATCTACATGTTCCTCACTGAGGATTCCAGTGGAGAGCACTCCCAGAAATGACAGATTTTCTACAGGGGAAAGGGGAGTTGCACAACAGCCCCTCTCTTCCAGCCATGTGAAGCAGGATGCACAGTGGCTTACATGAAAGGATATGCAGAAGGGGACTGTGACACAGACAGCAGCCTCTCCTAAGACAGCAGTGATCTCAGAGGTATCAAAGGTAAAAACCATAATTAATGAAGTCCAGTGCAGTCACAAGGCTTGCAGGACTACTGCCCCAGGCAGTAAATGAGTCACTGGAATTTAGCAAGAGGGTGGGATACTGTACAGGATGCTTCTAGGCAAGGAGATAATTGATCAACATATTGAAATTCAGCAGTCCAAGACCTGCACAAAGATGTGTACAGGTCCTGGCTGTGAGTCAGCTGTGGAGGAAACACACTGCAGTGTCACAGCTAGCTATGGACAGCTACATGAAATTAATTCATTCAACTGCTGCTCCATTCCCCACAGTCCATTTAGCTGACTTTTGTGCAGAGGTAGGGGAATTTCACCTTTTATATAGATGCAGCTGGAAAGACGACACGCAAATTATTCCCAGTACACACAACACATACTCCAAGTAGTGCAGCCTGATTAAATGGTACATGATACAGCATCTTAAACTACTCTGCATCACAGTCTGTAATCTCAAAGATGGCACAGACCCAACATTGCTTATGAAACCATAAGACAAAGTTCAATGCAACTATAACAGGCAAAGGGTATCTCCTTTCATGGGTCTCCTGTTGCTTAATGTGCAGAAAATTTGAAGTGTGACAGAGTATGTCTTTCCTTGTTGACCAAAATTTTTGCTTGGTATCCACAAGAAATTTAATCTCTATTTGCCAGAAATTAAGGGCAAATCTTAATTACATAATTTTTAGTTCATATGGTAGTGGTTTTCTTGTTATTTGTTGTTTTGGGTGGAGGTTGTTTTTTTTTTTGTTAGCTTTTTGAAACAATAATAGAGAATCACTTCATAACTAAAACAATTAAAATTTTTCACCTTCCTATTGCACTTAGATAGAAACATGCTTTATGCTTGTCTTTTTCCTTAGAATTATTGAATTTTCTTCCTTTTCAAAGTGTTTGTTCTATGTGTGTCCATATATGTACATATGCACATGAGTGTGAACATGGAACTTTTAAGACCACAAACACCTGACAAATATCTGTACAACAACAAAAGTAAAAATTTACAGAATGCAATAAAATTCTTCTTTTCTGTATACCAGTTTGACACGATGCAGACTTTTTTCAATATTCACATGTTTTAACTGCAGCACTATTTATCTTAAAGGGAAAGCAAATCAGTATTAAATACTTTGACTATAGGTATCACCATCATAATGGAATTTTAGCATGTTTATGATAAGTTTCTTTATAAATAATTTCAAAGTTTAGCGATATGGCTCTATCTGAATGTGAAATGGGAGCTGTGTCACTTTTTCATCATAAAAAACCCTATGGCCAGGTAGAAGAATTCATTGATTGTTAAATAACAATTTAGCATTAAAATTAGGCAAGATACAGCACTGTGAAAGGCTTCTAAGTAGCCAAATAAAAAAAAACCCAAAACAATATTTAGAACATGATTTTGAGGTTCCTATTCTGGGAGGTCGAAGAAAACTGAGAAACAAAATGTTAACAAAAGGTTCATTTTTAGTAAACTCTGAACTTTTTTTCAATAGAGCCTTATGCTTGCTAATTTCATCATTTAATCTTCTGTTCACCTGAAAAACACATGTAGTTCTAAATACAAGCACCATTTGGAAAAGACATTAAAAATAATTCATTAAGGAAGGAAACTAATATGAAAGATTTCAGGGATTCCAAAAACTACCAGTTGGTTTATCTTCTTAGATAAACACAGTAACTAAATTTGCTAACCACTTGCAAATAATCTAGCTTTGTTTCCAGAAACAGCTTTAAAAAAAAAAAAGAGGGAATTTACTAGTAGCCATCACTACAAACGCACAAATTTTCAAAGGAGAATTGTCTCTGTATTTCAACAGCATCACTATGCGAAACAAGCTCGCATTACTTGAAAGGAGGCTGCAGCCATCTCACACTGCTGCAAGTGAAGAGTGTGCTCATGACTCACTGCCCCTGCCTGGTTGCAACTCATCAGTGCCGGCAGCCCTAATCTGCTCCCAGACATTATGACCAGCAGCTCTGATATATGGATTAGATCTACCCCAAGTACTCCGTGCAGGGAAAGAACTGCATGAGCCCTTTATTCCCTACGGAGTACCTGTGCAGGAGAATAAATCAGTGATATGAAAGAAAACATGAAATCCTTCCCAGTAAAATTTGCAGATGACACAAAAGATAATAAAATGGTAAATACCAGGGAGTTGTCAGTTCCACAGATTGCATGGCAGCCTGGGCTCACCTGAATAAGATGTGTTTTAACACAGCTGAGCACAAAGCTGTCTATCTCATAACTAAGAGCACACATTCCAAACAAAGACAATATAATATGCTAGAATGAGGCATATGGATGATGGTGGATAACCAAATTAATATTAGCCTACAGTGCAATACCCTGGCTAGAGCAGTGAAAAAATCCATTGATGTACAATGGAGTAAACACGGAGTAGCAATAGGAAAGGATTATATAAATCACTACCGATGTTGAGACGAGAATCTGTTTCAAATAGCATGTAACAAGGTGGTTCTAGTTTATATCTGTGATCCCCAAGCATTCCCACAGGAAGAACTAAAGGACTATACTAGTATTCCAACTAGAAAGCGTTAATCAGCTACAAGAAGCATTCAAAATTATGGAAAACTTGCCTTGCTAAAAATGAGAAACCCGTGTCAAAGAGGAGGATAAATGATTACTGGTTTACTGTCTACAGATACTTAAATGGAGAAGTGGGAGGAAATGAGTTTCATGAATATTAGAGAACTTTTCAGCTTCTTAATGCTGGATTTTGCATGCTTCTGCTACATAAAATTAGAAAAAATGGGACAGAAAATAAGGTAACAATACTTAACAAATACTAAGTACTGTTCATCTAAAAAGAAGCAAGATTTTCTTTCATCTGAAGTTTTTATAATCAGCATCTTTCTTCCAAAAAGAAGTTGCAACACTGTGTCAGTATCTTATACTGTTGTTTAAGGCAGATGAAGACAAAAAGTTAGAGTTCTATCATTCAAAAGCATACTTAAAATGTCCCAGGACAGCTTTGCTACCACAACTCCTGCCACTTATTTGAGCTTTACAGCAGGTATTTAGCTAGCTCTTTATATTTGTGGGACAATTATTTCCCAAATTATGGAATGATCATTTAAGCTGTTAGTCAGCCAGATGAACTTCTCATTCATTTCCCAATTCATATTTTGGATATGCTTGTTATTAAGGCTTCCGTATTTGTGCAAAGCAGCAAGTTACTGAAAGAGCATGGGAAAAGTGAAACCTTGCTGAATACACAGAAAAGCTCAGTCACAGATTATTTGAATTGATCTTCCCATTTCTGAAACCAGTAATATGATTTCTGGGGGGAAAAAAAGCACTACAAAACCACACCATAAAAAAACCCCATGAAATGAACAACAGAACAAGACCCCTTCTGAAATGAGAAAGAAGTACAAAAGCAATTTCAGTACAATATCAAAAACCTGTCTTAACAGGGAATTAGCAAACTGTGACTAATATTGTATTGAAAGGGTGTGGCTACAGGACCTGAAGACCTAGATGGTTTAATGAAGGTAATTGCCTAATTCATTAATTGAACAATACCAAATTCACTTCAGAATTTGACTCAGACATATATTACAATTTGATACTGCAAAGCTTAAGTGAACCTTCAAAATTTGTATTGAGCTATAGACTGAACAGCATTTTGTAAACCTAAATATAGTCCTATACTTTTCAGAGGAAGAAAATTTTCAGGTAACATGTATGTATCACACCTACTCTCTATTCAGGCTACATCCCAATCATCTCAAAGTAAAACTTTAAAGCCACTGCAACATCTAACCGCCATCATAATCAAAAAATGGCAACATTTGTTACTAAAAAATGGTAATTTTTGAGTGCTGTTCTCTCAAATGCTCCAATCAGCCAAGGATTAGAGGTTCAACTTAATACTAGCCTGTGATCATTAATCATTTTAAAGTACCACAGCTAATCTCATTTCTTACCCAGAGAAAGCCCACTCATGTTTTATGTGTAAGGGAGATGTTGGCTTACTTTTGAATGTGTTTTAAATTTGGTTAATGACACCTTTCTTCTTCCCACAAAAGACATCTAGAACACCTGAGAACAGAGAACCCAAAAATATGCTCAATGCTACACAAAGGCAAGAGCAAGCACAGGCAGTGGTAACAGGGATAAAGTTTTTCCAGGCAGCCTCACGCTGAGGCTGTAAGGATCAGTTGACTTATGTTAAAAGCCTGTCACATAAGTATAGCAGTGCCTTCTCTGCCTTTTGCTGATAGAGAATGAATTGGGTTGTGAGCTTTTGATATTTTCTAAGAGGTCAAATTTATGAAGACGAGATACTAAATATCTTCGTCAAATACATCTATTAAATTCACATTGTGAGAAGTAAAATCAAACTGTGAAGTGATGGAACATTACTGTAAAGTGAAATCTACTGTGGAAGAAGATACAACCTCTCCTTCCTACTGTAAAGTGAAATCTAATGTGGAAGAAGATACAACTTCTCCTTCCTGTTTTACTAGAGCAGAGCAAACTAAATAGCAGCTTCTTCAGTTGTTCTCTCAAGTTAACCCCTGAACATGTGATCCTGAAGCCATTGTTGGAAAAAAAATACTTATGTACCCTACAGCACTAGCCTGAATGATAGTCCTGTTGTCTTTCATGTTATATCTTTTTCCTGGAGCTAAAATAATTGTTTAAGACTAGTGTATCTTTTCCTTAGCTATATAGCAGATGAGTCAGAATATCCAAACAAAAATTCTGAAGAGACGTACATTTTTCTAAGGCAATTTATGTGCAGCACCACGACTAAGAAACAAGATGGAGAAAAATAGCAACTGCTCAGGCATCACCAGCCTTTCTGTGCTGCTTCAGTGACTCTACTGACCTGAACCAGCAGGCCCAGCTGCAAGGGGCCAGCTGGGGGTTCTAACCCACTTTGACAAGAACATGACTCTCCATTTGGAACCACCAGCTCCCCTTCTGCAGGGTTCTTACAGCTTTATCCACCTTAAGGTGGACACTGACGGTGGGCACTACGGACCACTTCAAGTACCCATCTTCCCATGTTCTGCAGCTGGTTGAATTCCCTCACTAGAAACCCCAGGAAAGCCTGTTTAAAGGTTTATATTCTCATTTGTGTTGACTAGAGTGGCCATTAGATTTCTCATGTATGCAAACCAATCCTAATTTTGTTATATCAATCTGATAAATATATAAATGTCTTTAGAGACTGAATGGAATAGCTTAGGTTTGCACTTCCTTTTCCCATTTGTAGAAATATTTATGCATTTGATTCAACATGGAGTCTGACAGGAGCTTACTTTGGTCTATTAAGTTTGGATATTTTGAGCATTTACAGTGTCAGGATGAACATTTTTTATGTAATCAAGCTACACATTCCAGGACAGGTTGATCCCCTAAACTGAGCCTTCTTTCTATGTTCATTTCACTAACTTGCTGAGAAATAAAAAGAGCTAATAAGACCATAGCTGTATTTGTGAGATATAAATGAACTAGGTGTTTTCCTTACATATTTATTCAATGCTGTTGATTTCAGAAGAAACAGCTTACTGCAGAACTCCTCCCTGCTCTCCATATTCCTGAAGAGAGACATGACCTTTAAATCTCCTTAATATGGACAGGAGGAAAGTTGGGTAGACATGATTCTTCCACTCTTGCTTGGGAGATAACACACAACAGCCACCCAGGTGATACCTGAAGGGTCATTTTTGAAGTGGCTTCCAGGCTGAGAACAAAAAACTTCTGAGATATCCTCTGCTTGTACTCAACAGGTCCCCTGCAGACAGGCAAAACCGCTCATTTTTGACATGCTAGTATTCTTTGTAATTTGGCAACAAATCAAAGGAGAGCATGGGCAAGTAGCTCTGCTTTGTTCACTGTTTGACACTCCATAAAGGTGAGGAAGAGTGCAAACCAGGGTTGTCTGAGCAAGCAGAAGATTTTTCAATCTGGGCAGAGGGAAAAACCTTGGCAGTTTAGTTATAGCAAAGTAGTTAGAACTGAACAAGAAATCTCTTTTTTTTTGTTGTCAGTTTTGTTTGACATCACAAAAGAAGAGCCTGGACATACCTTGCTACAGCTGAGGCAACTGGAAAAGAAAAAGAGAAATATTTAGGAGTTGACAGCTGTGTTCCAGGCCAGTAACTGACAGGCCTCTGGTTTTACCTCTCTAGCTTAAGACAACTGCCTACCACTTGTGAACATAGAAATTATTTGTAATGATTTTGAAGCTTACTTGACATCTTTTTAAGAGCATATTTACATGTTCAGTGACCTAAAAATCCCACGGGCCCATGGCAATGAAGGTGAGGGACAATGTAGGAGGGGAGAAATCTGCTATCTTTTGCCACCATCTTTCGAAATTGTATGTTCCATTCTATTCCAAGTGAGGGATCCAGCAGCAGCTGTTCCACTCAGTTGCAAGAATATCATAAAGAGTCCAGAAAGATCTGTATAAGAATACTCACTATTTTTGCCCATTTTATATTTTTTAGCTAGCAAACCATTAGTCCAGCTCCTCAAGAATGTGTACCACAAAGACCTATCTGCATTTTTTTTAAATAGCACTTGAATGTATTTACCATGCTTTTAAGAACTTTTTAAAATGTTTATTTCCAGTATTTATTAGCACTAAAATTTGTTTATAAATGTTACTTCCCCAAATGTTTTCTGATAAGTATTTTTGGCATAGAAGGTCATGGTATGATCCTTTGAAATTTTTGCAGAAAGGATCAGACTGTCTTAATTTCAACAGCTAAGTAGCTTTACACAAAATATTTTAGCAGGTACATGCTTAAGCATAAGTCCAGAGTAGGTTTTCTGCATAACACTTCTTTTAATTTTAAAATTACTAGACAGGAAAAAAGTCAAGCTCCAAAATCCACGAGTCTCTGTTCTGTCTGGCCAGCCCTTAAAACTCCCTTAGCTTTCAGAATAAAGCAGTTTGCTGCTTTGTGTCCAGTCCAAAAATTATCCTGCATGAGAAAGGAGTCACACAACCATTTCTCCTAACAGCTAGTAGCATTTTTAGATCCATTCTTCCTTTCCCAACCTAATCAGGAGAGAGACTGAGCATCTGAGATGCACATGAACATCTAGTACCAAATGTTCATATGTCTTGAAACACTAAAGGCTTTCAAAGTGTTACAAAAATTGCTTGATTTTTTTTTTTTTTTGGTCTTGATTAGTGAGCAGTTTTCAGAAACTTTCTGTAATATTTTTGGAAATAAATTACTATGGTAATACATTACCAAAAGCAACTATTGGGAAGAAGAGAGAAAGAATGCCTGAGAGAGTTTAAGTAGCATGGATGAAGAACCAGGAGAAAATTTCACTAATCAAAAAGGACTCTATATCTTCTCCAGAAAGATCTAGCTGTTAGCTTCCCAAAATAATCTATGTTTTTTACAAGCAAGGTGAACTGGGCTATAATACTTCAGAATTCACATTTCAGAAATGACAAAAATATCAAAATCAACATTGTTTCACAATCAGTCTGATTTTTGGATTTTGCCAATTTTTGTTTGCAATTGCATAGGAGCATCAATTACTTCATTTTGTGGGCAGCACATCTAGCTGGTTTTAAGTGTACTGACTATAAATTATACCTAATTTAAAAAAATGAAATCAAGATAATCAACTGTATTGCAGCATTCAGAGTGAAGCCATCACCGTATTTAACACTCATGACAAACTGTGCCAAGTTTTCTTATTTCCACAAAGTTTCAAAATCTTGAAGTTGTTCTAAAAACTGATATAAATATTGCACAACAAATCTGTTTCATACGTTTAAATAAATGAATATATTTTTATGCTTACTGAACTTACAAGAGAAGCAAAAACACTGAAATTAAGTTCTGTGGTGACATTTAAAATCATGCAAGATGCAGACTGCTTCAGTTACTCTGGGCACTGCCATAATTTAGAGAGATAAAAGGGAAAAGCCACAAAAAATTCAAAAAGTTCAGAAAGTATTTATGTCTATGTATATCAGGAATAAGTCATATCTCACACCAAAAGTAGCCACTCATTAAAAAAAAAAAAAGCCAAGCAAGAGGTCAGATTTTCATTTTGGCTCACCAAGTTACACTGATGCTGTAATTATTTTGATAAATCTAGATTTCTCTTTTCCTCTCACTTCTGTAAACCAAAACGATAGTCTTCATTTACATCGAAGTGACAGCTTTTACTGATGTGGTTGTACCTATTACTAAGAGAAAAGATTCAGGAAACAAGCAGCAGGTTATAGAATCAAAAAAGGGAATGAGAGAATATGATCTAAAAAACTAATGAGTATGATTGCCCTTGCCAAAGAAACATTTTGTTTTAATGCACAGCACAGCTAATTTTTAGAATTTAAGGGGTTATCGGAAAATGAAATGTTATACAGAGGATGATAATGGTAACACTGGTATACAAAACAGGAATATAGTTGGAGCATGAAAAGCAAACACTAAGTGACAGAATGCAGTTTCAAAATCCAGCGAGATAACAGAATTCATAATGCATTTGCAATATATTAATACAAAATCATCTGCAACACACCTGTCAAATATATACTCTTCAATTCTATGTTGAAATAGATAATTAAATCCTTCTTGCAGTAAAATAGAAACTTCACTGCTTGCAGAACTAACAGAAGTCAAGCCCTTTGCATTTGCCTGCCCAGAGCAATAGCATTTTTGTCAGAAGCACCAGTAATGATCTTGAGTTACGCACAAAAGCGGGCTCTGTTAGGGCAGCGGACAAAGGCAAATGACTGCAAAGAAAGAGGACTCAACTTCAATTTAACTGTCCTGTAAGGTACATACTAATTAGCTGCAAAGCTATGAAATCCTAGCTAGCATGTTAAGTCTGCTACATGACAGTATAATTTGACTTCTTAAAGGATTATGCAAATTACAACTCATCATTCCATTACATGACTGAAAAAAAGTGACAGCTAATTTATACATAACACACCTTTCAAATCCCTAAGATGTGAAGCACCTGTGCAATACATTTTGCCTAGATTTTCTAGCGTGTACACTCTTGTTTATTGCACTGTACAGAAGCATACCTAAGAGATTTAGAAAAGTCTTAGGGTTTTTTATTTGCTTTTTTTGCTTTTAGAGCACAATCCCAAAGAATTAAACAACATACTTCTGTCCCTGCTGTAGAGGTTTTGCACACAAGTGTACGCTTTCAACACACGTGTAATTTCGGAATAGCAGGAGAGCACGAGCACTAAATGCACGAGCTAGAGGCAAGACTCACACAGATTTCAACATACTTCTGGTAGGTAGATTCACAGTAGATTCCGTCATATCGGTAGATTTTCCTACATTCTGATTGGTTGGGCAGAGGATGCTGGACAGTTATTCTGTAGAGGCATCAAAAACAGATAGACATGACTAGAGGATCTCTACAGGTAACTGTAATGCAGGACAAATCAGTATGTTGAAATTGATTTTGTAAATTTTATTTTTAAATTAAATGCCTTTCTGATCTCTTTAAATCAACTGCCTTGTGCACATAACACCCACAGATTCCACTTTTCAAAATTTGCACTGAGAGTAAACTAAACTTCAATTCTCCACAAGAATGGTGCTTTTTTCCCCATCAAATAAAAGTGGAAGAGGTATGGAATTTTATAAATCAAGTTGATATTCCACATAGTTTGTATAAATACAGTAGTGCTTTTACAATTGATTATTTATTGTTTACTGTTGCAATCCTTCTTCAGGCAGAACATTCATTTGTGTCAGCTGGGAGTTTGTCCAGACAAAGACCAAATAACCCTCCAATTTAAAATGTCAACAGCAATTCTCACATTTGCACAGAATGAGGATGTTGTGGTATTATGAGGACTGTGATTGAAGGTGCTCAGCACCATCTGAATAATGCCATATGTTCTCGGATCGACTGAAAGAAAATGAAAGTGATTGGCAGCAATCAGGAGGTGCGCAGCATCTTGTAAAATCAGGCCCTAAAAGATTTGTCAATCATTCTCTTATTCATCCCTCCCCAGCTCCCCGTTAGCAGAAAATATAATTTGGCTATAAAAATTCAATGTTGTTTTTAAAATATACTTGGGAATTGCACACAAAACAGTACCCACTAATTTTCTTTTTTTTCCCTCCTTCTTCTCTGGAATAAAAATACATTTTAGATGCTTTTGTATCTTCTGCAAATTAATACCTTTTTCCCTTGTAATTTAATGGTATTTGACTAGAGTAAGGATAAATTATTTGAGAAATTTTACAGGTTTTTCAAATGTAGAATTTTAGGCTGTGATTTTTTAAAAAAATATTCTAGTGAGTAGAGAATTATTTTATGTTATCATTATTTTTATAGTATTAACATCTACATAGCTCTAAGCTAATCTTGGTTTTTAAAATGGTTTCAACAGTAATTTGAGACTGCAGGTTTGAGAAAAAAACTAGTATCATTCTCCAGCTACAAGTTCTGTGAGCAAATGGAAAGTTATCTATTGTGGAAACTGAGGACCTCCTTCAATAAGACTGCATCTACAGTGTGTCAAGTGCAAACAAATTCATGTCTGCACAGCCCTGGTTCCTTGCTTATTTAAGGTAGAAACCTGGTCTGAGATGGCCTCAGCGTTGTTTTCACCCCGTGGAACCCCACAGGCAGAAGAAAGAAGACAACTCTGTGATGAAGGCAGGAGCAAGCACCTCCAAAGTCTGGCATATTCCTGCATTCACTAATTAAGACACTACCAGAGAGATTGATTTATTTATTGTGATACCTAGGGCCTCTAAGTTAGACGTTTAAGTACCATATATACCATATGAGGAAATTTAAGTATCTTAAAATGAGATTTGAAACACAAGTGCTATCTGCAGGGAACCACATCAGCTAGTACAAGAGATCTAGGAGAGTTTTCTCTATGTTGTGTGTGCCTGAGAGAGACAAACCCTTCACTTTGGGCCATACAGAAATGCCTACATCAAAGAAAAGTCAAGCTTCAAAATCTTCAGTGCACCATCACACCAACTGACAAAATCCCCAAATTAAACTCCCTGGGCCATTTTTGTTTTGGGGTTTTTTGTTTGTTTTTTGCTTTGTGATCCAAGACTAGAAGAGATGCCTGTTTTTACATGGCTTCAGTAAAGACACAGGAGAACAAGTCTCTCAGTGCCTCTCAGCCAGAGGAGCCTCAAACATACATCTTCCACTGCTCCAAATATTACCAGAGACTCATAAAATGAGGGACTTTAACTTCTGCTAAAATAACAGCCCTATTAAAGAAAAAAATCAGGATTCATTGGATGAAACAAAGTGAGACAGTGAGAGCATGTTGCATTATGAGTCATTCAAAAATGCATAAGCAATCCTTGCAAAAACTATCAGAATCCTTCCCAGATGAGTGCTCTTATCACAGGCCTTCAGAATTATGCTTTCTTCCAACCACTTCTTTGGCCAAATGAGTATGGAATAGTAATACTGGTTATTGCTATTACTTGAGCAGTTATACGAGTGCAGCAGAATACAGCTCACTCCAGAAAACCTTCATTTTGAAGTGGTTATAGTATTCTTCTGGGAAGTGGAAGATGTGGATTTGAACGCTCTTGTGATTAAATAGGTCCTAAATAAGTATTCACTGCACCAAGCTAGTGTAGAATACTTGTCAGTTTTTGTTTGGTTGGTTTATTTTTTGCTTTTTTCAGATGACAGAAATTGAAACACAGTCTCATTTGAACATCAGGGAAGATTTTTTTACTGTAAAGGTAACGGAGATCTGGAACAAAGGGGTTGTGGAGCCTCCACCAGTGAGATAGTCAGCACCCACCTGGACATGATCCTAGGCAACCAGGTAACTGTTTGTGCAGCCCAGAGGGGTTGAGCAAGAGGATCCTTTCCATCCTCAGCCATTCTGATATTCAAAGCCAGATCAGAGATTTGGACGGTGAACCACAACCCTGCTTCACATCTCATCAGAATTAGGTTGGAACTTTTCTGGAGACTGGGAAGCATTAATGTGGTGGGGGAGTGGAGGGGTATCATCTTTTTTTTTAATTAAGCAACAAATAAGGATTTATAAACATAATAGCAGCTACTGCGGGTTGTAGTCCAAACCTTCCTTTGCACTTCACAGAGCTAGATTCCACTTCAGAAGCCAAGATCCTAGGAACCTTCTATGGACCCAGCCAATTGCCCAATGCTCTCTAAAAAATTTCTTTAAGGAGTTATTTAACTCTCACCTACTCCCTCTCTGCTGAAACAGTAATAATAATAGAAAAACAAAAAAAAAAAATCATATCCTCAAACACCAAGCTAAATAAGACATCAATGTAAATCTCTTAAAATCCCACTGACTTCATGAAGATTGCACAGCATCTAAGTTAGCACAGAATGGGTCTTATTGTGCTTAACCTGAAAAATCAAACAGTCCTGAAACACTTCAGAATAAATTTCAAAGTGCACATCAGATTACTGACTTCAGCCTGCACCAATGCTTTGGGGAGAAAAAAAAAAGTCTTTTATTTTCTTGTATAATCTTTGTCTCTTATTGTTAAGGTTTATTTTAGCATAGTAAGCCTATTTCCATAAATGGACCTTTTTGCTGTATAAAAACTATTGTTTTTATTTTACATATTTAAAATTAGTCAAACACCATCACATGCATTTGCCCTCCGCCCCAAATATTTTAGCTGTCATTTAATAGATTTACATTTAAAATGAATTATCATCTGGTAACTATGAGGCTATGGGTCAGAAATGAAAACTTCCTTACAGAACAGCTTATTCAGCATTCATTACTAAAACAAACTAATAAAAACACAAACCAGCAAAGAAACAAAATCCAGTTGCAAGAATTATTTGCTAGGATCCAAAAAAAAGTTTGCCAAGACAATTGGTCTTGGTCATAGGGTATTTTTTCCTCTCTAAAAAGAAAAAAAAAATATGCAATCTTCACCAAATTAATTTTGTTAACTTTTTTACCACATTATGTCAGCAGATAGAGTGTATCTCAGGTTCCACTT